>NC_041221.1:86692429-86733891 GCF_002837175.3 Physeter macrocephalus | reverse complement strand
CTGGTGGCGCAGTGGTTGAGAATCCACCTGCCGATGCAGGGGACACGGGTTCGTGCCCCGATCCGGGAAGATCCCACATGCCGCCGAGCGGCTGGGCCAGTGAGCCATGGCCGCTGAGCCTGCGCGTCCGGATCCTGTGCTCCGCAATGGGAGAGGCCACAACAGTGAGAGGCCCATGTACCACAAAAAAAAAAAAAAATACCTAGAGACAAATGACAATGAAAACACGATGTTCCAAAACCTAAGGGATGCAGCAAAAGCAGTTCTAAGAGGGAAGTTTATAGCAATACTATCCTATCTTAAGAAACAAGAAACATCTCAAATAAACAACCTAAACTTACACTTAAGCAATTAGAGAAAGAAGAACAAAAAACCCCCAATGTTAGCATAAGAAAAGAAATCCTAAAGATCAGATCAGAAATAAATGAAAAAGAAATGAAGGAAATGATAGCAAAGATCAATAAACTAAAAACTGGTTCTTTGAGAAGATAAACAAAATTGATAAACCATTAGCCAGACTCATCAAGAAAAAAAGGGAGAAGACTCAAATCAATAGAATTAGAAATGAAAAGTAACAACTGACACTGCAGAAATACAAAGGATCATGAGATATTATTATAAGCAACAGTATGCCAATAAAATGGATAACCTGGAAGTAATGGGAAAATTCTTAGAAATGCACAACCTTCCAAGACTGAACCAGGAAGAAATAGAAAATATGAACAGACAAATCACAAGCACTGAAATTGAAACTGTGATTAAAAATCTCCCAACAATCAAAAGCCCAGAACCAGAAGGCTTCACAGGTGAAATCTATCAAACATTTAGAGAAGAGCTAACACCTATCCTTCTCAAACTCTTCCAAAATATAGCAGAGGGAGGAACACTCCCAAACTCATTCTACGAGGCCACCATCACCTGGTTACCAAAACCAGACAAAGATGTCACAAAACAAGAAAACTACAGACCAATATCACTGATGAACATAGATGCAAAATCCTCAACAAAATACTAGCAAACAGAATCGAACAGCACATTAAAAGGATCATACACCATGATCAAGTGGGGTTTATCCCAGGAATGCAAGGATTCTTCAATATAGGCAAATCAATCAATGTGATATACCATATTAACAAATTGAAAGAGAAAAACCATATGATCATCTCAATAAATACAGAGAAAGCTTTTGACAAAATTTAACATCCATTTATAATAAAAACCCTTCAGAAAGTAGACATAGACAGAACTTATCGCAACATAATAAAGGCCATATATGACAAACCCACAGCCAACATCGTCCTCAATGGTGAAAAACTGAAACCATTTCCACTAAGATCCGGAACAAGACAGGTTGCCCACTCTCACCACTATTATTTAACACAGTTTTGGAAGTTTAAGCCACAGCAAGCAGAGAAGAAAAAGAAATAAAAGAAATCCAAATTGGAAACGAAGAAGTAAAGCTGTCACTGTTTGCACATGACATGATACTATACACAGAGAATCCGAAAGATGCTACCAGAAAACTACTGGAGCTAATCAATGAATTTGGTAAAGTAGCAGAATACAAAATTAATGCACAGAAATCCCTTGCATTCCTATACACTAATGATGAAAAATCTGAAAGTGAAATTAAGAAAACACTCCCATTTACCATTGCAACAAAAAGAATAAAATACCTAGGAATAAACCTACCTTATTAGACAAAACACCTGTATACAGAAAATTATAAGACACTGATGAAAGAAATTAAAGATGATACAACTAGATGGAGAGATATACCATGTTTCTGAATTGGAAGAATCAACATTGTGAAAATGACTATACTACCCAAAGCAATCTACAGATTTAATGCAATCTCTATCAAACTACCAATGGATTTTTTCACAGAACTAGAACAAAAAATTACACAATTTGTATGGAAACGCAAAAGACCCAGAATAGTCAAAGCAATCTTGAGAAAGAAAAACGGAGCTGGAAGAATCATGTTCCTGTACTTCAGACTATACTACAAAGCTACAGTAACCAAGACAGTACGGTACTTGCACAGAAACAGAAATATAGATCAATGGAACAGGATAGAAAGCCCAGAGATAATCCACAGACATATGGTCACCTTATCTTTGATAAAGGAGGGAAGATATACAATGGAGAAAAGACAGCCTCTTCAATAAGTGGTGCTGGGAAAACTGGACAGCTACATGTAAAAGAATAAAATTAGAACACTGCCTAACACCATACACAAAACTAAACTTAAAATGGATTAAAGACCAAAATGTAAGGCCAGACACTATAAAACTCTTAGGGGAAAACATATGGAGAACACTCTATGATATAAATCACAGCAACATCCAATTTGGCCCAGGTCCTAGAGAAATGGAAATAAAAACAAAAATAAACAAGTGGGACCTAATGACACTTTCAAGCTTTTGCACAGCAAAGGAAACCATAAACAAGACAGAAAGCCAGTCCTCAGAATGGGAGAAAATATTTGCAAATGAAGAAACTGACAAAGGATTAATCTCCAAAATTTACAAATAGCGGATGCAGCTCAATATCAAAAAAACAAAAAACCCAATCCAAAAATGGGCAGAAGACCTAAATAGACATTTCTTCAAAGAAGATATACAGATTGCCACATATATATGGAATTTTTTAAAAAAATGGTCATGAAGAACCTAGGAGCAAGACGGGAATAAAGACACAGACCTAATAGAGAATGGACTTGAGGACACGGGGAAGGGGAACAGTAAGCTGGGATAAAGTAAGAGAGTGGTAGTGTATATATTAAAGAATTCTCAACATCATTAATCATTAGAGAAATGCAAATCAAAACTGTAATGAGATATCATCTCACACCGGTTAGAATGGCCATCATCAAAAAATGTACAAATAATAAATGCTGGAGAGGGTGTGGAGAAAAGAGAGCCTTCATATACTGTTGGTGGGAATGTAAATTGATATAGCCACTATGGAGAGCAGTATGGAGGTTGCTTAAAAATGTAAAAATAGAACTACCATATGACCCAGCAATCCCACTACTGGGCATATACCCTGAGAAAACCATAATCCAAAAAGAGTCATGTACCACAATGTTCATTGCTCCTCCATTTGCAATAGCCAGGACATGGAAGCAACCCAAGTATCCATCGACAGATGAATGGATAAAGAAGATGTGGCACATATATAAAATGTAATATTACTCAGCCATAAAAAGAAATGAAATTGAGTTATTTGTAGTGAGGTGGATGGAACTAGAGTTGTCATACAGAGTGAAGTAAGTCAGAAAGAGAAAAACAAATACCATATGCTAACACATATATATGGAATTTTTTAAAAAAATGGTCATGAAGAACCTAGGAGCATGCATAGCTGATTCACTTTGTTATAAAGCAGAAACTAACTCACCATTGTAAAGCAATTATACTCCAGTAAAAATGGTAAAAAACCTAAAAAATGAAAAGGCAGCTTACTGAATGGGAGAAGATGTTTGCAAATCACATATCCTATAAAGGGTTAGTATCCAAAATATATAAAGAACTCATACAAGTTAAAAAAAAACAACAAAAACAAACAAACTGATTTTAAATAATGGGCAGAGGCTCTGAATAGACATTTTCCCCAAAGAAGACATACATATCCTAATTGACACATGAAATATATTCAACATCACTTTGTATTAGGGAAATGCAAATCAAAACCACAATGAGATATCACTTCACACCTGTTAGAATGGTTATTATTGAAAAGACAACGAATAACAAATGTTAGTGAGGATGTGGAGAAAAGGGAACACTGTTGGTGGTTATTGATGTAGGCTCTATGGAAAGCAGTATGAAGGTTCTTCAAAAAACTAATAGAACCACTGTATGACCCAGCTATTCTACTTCTGGTATTTATCCAAAGAACAGGAAAACACTAATTTGAAAAGATATATGCACCCCGTGCAATCATACATTCCAGCATGATTTATAATAGTCGATATATGGAAACAACCTAAGTGCCCATTGATGGATGAATGGATAAAAAAGATGTAGTATATATACACAACAGAATATTAGTCAGCCATAAAAATAATGAAATCCTGCCGATTTTGACAGCGTGGATGGACCTTGAAGGTATTATGCTAAGTGAGATATGTGAGATGGACAAAGACAAATATCGTATGATTTCACTCCCCTGGATGCTAAAAAAACAAAACAAATGAGAAAATAAAATAAAAACAAACTCATAGATACAGAGATCAGATTAGTAGTTACCAGAGGGAAAGGTCGTTGGGCAAAATGGGTGAGAGGGTTCAATTGTATGGTGATGGATGTTAACTAGAACTGTGGTGGCGATCACTTTGTGCTGTATACAAATGAACTATAACACTGTATACCTAAAATTTCTATGAACAACAACGACAAAAATGAGTTCATTTCCTGAACTACTTTGGTTTTCTTCCCTCATTCAGGAAATAAACTTTAAAAAATATTTTAAAGTGGCATCTTATTCCACAGAAAGTTTTCCTTTGCTTGTAGAGCATCACGTTGGGTTCCAAAATGTTAACCTCACTGTGGGAGAGCTGTGGGATCAGCATTAAGGGAAAGAATCACAGGAGGTTTTCACAGGGCCCTGTCTGGTAATGTGACTGGCAAACATTCACTTTCCAACACCTATGGGAGCTAGAGATGGTGTGTCTAAAGGACTAGTTCCAGGCTGTAAAATATCTCCACTCCCATCCCTAAAGTGATACTGCCAGGATTCTCACCTCTAATTCATTAAACTTTATTTTGGCAAAAAAGTCTAAACTACCTGAAAAATGGATAAATCTTGAATAACAAACATAGTAAGCACATCAAATTCTCTTATCCAACTCTTCAATATACTCCTTTTTACTTAAGTCCTCTTAATTTTTATCACATTTTTGTGAAGTATTTTCACATGTATTATTATTTTCCCAGTAGTCCCCAGAATTGTTATTACCCTCATTTTATAAATGACATCATTATAGACCAAAGATGTTAACTGATTATCTCAAGACCATACAGAAAAGTAACAGAATCAGAATAACTATAGACCTCCAATAATGTGTTTTTATACCTTCTTCCTCATTTTCCTCACCCAAAGTAAGCAACTTTCTTATGCTATGTAAAATATTATAGATATTGCATGATTTATTATATCATTGTAAAGGTTTCTAACTTTCTCAGAGATGACAGATTTGAATTTGGCAAAAAAACAACTTGAAAATTTCTAGGATCTATGTTACCTAAGTTCCCTGTTTCACTCCACTTCTTGTTCTCCTGCCCTCATTCCCACCCCCAAATATCTACTCTTTGCCTGTAAACTATTATGCATTGGTCAAATCTTCTGATCAACTGACAATATCTTTTTGCTGTTACGGAAAGATAAGACAGGAATTTTTACAATTAACGCAGAGGGTGAATTACAGGAGGAGCACAAATATACAAATAAACTCAAGAGATTCCTTCTTTGTTTTAGAGATGACAGTCTCCAGTGTAGAATAAAATAAGACAGATGGGAGGAACACAGGAGAAATAATAATTGATAAATGGTAACAGTGTCTTGTATTGTGACACTCTGATTCCCAGAAGAACAAGTTGGCAGAAGTTAAAGTAGAATAAGAAAGTAGAGGAGAGCATTCCTGGGATGGGGATTGGGATGAGAAGGTGCCCAGGAGTAGTTTAGGGATCAGGGCTCCAGAAAGAATATCAGTCACTATCCAATTCTTACTCAGATAGGTATGTTAACTGTACTTACTTTTAGTGATGATAAAGGGCCAATCCGACCACCTTTTGTGTCTCTTCATAACATTTTTCATGCTTCTATACCGGCACTGGACCATTGTCCTGAGAATGATTAGGTCATCTATTTTGTTCCTAATCACAAGGCTGAATCTTCTTGATGCTTTTTCTACTAATCAACTCTTCTACCATAGGAATGCAAAGATAGAAGTTGCCCTCTGATCACCTGGAAATATCATATTGTCTTCCATTTTGTCCTAGTTCTAAACGGAGCCCAGTGGGTAAATAAATTGGAGGACAGTGAACTCTGACAGTGAACTATAGCTCTCTGTATCTTTCTTTTACTTGATGCCTCATTACTTGTTGTAATCCACCACTATAATGCAAATTCTTCATAGGCAGAGGCAGTATCTCTCTTGCTTTCTGTTTTATTCCTAGTATATAGCTCAAAGCCTAACAGAGAATGAGAGAATAAGTGAGTGAATAAATGACCAAGGAGAATAACAAACAGAATATTCTATGGGAAAATCTGTAAGGATCTGGGTCATTCATTCATAATTATATGCCTTTCTACTTGGAGAAACATTTTTCCTTTCTATTCAGGATCACAGTTTTGTGACTAAGCATTGGCTTTCATAATGTGTATGTGGAGTTTTCTTCCCCCAAAAGACCCAAAGCACAATCCTGCATAAAAAGCAATCTGTCAGCTTGCTGATGGCTTTTGATCAGTTCCAGCTACACCACTGGGCTTCTTATTTTGGTAAAATATGCCTTTCTTAAATCATTGTGACAAGCCTTCAGTGAGAGTGTTTGCTGCTAACAAAAGAACAGTCTCTAAGACAGAGAGGGACTGTGCAAAGCAGAGGAGAATATTTGCATCCCAGGATCAAAGCCAATGGACTGTAACCGTACAATCATCTAATCCACTGAGCAGGACAGAGGTCACCTCCAGAGAGGAAAATTTCCTTCCCTGATATCTACAGGAAGAGGAGTTGCTAAAGTCTATAGGAACATGACCATGGGAGAAAAATCATGCTGGAAATTGGACAATGGTTCTAGAATAATTGATCACGACACATCAAATTTAGCTAGTTAGAATATTCATTTTATTATTTATTTGTATACTTTATCTTTCTTCTAACAGAAAAGATTTGCCAGAAAATATTCATATCATGAGTTGAAAATTATACCTGTTAGTACAGGAAGACAAAGGTCAGTTGAAATATCATATCTGATTTTTGAAATGTTTTGCATTTATGTCTCATTTGTACATATTTCATGTTTTAGGAATTTACAACATTTCAGAGTGAAACCACACTGTGAAGGCCTACATCTATTTTCTGATTAGAACTCTTCTTGATTCCCATATATTTCATGAACTTTCATACTTATGCAAAATATTAGCCCAAGATCAGTTAGAAGTTTTAATATCTCAGTCAGCTAGAAAGTGAGTTGTGAAAAAGAATTATTATGTTGTAAAAAAAAAAATGAGAAAGAACAAAAATGATAAATTATGTATATTTATTAAGCTAATATTGGAAAATATTTTAAAACAATAGTTGAATTTACTGAACCAGTATTGTGAAATGTTTATTGTAATTTGAATCAATTACTTTTCATTCGTTTATTCAGTCTATACACATAGATGAAACATCTTTGTGTCACATACCAGAGTTTGTGTGAACCATTATATTTTTATGGGTGACATATGACTTTCATTTCCTAAGTTAAAAAAAGATTATTAAAAATATTAAATATACAAACGTAGAGAGAAAAATAAACCAAATTCTCATAAAACCATCAAACAGATTCAATGGTTTTTATGATTTTCCCTCACTTGCTTTATCTAGTCTCCCTCCAATTTTTTCTGAAGTTTTTAAAAACAAATCTCTACATCATGTCATTTTATCACTACATACCTTAATATATATGTATAAAAAAATACAGAAAATTTCTTATATAACTGAAGTTCTATTATCATACCTAATAAAATTAACAATAAACTATTGATATCACCTAAGAGTCTATATTAAAATTTGTCTATGTAATTGCTCTTCAATATTATTTGAATTTAAAACTTTGGGGAAAAAGTAATTTAAGTTAAAAGGAAGGATGCCTTTTACCAACACAAAATTTACTAAACTTCCTTTTTAAAAAATTCCTATCAAAAAGAAAAAAAAATTCCTATCTATTTGAAAACATGGTGAAATTTGTTCTCTAAGTATTATTTAATATGTATTTGGATCAGTATTTAAACCAGGTATCTTTTTTAATAGTGTAAATATTTGACTCATTAAATGACAATTATATCAGTATCCAGATTAAGTTCCCCTTTATTCTCATCTTCGCCTCAAATAAAGTCATGTTTTTTTTTCATAAACACTTGAAAATAATCCACTGACATCACTTTGGTGTTTTAACTTGAGGGCGAAGGAACATGAAACCCTTCCTTTCAGCCCTATCTTCTGGCTTGTCCCAGGTTTGTATCTATGCTACTGTGAGAATAACAAAGCAATTCAGTAAAACACCGTTTTGTAACTGTAATAAATGCTAAGGCTAAGACAGGAAACACTGAAACAATTTGCCTGGATTTTTCTGGTGTCCTTTCCAGGAGCCCCAAGCTTAAAAGTAGGCTTTTAGCCATACCTCCTGGTGAAGAAATTCTGCAAAGATTAGCAGCTTTTCTTCAAATAAATCAAAAAGCTTTTGAAAACTCAGCAGCAGCAGCACCAACAAGTGTTTACTGTGCAAAGTTTATTATAAAATACAGTTCCTGCTTTCAAGAAGCTTAGAATTCTATGGAAGTTTTCATGATTACTTCATTGTGATTCATGTAGCTATGAAGAATCCACCTTATTCCACCATGGATGAAAACCATTGGGAAAAGGTAATCTTTATTTTTATTGTGGCATTTCTGAACCATGATAGGCTGTGAGTGAAAGAAGTAGAAACTCCTCATTGTTAAGATTTAGACATTGTGGAATCTACCATTTAGAACACCTTTTATAATAAACAGAATGTGTACTTGTTTTGTATATTGGCTTACCTTTATATTTTGACAGGCCATACCTGCACTTGGCATCTACAACATTTAATCATTCATTCACTCAATATTACAGAGTTCCTATTTTGTCCAGCAACATAAATCATATCCTAGGAGTACAAATTTAAGTAGTTAAAGTCCCTGATCTCAAGTGGCATACAGTCACTTATGGGAGACACCTGAATTCAGCAATGGTCATAGAATAATAGAAGCAGGAAAACCCTGACTGATGGTCTAGTTTCTCACTGAGTGTCTTGTTTCATCTTTGATGTTATCCTGATTCCACACCTGCCTGTAAAACTGTCCTTCCATACATGCTCCTTACATGGTGTCTGCTATTTATTTTTAGTCTTACCCTTCCTGGTTCTGGCTTCCTGTTCTATCTCAGCAAGCCACTTCCACCTACAGTCTAGACATGAACCACTTGAAGTTACTTCTAATTCTATGATTTACACATTTGGAAAAGAAAGGAGGAGAGCCAGAAGGAGAAGCATATGTCTTTCATAAAGGTTAAAGTCTGGATATAGTTTTCTGCTAGAGAAGTTTTCATGGAGAAAGTTTACAAAATTATATCCAGTAAAATGAGAAAATCTTTAAAAAGTTCTAAATAAAAATTTAAAAAATAATTAGTAATATTAAAGTCATCAATAAAACTGACTTAAAACAAATGAGAAAATTCCAGCATCAGAATATCCTTGTCTATCTGTCTGTATCATGGACAATCTTGGGATCAGTTGTATGAAGTTTGGCTTCTGATTAGCTTTAGCCCAAGGGCTTAAAGTTTAACAGCCAATTTTCACCATCACAAATTTTTACAATTTCTGTTCATCACTTCTATGGAGTTATGACACTTTCCCGCTAAATATACTTTTTGCTTTCCTTCTACGTTTCTTCTCTTGGCTTTTCTTACTATGCGTGTTGAAGAGAAGAGAATAAAAATGGAGCAATGTGAAATACTATTAGTTTGCTACATGGGTAATACTTTAGACTAGAGTTTAGTTGTGTAACATTGGTTTGGATTCAAAAGAGCCAAGAGATGTCCTCATCCATCCCATGTTTAAGAGTAACACTTGTAAGTTTTTAATAAAAATGCCATTCCAACTATTTTAACCTGGGCAATATGAGTATACAAAATTGTGCTTTGTTTAATTTTTACAAGAAGAGGAGAAGGAATTGGAGGAGGAAGAGAGTACAGTTGACAAAGGAATAAATAAATGCTAGTGACAATTTGGTTCCTGTTTTGTTTTTTTTTTCACTTAAGCATAATATATTTGAGGGAAAAGCACTGGCTATAATTTCTGATCTTCCAATCTTAGCCTCTTCTGTAGTTAACATACAAAATTTCAAAGTGGAAACTTCCAAAAGTTTGTAAAACACAATGAAGTATATTTGTGGGCTAGAAACTAGTATGAGCCTAGCCGAGGTTTAAGAAATTATTCCTGTAATCTGGGCAGTTCTGGCTGCTCACTGCAGCATAGATGCTGTGGACTAATCCAAACAACAGTGAAAACACATTTAATCAGGGAAGAAATAATATTCTAGATTTTAAAATTAAATCATGATTTAGATGAAATTAATACACATATACAGAACATTTCATCCAAAAACAGCAGAATACACAAGTGCACAAGGAACATTCTCCAGGGTAGATCACATACTCAGCCACAAAACAAGTCTCAACAAAGTTAAGATTGAAATCATAACAAGCATCTTTTCTGAATAAAACTCTATGAGACTAGAAATCAACTACAAGGAAAAAACTGCAAAACACTCAAACATGTGGAGTCTAAACAACATGCTACTAAACAACCAGTGGCAACCGAAGAAACCAAAGAGGAAATCAAGAAATGCCTGAACACACTGAAAGTGGAAACACAATGATCCAAAATCTATGGGATGCAGGAAAAGCAGTTCTAAGAGGGAAGGTTACAGTGATGTAAGGCTACTTAAAAAACAAGAAAAATCTCAAATAAACAATCTAATCTTATACCTAAAGGAACTAGAAAAAAAATAAACAAAACCCAAAGTTAGCAGAAGGAAAGAAATAATAAAAATCAGAGTAGAAAATAAATGAAATACAGACTAAAAAATAGAAGATATTAATAAAATTAAGAGCTAGTTCTTTGAAAAGATAAATAAAATTGATAAACAATTAGCCAGACTCATCAAGAAAAAAGAGAGGGTCCAAATCAATAAAATCAGAAACACAAAAGAAGTTACAGCCAACACCACAGAAACACAAAGGATCATAAAAGATTACTATGGAGAACTATATGCCAATAAAATGGACAATCTAGAAGAAATGGATAAATTCCCTGAAATGTACAATCTCCTAAAACTAAACCAGGAAGAAATAGAAAATATGAACAGACTAATTACCAGCAATGAAATTGAATCAGTAATAAAAAAGC
Source organism: Physeter macrocephalus (assembly GCF_002837175.3). NCBI lineage: Eukaryota > Metazoa > Chordata > Mammalia > Artiodactyla > Physeteridae > Physeter > Physeter macrocephalus. The sequence goes on along the minus strand of NC_041221.1, from coordinate 86,722,690 downwards.
TCCCCAAAAACATAAGTCCAGGACCATGCAGCTTCACAATTGAATTTTACCAAACGTTTGAAGAAGAGTTAACACCTATCTTTCTCAAACTATTCCAAAAAACTGAAGAAGAAGGAACACTTCTGAGCTCATTCTATGAGGCCAGCATCACCCTGATACCAGAATCAGACAAAGGATCACAAAAAGGAAAATTACAGGCCAATATCACTGATGAACATAGATGCAAAAATCCTCAACAGAATATAAGCAAACTGAGTTCAACAAGACATTTAAAGGATCATACACCATGACCAAGTGGGATTTATCCCAGGAACACAAGGAGGGTTTAATATCTGCAAATCAGTCAATGTGTTACACCACATAAACAAACTGAAGAATAAAAATCATATGGCCAATCTCAGTAGACACAGAAAAAGCTGTTGACAAAATTCAACGTCAATTTATGATAAAATCTCTCAACAAAGAATGTATAGAGGGAGCTCACTTCAATATAATAAAGGCCATATATGACAAACCCACAGCCAACATCATACTCCATGGTAAAAAGCTGAAAGCTTTCCCTCTAAGATCAAGAACAAGGCAAGGATACCAACTCTCACCACTTTTATTCAATACAGTACTGGAAGTCCGAGGGACAGCAATCAGACAAGAAAAGGAAATAAAAGGAATCCAAACTGGAAAGGAAGAAGTAAAACTGTCACTGTTTGCAGATGACATGATACTATATATAGAAAATCCTAAAGATGCTATCAAAAAACTATTAGAATAAATGAATTCAGTAAAGTTGCAGGATACAAAATAAACATATACAAATCTGTTGTGTTTCTACACACTTATAATGAACTATCAGAGAGAGAAATTAAGAAACAATCCCATTTAAAATTGCATCAAAAGAATAAAATATCTAGGGATAAATCTAACCAAAGAGGTGAAAGACTTATACTCTGAAAACTGTAAGACAAGGATGAAAGAAATTGAAGAGTACACAAACAAATGGAAATACAAAACATGTTCATGGATTGGAAGAATAAATATTGTTAAAATGACCATACTACCCAAGGCATTCTACAGATTCAGTACAATCCCTATCAAAATTCCAGTGGCATTTTTCACAGAACTAGAATAAATATTTCTAAAATTTGCATGGAACCACAAAAGACCCTGAATAGCCAAAACAATCTTGAGAAAGAAAAAGCTGAAAGTATCACACTCCCTGATAAAAAGCTATAGCAATGAAACCAGCATGGCGCTGGCACAAAAACAGACACATAGATCAACTGGAACAAAATAAAGGGCCCAGAAATAAACCCATGCTTACATGATCAATTAACATGACAAAGAAGGCAAGAATATACAATGGGAAATAGATAGCCTCTTCAATAGATGGTGTTGGGAAAGATGGACAGCTACCTGCAAAAGAATCAAACTGGACTACTTTCTCATATCATATACAAAAATAAACTCAAAATGGATTAAAGACTTAAATGTAAGACCTGAAACCATAAAAATCCTAGAAGAAAACATAGGCAATATGCTCTTTGACATTAGTCTTAGCAATATTTTTTTGATATCTTTCTGAAACAAAAGCAATTATAAACCAATGAGACTACATTAAACTAAAGCTTTTGCAAAGCAAAAGAAACTATCTACAAAATAAAAAGGCAGTCTACTAAATGGGAGAAGATATTTGCAAACAATATATCTGATGAGGAGTCACTATCCAAAACATACAAAGAACTCATACAACTCAACATCAAAAAAACAAACAACCCAATTAAAAAATGGGCAGAGGAACTGAATAGACATTTTTCCAAAGAAAACAGCTCAGATGGCCAAGAGTCACATGAAAACATGCTCAGAATCACTAATTATCAGCAAAATGCATATTAAAACCAAAATGAGATACCACCTCATACCTGTCAGGATGTCTATTATCATAAAGACAACAAATAATCATTGGAGAGGATGTGAGGAAAAGGGAACCCTTGTGTACTGTTGGTGAGACTGTAAATTGGTGCAGCCACTATGGAAAACAGTACTGGAGGTTCCTCAAAAAATTAAAAATAGAAATGCCATATGATCCAGCAATTGCACTTCGGGGTATTTACCTGAAGAAAACAAAAACACTAATTCAAAAAGATATATGCACCCCTGTGTCACTGCAGCATTTTTTACAATAAGCAAGATACAAAGTAACCTAAATGCATATTGATAGATGAATGTATAAAGATATCTATATATCTATATCTATATTCTATATCTATATATCTAATCTATGTTTCTATCTCTATACACACACATATACACACAATGGAATATTACTCAGCCATAAAAAATGAAATCATGCCATTTGGGACAATATGGATGGATCTAAAAGTATTATGCTAAGTGAAGTAAGTCAGGCAGAGAAAAACAAATACTCATTGACCTCACTTATATGTGGAATCTATAAAACAAAACAAACACAGATTCATAGATACAAAGAACAAGTGGGTGGTTGCCAGAGGGCAGGGGTGTGGGTATGGTGTAACAGGTGGAGGGGATTAAGAGGTACAAACCTCCAGTTATAAAATAAACAAGCCACAGGGATGTAATATACAGCATAAGGAATATGGTCAGTAATATTGTAATAACTTTGTATGAAGACAGATTGTTACTAGATTTATGTTGGTGATCATTTTGCAATATATGCAAATGTCAAATCACTATCTAGTACACCTGAAACTAACATACTATTGTATGTCAGCTATGCTTCAAAAAAAAAAAAGGTGTACAAACAAAAGACTATAATAAAATTAAATTGTCATGACTTTTACTTTAAGAATATCATCTAACACACAGGAATTAACATTAACATATACGTTTATCAAAATATAAGCTTGGAGGGATAATAAAAATGCCCTGACCTCAGTTTAGTGGAAGGAGGTGCTGGTGTGGCATACCAGTACTCTGCATTCATCCAAGCCCTTTGCTTACCCCGAAGATAAGAGTAGGACAGAAGTTCCAGTGACCAGACAGAGCTCTCACTTCAAAATCTGTTACTCATTCATCTGAACAAATGAACTTGCTACTTATTGTCCTGGTCTATAGAAAAGAATTTCAAGAGGATTTTAAGAACTCAAAACCATCCAAATTATTTTGGTCTGAACATGATGGCCCCTACAAAAGAGTACTTTTTGGGTGATGTCTAGCAGAGTGCCAGTATACTTAAATCATTCATAAACTCTTTATGACAATGATAGTAATTGAAAAAAAAATAGTACTTAATCCTTAACTTTCTATCAGTTTGCTCTGTCCAGTAAGTCATAATATATCTGTGAGTTAGTCTGCTGTGAAAATAATTTACTAAGAGCACAAATATTTTGCCCAACATGCTTCCTAGGAGAAAACCAAAGATAAGTATTTGTGAAGAGACACAGTCTGCCAATTAGAATGCTTTGTGAGGGCTTTATTAAAGATTCAGTGTTTCCATCCCCGGTTTTGGCAAAGAAAAACCGGCTGGGCTGACATTTAGCATTCCAAACATCTTTGGAAACTAGGATTTATTTATTTAATGGTTAGTTTGTTTTCATTTCTTTGCTTACAGAATTGTTTACTTGGATCTTTTCAATTATGATTTGCACATGTGAATATATCAAGTTAGATAATTTTATTCCAATCAGTATTATGAACATGTGCACCAGATGCTCTAACACTTTGTTCTGGCATGTTCCGAAGTGGTATTGTATGTAATGGGGCATCAGAGAATGAGCTTGACCAGTGGGCTAGAGCTGGGCAATACTCAATGCAGGAAGGCTGCGGAAGGATCAAAGAAGGATATACCTAAAATGGCTGTGCTGTTTCTCCTTTAAACACCTTGTCCTCCACCTCTTTTCTTCAATCACTTTCCACTCATCACTAAGGCTGGCTGCTAGATAAGGGAATGGTTTCTTGGCAACCACCGAGTCTCCTCTATCCCACAGCCAGGATGCCCTGCATGTTCTCCCTCTACTGTAGTTCCTCTGCCCTATAGCTCACTGCCATCACTTCCACAAACGTCAAGCACTCTGGAAAGGGAAGGGGGGTGTCTTTAAATAAATGTAACCATACGTATTTGTGCTGCTGTTCAACTCTGATTTTTGTTTACTCCCATCTCCAGAAACTTTTAAGCTATTTTTTACCCCAACTGTAAATTATTTTTAACATGCCACTGTAAATCTCCCTCTAAATTCCATTTTTTTCCCTGATTTAATCCCCTAAACCTTCTTCATTTCCCTGATCATCTCTTACTATCTGCCTCCACTTCATGCATCATTTTTACCTCTGTATCATCTCGATGGGTTGAGAATATGGATGCCCAGTAAATATTGGTTCAACCTCTGTCACCGGCAAGTGATCTTGAGCAGTCACTTTACTTCTCTTTCACTCAAATTTCTCATCTGAGACACACATTAGGAAGGATGATCTATATAGAATTTTTTTCTCCTAAAACTCCCATGAGTCTGTGATTGTTCTTATTCCTCTTGTTCCTCTTGAAACACAGTTTTTAATGTTCATCCTGTGGCAGCTCCATCTCCCCAACCTTTCCCCTGTAACACTGAATACTGTTCATCAGGCTGAAATTAATTTAATTCAGATTTCTCCTCTTCAAAAGGGATTTTCGAGAGAATAGGATGTGGTCTACAAAGTGAATTATTCTCAGGTGGATTCCATAAGAGTAAGTTCTATCTCCTTGTACAGACTGCTTAAAGTTCCACTAAGTCCCTCCATTGACAGACAGACTGCTCCAAAATGTCCTTAGCATGTATCATCCAAGTTTTTATGTAATCTAAGCTTTCCACCAAAGAATTTTAAAATACCTTGATGGAGCCCTAGAAATGCAACATAGTATGGATAGTAGTCAATGAAGTGAGCTATTCCCAGAAGGGAATTAACAACTTTTGCAAGCAAAGTGACTACATGAAGAAACACAGGTTACAAATGCCTTTGTCAACCTAATCAAAGAAAACCATCACATTTGTCTTTATAAACATGAAGAAACTCCAAAATGAGAACTCAACCTGTGAATACACATGTATACTTGTATAGGGGTAAAGAATGATGAGTGGGAGAAAACAATATTTCTTTGCAAAGCTACAGTTTGTGACAAGCAGGGTTGGGCCACAGAGACACCATTTTTAATATCTGCTGAAGATGTAAGTTTAAAGTCCTACCATTTTTTTCTATTTTAGATATTTTAGGACTGTAGTCAACAATGGTTTCTGTGATATAATTGCTATATTTTGGAAAAAGAAAATGTTTGGCAAATAATTATTTAAAGCCAACCAAAAATCACTAATTGAGACTTTCTATACATTACCAATAATTTCTGCTCTCAGAAATAAATGAAATATAGTAAGAGGTTTTTAATTACACATTTCTCCTTAAAATATAAATAAAGGTACCATTTTGAACTCATAAAAACTTCACTACTATGTTACTTAAAGCATAAATATAAGCACTTTGGGCACTTTTCTTTCAAACTCTAACCATGAAGAGACAATAAATACACCTAATACTTATGGAAACAGCAATAAGTTGAGGGTAATTTATAAGGAACAAAATGTCACATAGTTCAACTTTCAATGTCACTAGTATAGAATATGTATTTATACACATGACACTAACCAGCCCTGAGAGTTTGCTTTGACATTAAATTAGAGATTTTAAAGGCTGCTGTGGATAAAAGGTGATAGTAAATAAAGATAGAGTGGTAATAATGTGAATAAAAACATGCTTGAATTTACCATTACATTGAGGGATGGATTCTGTTTTTGCTGGGAACATTCATAACACTATTTCTGTCTAAACAGTATAGGAAAGAATTCTGTAGCTGTGTACCAGTGATTCTTAGATTTTAGCATGCATCAGTGTCTCTTGAGGGCTTGTTAAAACACATATTGCTGGGTCCCATTCTCAGAGTATTAATTCAGTAGCTGATGCTGCTCATCCAGGAAACTAGTTTGAGAACTACTGCTGTAGATGATACCCAAAGACCGCCTAGTTCATCCCTCAGCCTTGCACAGGAGGTGGTGAACAAACCATGAATCATGAGCCATGGCTACCAGGTCCCAACTATGTTCAGTATATCATGAGAGATCTAATTTCAAAAGCAGCTCAAATAAAGTGGAGGGACTGGGTCATGGGTCAGGGACCCTCAGGAGTAATATGAAGAAGAGTCTTAAAATTGTTCCCTGGTCTTAGGAACAGGTACAAGGAATCTGCCACTGGCAGTTATAACCTTCCCCGACACACACAGGCCCTTCAGGGAAATGGTTATTGTTAGTGTTATTGTGGGTGTCACAGCTTTCCCAGCACAGTTCCAACTAAGCAGAGAAGAGACCAAACATCCAAGAGAGATGGAGGCTAAAGGAAGAGCAGGGGGTAATGGTGGGTGGAGTGCTGCGCAGCTTCATTTTATTCATCTAACTTTCCAGTACCCAGTATTGGGCACACAAGAGACATTCAGTACAAGTTGTGTAGAATTTAATGAGCTCAACTTTGCCTTTGCTTTTTCTTGAAACACTGTATTATGTTGGGAAAATCACTTCATCAACTTGAGTCCATTTTTTAAAAAATTTGTAAACATGGCCTAGCCATTGTAGGATATTCTGAGAATGAAATGAGATCATAAATGTATCTCTCCTCAGAAATGCATTACAAGTCTAAAAGATGAAAAATTAGAAAGATGTTTCTCTGTTAACCTTTTCAAATATTCCCAGATAATAATATTTCAATAACCAAAACAATGCCAAATTTCTCATTGATATTCTTCTATTCAATAAAATGGTTTCTCTACATTATTAGAATAACATATCCATTCCTGCCTCCTTTTAGGAATGGGACTCAACAAAGGTACTTTCATTTTAAAAAATTTAAAAGTGCTTTGTAAACAGTTTTCATTTCTCCTAAATGTTTTAAACTCAGTATCAAATGAACCATAGGACACCCTAGTATTTCTTATTTCTTTATTCTTTCTTGATCTTTCTGTCACACTGGTATTGTTGATTATTCACTACTTGAAATTCTCTCTTCTCACTTTTTTTATACCAGTTGTATACCATTATCCTTTTGAGGTTTTTCTTTTCTCTCTGCCGGCTCTTTCACCGTTCCTCTACTAGTTTCCCTTCTACCACCCACCCTTTAATGCAAAGTTTCTATACTTTTGTCCTTGGACAGTTTTAATTCTCATTCTGTATACCGCCCTTGGCAATCTTATCCTATTTGTTATGGACTAAATATTTATGTCCCCCCATCTCAAAATTCATATGTTGAAGCCCTAACCCTTAGCGTGGCTGTATTTGGAGATGGGGACTCTCATTAAGGTTAAATGAGGTCAAAAGGGTGGGAGGACCTGATCTGATATGATAGGCTCAGTGCCCCTGTAGGAAGAGACACCAGAGACCTCACTCTTTCTCCATGTGCATACACCAAGGAAAGGCCATGTGAGGATATAATAAGAAGGTGGCTGTCTGTAACGTAGGAAGAGAGCCCTTCACAGAAACTGAATTTGTCAGCACCTTGATTTTGAACTTCCCAGCCTTTGAAACTATGAGGAAATAAATTTCTATTGTTTAATCCATTTAGTCTGTGATTTTGTTATCACAGCCTGAGTAGACTAAAACACCCCCCATGGCTCTAACACTCCTACCTATGCTGGTGGAGAACCAACTCAGGTCTCTTGTCTAAGCTCTGGTTGTGTATTTAGCCATCTGTTTACAAGTCCTGAATAATGAACAGGCAGCTCATACTCCACATATCCAGACAGAATCCATTTCTCTCCCCTCAAACCTGCACGTTTGCATGTGTTGGTTATCTGTGTGACATACTTATCACCATTTATTCTGTTACCTAAGCAAGAAAATTGGGTATTGTTCTTTCTTATAGATAAGATGTCTGTCTGCCCTCTCCTATGATCCTTGAAGGCAAAAACCATGTCTTTGGACCTATTTATCTCTAGAATGAGATTAAATACTTGTCAGTCCATAGGCACTTAAAGGTGAATAAATTAATGATTAGGTATCCCCTGCTACTTTGTCCACTATAAACCCTGTACCTTTGATCCAGCCAGACTGACTCATGTGCCAGTTTCTGATGGCCAATGGAAGCAAATTATGGCATCTTCTTATCTGTCACCAAGCACCCTTCTCTGCTAAACTCTCTCCAGATACACTGTAAATCCACTAGTTTTACAACATGAACGTTTAAACTCATAACTGTCTCTAGTTTTTAGTCTTGCATTTCTCCTTTGGACTTGCCACTTCTTTTGCTTTTTATTTCTCTGGCTTATACTCTCTAAGGATCTTATGGAATCCAAACTCTAGCTATGTCTATTCTTGGCACCTTGCAGAAATTCTTTCATTCTAGCTCTGGTCTTGAGACCCTGGCCAGCACCATGGACAGCCTTACTCCAATACTCTTTGAGGTGGGGGATGGATAGGCTTAGTAGTAGTTACTTACTGATGTTTACTATGGGCTAGGTTTAAGTGCTAAGCATTTTACATAGAGCATCTCATTTATTTCTCTTATTAATCCTATAAGGAAAGAGTTATTATACCCATGAGAAAACTAAAGTTTAGGGAAATTACATAACTTATTCAAGGTCATACAGCTGATAAGTGACAGAACACCTATTAGAATCAAGTCAGTCTTAGGCATTATGCTTTAAAACACAACCAAATTTGAGATTTGTCAATTGACAATTTAGTAGATCAAACCTGAGCATCAGATGTGTAATGTGAACCCAGCTTAGAGTCCAACCTGTCAATGCTGTGTAAGTTACCTGTATCATACAGTTCATAGGTTGATTGCTCAACTGGTCTGCAGTGGTCATTAAAATAGATACATGGGCTAAGACCAGGAGCAAAAAGAATCTCAGTTCTGCAAGCTCAGGTAGAACACAAAGTTTAATTTTTCATAGAAATAGAAGAGACTCTTTTGTCACTTACCAGAAGTGATTTAAAAAGATTAATCACCCCTGGGCACTGGATAGTGCTTCCCTAAATGTTTTCAAAAGGAACGTCATGGGCTGAGTCTTCTGTCCCAAGTACAGCTGTGGAACATATAAAATAATTTGCCTTCTGTAAAAAGTACTGGTTTGTAATTGCAAATGTAATGGATGAACCAAATGCCACACATGTGACTCTTAAGGAGAGTCCATTTAAAATAATAACCCATTTAGGAATAATCACTTAAAGTGCACCCTCTCTAAGCTATTCCTGGAGGCAAGACACTTAAACTAGTTTAACAAGAGTGTTATAAAAATAAACTTTACTAACTGCTTGTTTTATCACTTTCTTTTACAGTTGGCTGTTCTTGCAAATGTGTCAATGTTATTAGGTTAATTTTGTTCTTTATCCTAATGCATTTAATGAGAGGAAATGGAATTGTGTCTTAAAGAGATACTCATTTCTCTTTGGTCAAACTTGGTAGTAACTGTGCAGGGTGGTTTCTCTGAGGGTCAGGACTTCAAAGGAGGTCAAAGGGACACTATGGAATGCCATCGAGAAGTGAGCTGAGGGACCCCTAACAAAGATCTTTTCCTTCTGATGAGCAACCATGTATTTGATGCCTGATTGTCACATGACATTTACGCTGTTAATAACTCCTTTACCTCTGCTCCTCCCTGTAATCACCCTTCCACCATCTTATTAGCAAATTAGGAATGTTACTGTAGACAATGAGTGTTACATGTGTACATGTATTATTGAGTAAAGAGCTTGGAGACACTTGCAAACTAAAATACATCCTATAAAAGATTCTGGGGATTTAAAAATTATCTTATGTAGTTTTTTAACTTATGTTAAATCTTGTAAGTAAAAGTTACATGTGTATACTCAGTTAAACATGAGCTTGTCTCCAAATAGCACTCTCAATATAGGGCATAGGCAAAATGACTAGGCCAAATGGCTGATACGGGCTATCTAAAGATATAGAAATTTTTAATTTTGTATTAAAAATTAAACATAAATTTAACACCAATTAAATTAATTTTCAAGAATTTTTATCCAGTGAGAAAATTACTTAAGGATCCTATAAGTGGCACCAGGATTTAGTATAAGAGATCTTGGATGGGGATCCATGAACCCTCTCTCAGACCCCCAAAAGGTCTGCGAACTTTGATGGGAAAAATATACAGCTTTTATTTCACTAATCTCTAATTAAAATTTATCATTGCCTTCAATTATTAAAATTGGAAAGAAATTAGCAGCATTAGCCATATTGTGGTCTCAACAACAACAGAAATCACAAATATTTTCATATCACATTACAGTATGGCAAATATGTTGCAATACTGTTATGTTTATTATTTTGAAATTATTGTAGTTATTAAATGCATCACTTGATCTTAATTATTAATAAAGAAGCACATATATTACTGTTAGGGTGAACTATATGAAATTGTCAATATTTGCACATTTTTTACCCCCCAAAACTGACAGTTTTATATGGTTCAGCCTAATGTTATCATTTCATTTTTAAAATATTTTAACTGTATTTCAGAATTTTTTTTGTATTTTATGCATTTTCTTTTATGCTTTAAAATCATTTTTCTGAAAAATGTTCCATAGGCACTTCAGAATAATGCCCAAGGGGTTCATGGTATAAAAGAAGTTTAAGAATGCCGTGGTCAAAGAGTTTTGGTTATTGATTCAGACAGACATTAATTTGACTGCCTGTTTTATCATTTAATAGCTTTGTGACTTTGAGCAAGTTATTGAGCTTCCCTATGCCTCAGTTTCCTCAAGTGAAGTAAAGTGGAGGATATACAGTGATTTCCTCATAGAACTAAGGGAGATACCACATGCTCAGTGAGATAATAGGAAACATGTTACGACTAGTCCTACTTTTATCAATCATATTCGTTGTTTTTCTTCTTGTTTTAACAAATTCAATAAAGGTGTTATGTGTGTGTGCATGTGTATTTAAATAATTTCACAGTTGTTATGGGTTGAATTGTGTCCCCCTCAAAAGGTATGTTGGAGTCCTAACCCCACATACCTCAGAAAGTGACCTTATTTGGAAACAGGGTCTTCACAAGTAAGTAACCAAATTAAAATGAGGTCATTAGTATAGGCACTAATCCAATATAACTGGTGTCCTTATTAAAAGGGGCAAAGGGAATTGTGGACACAGAGACAGATATGCACAGAGGGAAGAGGATGTGAAGACACAGGGAGAATGCCATCTGAAGACCAGGGATCAGACTGATGCATGTACAAGCCAAGGAATGTCAGAGATATAGGCAAACCTCCAGGAGCTAGGAAGAGGGAAGTAAGGATTCCCCTACAGGTTTCAGAGGGAGCATGACCCTGCTGACACCTTGATTTTAGACTTCTCGCCTTCAGAACTGAGACAATTCATTTATTTTAAGCCACCAAGTTTGTGGTATTTTGTTACAGAGACCCAGGAAACCAGTAAAATAGAATTTTAGATTATTATAAATTTCTCTAGTTTTGTGTATGGCTTAGTAAACCTTTTTGAACACAATGCAGTTTTGAACACAATGCATTTCTTTATTTGTATGTGGATCCTTTAGGCTTGGTTTTTATTTCCTAACATAAATTAGAAATTAACATTAAAAAAACTCATAATGACCATGATTTCAGAATCATTATAAAAAGGAAATATTTAATGTGCAATGGGAACTGAATTATCCTGATAAATAACCATAACAAAAGCAACATACCAATGATATTTTATTCCTCATTGGTTAGAGTAATACACTAATATTAATTTGTCATGAAACACAGCCCATTTAAAATGAGGTTTAAGATCACTACTTGCAAGAGTGATGCCATTCAAAGGCTTTGCCTGGAAAAATAAGCTGAAGAACCAATTTCTCTCAGCTCTAAAGGAGGAGCATTGTGGTAAAATTGGTGTTCCACCTCATATAGTATTGTATTCTCCAGCTATTCTAAAGGTCAGAAGAGGTTGCAGGGAATTACTTGTCACCTGTAGTGCTCCCTAAACAAAATCACTAAAATCTGAAAAAAAAAACCTGTAAAGAATTCTTCAGTGTAAGTTTTAAGGAAACAATCTTATGTCCTGATATCTAAGATTTCTATCCATATGAAAAAAATATAGGTTTCTGAAATATGGACATAAAACCAAGTTAAGGCATATGCAGTCAGCTACTACTGCCTCATTACCATAACTACATGTAAAAGAAGATTGATCCTGCTTGGGGCAGGGTTTGAGTGTCCTTGAATTTGTCAAGACAAAAGTCAGCTATTCAAAATATTATTTCTTTTATATGGTACTTTTGTACAGTTACAGCAAAGTTACATCTTTTTCTTTCTTTTGCTTAAGACATAATGCTTTCCCTTTGAGCTTATTTTGATGTTGTTTGAACGTAAATGAAGAAATACACCACACATTAAAAAATCACATAATCATACTTATATTCATTTTTCATCCAGACAATTTTCAGTCCAAATAAAAATAAGATCCCTTCCCATTCTAGTATTCCATGATGCTTTGTGTGCTGTTCTTAGTGAGAATTCATATAGAAATAAAGAAAAGTTCACAAAACGCTGAGAAAAAAATTGGTGGTTTCAATCTTCAGTAGCTTAAGAAATATTTTTTAAAATCTGTGAGTGATAACTTCAAAGTACTACCTTAAAAATCCTAAAGAACTTCTGCTTCCCCTTATGAAGAATTAACTTCTAAAGGAATTGCTCCTTTGCTGTAAACAATTAGAAATTCAGGAAAAAAATGAAATAATTGTTTTTAAACATTGGACTCTAGACAGCACTGGAATGTGATTTCTGAAAGAAGAGAAAGCTGAGCCCTTATGACTGCCCAACTCACTCCCTGCCTGACGGCAGTTTTCAGAAAATAGGTAGGAAAAGAAAGAAACCCAGACAGACTGGAGATCTTACTGCACTGAAAAGACAGAGATGAGAGCAGAGGGGAGTGTTTGTGACTGAGTTCTGGAGAGGAGAGAGCTGCACAGAGAGGAAGGTCCGGAGGTTGGGACAGAGCGTTTTCTCCAGTCTTGCACTGAATATGAATATACACATAAGCAAGGTGGAACTCCTGCAGGCAGAGGAAAGAACCACCAGAGAGCATAGGTCAAACATTCCCAAAGTCGCACAGGAGAGAGAATAGTTTGTGTTCTCAAATCCTAGAGGGAAAAGATGTCAAAATACAAGGGATGTTGAGTAGTCTTCAACAGTCTCATCTTAGTAGTGGGGCTAATGTATCCCTAGAATAAAGGCTGCTCTGAACATTTACTCAGAGCTTAAAAAAACCCTTAAAAGTATCGAAACGATTCCAAGTCACTTAAATACATTCCAGAAAGTCATTTAAATATGTTCCAGATCAAAATCCCACACTCTTTAAAGGACTGCAACAAAATTCAGCATGCAAAAATGTAAAATTCACATCTGCTATCTAATTAAAAATTACAGGGTTTACAAAGAAACAGAAAACTATGACCTGAGGAGAAAAAAAATCAGTCAATATTAACAGACCCAGAAATAACAGATGATGAAATTATCAGACAAATGTCTTTAAACAGTAATTATAAATATCTCTGTTTATAGGAGGTAATAGGCCTCCTAATGAGGCCTATCAGGCCATCCTATCTTAAATTTTCAATATTCTTGCCCTCTATCCCATTCCCCTGCCCAGTTCTCTTATTCTACTTTCCCTAGTCTTTTCTTTCTTTTAAACAGCCCTTTATCTTCTAAAAAAATATGTAAAGTATTTTTTATTCATTAGATTTATTTAAAATCTCTTTCTTTTCTCTCTAATTAATTCTTGTAATCATTCATTCAGCCATCTGTTTCCCCCTACTAGAATTTAAGCTCTGTGAGAGCTGGGATCTTCATCTCTCATTTACTTGTGTAACTCCAGAGCCTAGAACAGTGCCTGGCATATGGTAGGAGCACAGTAAATTTGTTAAAGGAAAAGTCATTTATCACCTTTTATATTCATGGAATCATGCTAGGTTTCTAGAAGCTATGAGGGAATTAGAAATCACCATGCCTGGTCTTAGTGCAAATGTTCAGTTGCACAGTGTATGGTTATACAACTGAAACCTTTTCTTTCTTTGGAAATGCAAATTGAAAATAAGTTCTTGCTCCTCTCCTCTTTTCCCTACCAGTTTCAAATCACTTGAGTTACTTCCATAATGCAGGATTTAAAGAAATGATCTTGATTTACAAATAAAAGTACTGTAGAAATACTAATGCAATATAAATGTATCTCAGTGGGAATTTTTTTAAGGTTTCCTGTTTATACTCTATTTCTTAAAAGAATTTAAGGATACTTGCAATAAAATATACATACTTATTTTCATCATATATTTATGAAAACATATCTTATTAATTGCAAATGACTGAAATTGAGTCCACAAGGAATCTAGGCCTTAAAGGTTTTTAGATGCCACTAGTGTTTGGAAATTAGCAGGTTGGTCTACGTTAACTGTAACATGGGTTAAAAAAACAAAAAACAGCAGAAGCAACAATTAGAATGCCTATTATGAGGGACAAAGGGCATTGAATTATTTGCTAAATTTGTCCATGAAAATGTTTTATAGAGCATAGCTAATAAACTGTATGCTGAAATAAGTCCCTGACTTATAAATTATATAATTATAATTTTAATATATTAAAATTGTTGAAATGAATGAAGGTCTCAACAAAAATTCTAAGTCAATCTAATCGGTAATTTGATCCTCAGTTTCCTAATTTTTAAAAATATAAGCACCTTGAAGTTACATGTTTATATTAGAGCTCATCTAGTACAATTTCCTGTACTCTGCAGTAATTTTTTCTTCTATACTTTTCTCTGTCCCTCCATTCAAACATCTCCATGACCTAAGCCATATACCAGGATTCCCAGATGCCCCACTTTTTCCATCCACATAAGGACATCCCCCTTACTTATTTCTCTAGCAAAAGCCATTTTGTCTTTTCTAGAGAAATAAGTATAATGGGATGTTAAAATTTAAGTTTAAAATGAGACATAAAAATAATATCATGTGCCAATATTAGTTGAGAAAAAGGACATCTTGCAAAAATTTGCAAAAAAAAGTACTAAAAACTCATCACATAATATTTAAGCTGTCTTCACATTAAGGATATAAGATTATGGGTGTGAAGATTCAAAAGAATTTAAGATTATTTAGAAAGAGCTGAGCCTTGTATCATCAAAAAGACAAGAAATAACAAGTGTTGGCGAGGATATGGAGAAAAGGGAATTCTTGTGCATTGTCGGTGGTAATGTAAATTGGTACAGCCACTATGGAAAACAGTATGCAGTTTCCTCAAAAAATTAAAACTAGAACTACCATATGATCCAGAAATCCCACTTCTGGGGAATTTTTATATACAAAATTGTATATTTTGCATATACACTTTTGGGTGTATATGCAAAGGAAATAAAAACAGGATCTCAAAGAGGTATCTGCACCCCCATGTTTATTGCAGCATTACATCATAATAGCCAAGGTATGAAAACAACCTAAGTGTCCATCAACAGATTTTTAATGAATAAAGAAGATGATTATATGGAATCTAAGAAAAAAAATGTTATGAAGAGCCTAGGGGTAGGACGGGAATAAAACACAGACCTACTAGAGCATAGCCTTGAGGATATGGGGAGGGGGAAGGGTAAGATGTGATGAAGTGAGAGAGTGGCATGGACATATATACACTACCAAACATAGGGTGGGTAGCTAGTGGGAAGCAGCCGCATGGCACAGGGAGATCAGCTAGGTGGTTTGTGACCACCTAGAGGAGTGGGATAGGGAGGGTGGGAGGCAGGGAGATGCAAGAGGGAAGAGATATGGTAACATATGTATATGTAAAACTGATTCACTTTGTTGTAAAGCAGAAACTAACACACCATTATAAAGCAATTATACTCCAAAAAAGATGTTTAAAAAAAAATGTTGTATACATATACATATACAGTGGAATATTATCCAGCCTTGAGGAAGGAAATCCTGCCATTTGCAACAACATGGATGGAACTTCAGGGCACAAGTCAGAGAAAAAGAAAAATACTATATGGTATCACTTATATATGGAATTTAAAAAAAAATCTGAACTCAGAGAAATAAAAAAATCTGAACTCAGAGAAACAGAGAATAGAGTGATGGTTACCAGGGACTCAGGGGTGAGGGAAGTGGGGAGATGTTTCAAACTTCTAGTTATAAGATTGACAAGTTCAGGGGCTCTAATGTACAGCATAGTGATTATAGCTAATAATACTGTTATATATCTGAAAGTTGCTAAGAGAGTAGTTCATAACTATTCTCACAAGAAAGAAGTGACAATTATACGACAGGATAGAGGTGCTAGTTAACACTATAACAGTAATCATTTTGCAATGAATAAATGTAGCAAATCAACATGATGTACACCTTAAACTTATACGATGTTATATGTCAATTATATCACAATAAAGCTGGAAAAATTTTAATATACAATGGGACAATTACAATAAAGATTGGTAAAGGTGGTATATGCTACCAATTGGAAAAAAGTAGATGATAATTATGACAAAATAATGGAAGTGGATATTTTGAGTATGAAAATTGGTTCTGAGCTTCTTTTCAGCCATGGCAAAATGGGAGTACAATATATAATTACTCTTTAAAAAAAACTGTAACAACAACAAAAAGAAGTATATAATATTGTCTGTGGGGAAAACATTAAATTCCTGGAATTAAATTCCAAGCAAAATTTGCCACTCAAATCCTTACAGAGTGTTATAAGCAATATTATCTTCAAGCCCAATTTTGGAGGTGTAGAAAAGTCTTTATATGTCTATTTCCTGAGATAAATTTTAGTAGAAATTGATGCTTAACTTTAACAACTCAGTGAAGATATTCATATAGGGAGCTACAATAAATTACTGATGAGATAAATTGATGAAAGGATATGATTATCTAAAATATCAAACTATTTTTCTCAAATTGTATTTTTATCAGTGGTATTTTGACAGTAGCCAGGTAACAGTCAATTCAAAAATTGAACTTCATAAAGAATGAATATTTTCTATAGCAATAATCTGAGACACATTGATAAGTTTTATACATTAAAAAAAAATCTAAGAAGGCAATCTGTTCTAAAAGCTGAAAAGACTGATTTGCATTCTAACCTTGAAGACAGGCCAACCCTCCACTGCAAGTGAGAGGCAGGTAGACAAGAAAGTAAGGCCAATTTTTTTCTAAACAGCCCTTTCAAATTGTTCAAATGGCTAGGCACAATAAAGTCTTCAAGGGTTAGCTCCATAGAGTTTGAGTAGATGATTTTGCTTTGGCAAATTTTAAAGACAGGTGTTACCAATCAGTTGTCTGTACTATAAGATAATGTTGATATGACTTCTGCAGAATGTTAGGTTTTGAGTAACATTGCAACTTGATGAACCAGTCAGAATGAACAACTTGCTAAAGCTAACTCTGAAGTAGCTGAATTTAATGACTTTTTCAATAAAATGACATTTTTAATGTAAGTTGGACAACTGTATTCCAGGAGAATCCTTCTGAAGCCCAGAGTTTGAGTACTGATTCAATGAATGAAGATATACCTTAGAGGAAAGTGAATCAGTTTGATCAGATTCAGTCTAGAGTCAAGCCAGTATAAGAAGAATGCTACCTTAAATTCCCTTGGGAATATGGGCAGAGTAAAAGAAATATTTTAATAAAAAAATTATCAATGATAATATTATATCTATGTCTAGCTATGAGCAGTCAGAAATTTAAATTAGAATACTATTCATAATAGTATCAAAATTATTATACACTTAAGAGATAAATCTGATAAAATATATATGATAAAATATACTTCCTGTACTAAAAAGTACAAAACTCTGCTGAGAAATTTAAAGAAAACTTTAATAAATGGAGAGAAATACCACGTTTATGGGTCAGAAAAACCCCATATTGCAATTCTCCCCAATTTGATTTATGGATTTAATTTAATCCCTGTCAAAATCTCAGAAGACATTTTTTGCAGAAATTTACAAGCTGAATCCAAAATTCATATGAAAATGCAAAAGACCTAGGATAGCCAAAGCAGCCTTGAAAAAGAATAACAAAGTTTGAGGACTTAACCTATTTTATTCAAGACTTATTATAAAGCTACAGTTAAGATATTATGCTTTGGCATGAAGATAGACCAACATATCAGTGGAGTAGAATAAAGAGTTCAGAAATAGATCCACACATATATGGTCAAATGATTTTCAACAAAGGTGCAAAGTCAACTCAGTGAAGAAAACGTAGTCTTTGCAATGTCGTTGACATGCTGGAAAATCTGGATATTCAGATGCAAAGAAAATGAACTTGGATTTTGCGCCATAAAAAATTAATTTGTATGGAACAGAGATTTATATGTAAAATCTAAAAATATAAGACTTCTAAAAGAAAACAAACATAGGTCAGGAAAATCTCCAAAAGCATGGTCTAGAAAAGGGAAAAAAATGGTAATTGGAATACATCAATATTAAGAATGTCTCTTCTTTTAAATACACTATTAAGAGAAAGGACAAGCCACAAACTAAGAGAATATTTACAAATCACATATATGTTAAAGGACTTGTATCCATATTCTACAAAGAAATCTAAAAATTCATTAATAAGAAAACAATTTAAAGAAAACATGGCAAAAGATTTGAACAGATACTTTCCCAAAGAAGATAAATGAATGACAAATAAACACTTGAGGGACTTCTCTGATGGTCTAGTGGTTAAGAATCCACCTTCCAGCAACCTAAGTGTTCATCAACAGATGAATGGATAAAGAAGATGTGGCACATATATACAATGGAATATTACTCAGCCATAAAAAGAAATGAAACTGAGTTATTTGTAATGAGGTGGATAGACCTGGAGTCTGTCATACAGAGTGAAGTAAGTCAGAAGGAGAAAAGCAAATACTGTATGCTAACACATATATATGGAATCTAAGAAAAAAAAATGTCATGAAGAGATTAGTGGTAGGACGGGAATAAAACACAGACCTACTAGAGCATGGACTTGAGGACATGGGGAGGGGGAAGGGTAAGCTGTGACGAAGTGAGAGAGTGGCAGGGACATATATGCACTACCAAATGTAAATTAGATAGCTAGTGGGAAGCTGCCGCATAGCACAGGGAGATCACCTCTGTGCTTTGTGACCATGAGAGGGGTGGGATAGGGAGGGTGGGAGGGAGGGAGACGCAAGAGGGAAGAGATATGGGAACATATGTATATGTATAACTGATTCACTTTGTTGTAAAGGAGAAACTAACACACTATTGTAAAACAGTTATACTCCAATAAAGATGTTAAAAAAAAAAGAAAAAAAGAAAAAAAAAAAAAAGAATCCACCTTCCAACTCAGGGGAAAAGGGTTCGATCACTGGTCGGAGAACTAAGATCCCACATGCCATGGGGCAACTAAGCTCCTGCACTCTAGAGCCTGCATGTCACAACTAGAGAGTCCTTGTGCACCACAAGTACTGAGCCCACGTGCCACAACTAGAGAGAAGCCAGTGTGCCTCAACAAAGATCCCCCATGCCGTGACTAAGACCTGATGCAGCCAAATACATAAATAAATATTTTTTAAAAAAACACCAAACACTTGAAATGATGCCCAGAATCACTGATCACCAGAGAAATGCAAATTAAAACTTCAGGGAGCTATCACTACAACCTGTGAGAAATTGCTGAAATGAAGACTGACCATACATACCAAGGGTTGGTGAGGATGGAGGAACTGGAACTCATATACTGCTTATAGGAATATAAAATAATACAACTACTTTGGAAAATAGTTTACTGGTTGATTAAAAAGTTAAACACCTACCATATGACCCAGCCATTACTCTATTTCAGATATTTAAAGACTCAAAATTTTTGCCTCACATACACTCTTTCTCAGGAACATACCAGGGGATATTCTTTAGTATACGGAGACCATAACCCAAAAGGTAAGAAGAAAATGGTCCAGGAAATAGGGCTCATACAGGGGAGAAAGGTAAAGAGTTTGTAGTAAAAGGAAGTCTCAGGAAAGTAGCAGGTCTGTAACAAGCAACCTGTAAACACTGGAGTAGAAACGTAGTGTCCAGAGGAAAAAATTGCAACTGACAGAGTATGTGATAGGTTTAACAGTGAGGATAATTTTATCAAAGGAGATCTAAAGGAGACTAAGACATAAAAAATAAAGGGAGAAAATAAAACAAATGAAAAAATGGGGCATTGATGCAAGAAAAATGAAACACTGACCAATGAATGAAACATAATCATAATATATTAATTGCCTCAGAAATGAATATTTTTTTAATTATATTAATGAAACCATAAAATTAATTTAACCAAAATTGTGGTATAATTTATAGGAAAGATTGGGTAAGGGAAAAAATGTGTAGGGGGGCTGAATAATTTACTATATAAGTAGTTGTTGCAAACTGACTCAGGCCAATTGAGTTCCACATTTTTAATTGACAGAAGTTTCCAAAGAAGATGAAGTGGGTGAAATTTAGCTAGTATTGAACATCCTCATACTAACCTTTAATGAAAAAAGCCAGTCTCAGAACAAATTCTGTCATACACCTTTTCACCTATTATGTAAACATTCATCAGCAAGCAGGTACATAAAGTTATACCATTTAGGAAGCTTCTATTCTCATCCTTTTATGTGTTCTGATCATACCCAGTGTGAAGACTTTATCAGAGATAAACAAGAAAATGTTTTCAAGGCAAGATTCAGTTAACCATATGATCGACAACCAGAATCCTCTCAAATTAGTTCATTCAAAGGACTCACCAGGAATTATGTCTAGTAACAACCCTAAGGCTATGAACTCTAGGCTTCTTTTAGATTATATCCATGTATGGGTGAGAACGTCTATAACATATTTCAGCCAGTCTACGTATCTGAAATACTACTAATTTTGTGATGAGGGCACATTCAAATTTCCATTTACAAGCCACTAATTCACTTATGAAAACCATTTTTTTAAGCATTCATTAGGCTAATTATCAGATCCTGTAGGGTAGGGGAATAAAAACAAGACAGAAGCATTTGTAGTGAGGCCACTGGAGGGTAGGTTTCCTGATTAGAATTCTAGCTGACTGTGTCTAAGGTATGATTAGAGTAAATGACCACACACAGCATATAATTAAGCCAACACACACACGTCTCATTCTATGGTGAAATATTTTAAAGTACTATAGATAGCATAATGAAAGCCAATAGATAGATGTCTAAAATGAATAAAAGAACTAGAGATATAAGCATATTATTTAGAAAGTTGAATGCATATACCAGAAAAGAAACAAAAGTGTGGTTATCCCTAGAGATCAAGGAAGGGGTGAGGTGATATGTGGAGTAGGGCAAGGAACAACCACTCATTTTCATTTTAAGTCTTTGGGTACCATTTGAATCATTTTTAAGCAATACACATGTATTTCTTTGCTAATCATAAAATTAATTTGAAAAAGATAAAAGGTAAAAAAAAAAATGCCTAATAATAGGAATCCTCTCTTGGGGAACTGAGAGGAGTTTCTGCTTCCCTAAGTGGGAGAAAGGGATCAAAGTTTCTAGTCTCCCTTGTTTCAGAAAAACATTTCAGTTGTTTCTGGGATCCACTGATGTATGTAGGCACTTTTACTGTTCTCTTTTGAATAAAAGATAAAAGATGTTAAGAAGATAATAAAATTAAAATTGCATGCTAAGTGGAATATAAATGAAGTACTGAAAGGAATAGGCTATACTTAAAATCAACAAAATTCCACAAAGGGTTCAAGACCTTGGTTTGAATTAAAATGAATAAAAGTAGTTAGAAAATTCCCCATGTTATACATGATTAGGTTAAACAAGGATATTTAGAAGGAGAACTAAAGGGACAGGATTCAGTTGAGTCCAGGGCAACCCACAGTTACAGAACACCCATTCTATGTCAAACATTTTGCCAGCTGCTGCGAGAGAGCTCAGTGATGAAAAAGACACAACCCCTGTTGTCAAGGTGTTCATATCTGGTGGGAGAAAAACAAAAACAGGCCAGGCCAGTCTGTTGATGGATATTATCTAAGACATACCACTGTAGTTCTCTAGACATGGCTGTGATACATGTGCTTTCTTACAGGAGGTTTTCTCTGCTAGGAATGAGCAAACTTACTTTTGGAAGAGCTAACTTCCACTTATCAAAATTCTTCAAGACCTAACTCAAATTTTGCTCGTACTGCAAAGCTCTCTTTGACTTCCCTCACTGATTTAGATCCCCCTGTGCTCCTCTCCCTCAACCCATGTCATATTTCCATCATTATACTTACCTAACTAAGCTGTCATTGTTGCCTTGCTAGACTATCTTTCCTAGACTGGACATTTTTTAAAAATAAGGATTGGTATTACTTATCATTGTTAAACAGTAACATAATGCTAGGCACACAGATGCTCAGTTAATGTTTGTGGAATCATTAGTGGGGAATTTATTCTGGGGGATGCTGGTGAAGACATCTTAGATAGGTGGATACCTAAATTGAAATTTGCATCATAAATAGGGTGGCATTTACAAGCAAGTAATGTAAGTATAAAACACATTTTAGAGAAAGGGAGAGTGAGTTTAAAGATAGAGTGATTGAAACACCATGGGGTATTCAGAAGATTTCCTGTAATTCAGAATGGCTGAGTAGGGAAGCTATTGGAAATAAAATTGAAAAGATGGTCAGGAGTCAGATCACAAAAGGCCTTATGCTACATTTATATGGGCTTCATCCTGTAGGTCAGGGAGAACTATTTATGGTTAAGCAGAGAATTAATAAGAAGTGTCACTTTTTTCACAAATAAAAGTTTATACTTTTTTGCATTAAATAAACAGTACACATTCATTGTAAAAATTAAAACAGAAAAAATATAAGGAAAAAAGATATAAGAAAGTATAAGGGAAAAGTTTTAAATTTTTTATCACATTGACATACCACCATTAACAATTTTTGGCCATCTTTCCATGAATCTCTTTACATGTACCCACATTGACAGATGTGTAACAAATACACATACATTTTACATAAAACTGAATCATATAAGATATTCTATGTTTATTATATAAACATTTTTTATTCTTTCTTCCTGTTTTAATTTATTTACTCCTTTCCCTTTCTCTATCATTCTCTCTCAACATCCCACTAATTTCAACATGTTAGTACATGTTGATAATCATATACATATAAGATTTTTGCAATTATTTGAGAAAAATGAGCTCATGTCATATACTACTTTCTTCATTTAGATTTTCCCACCTAATAATATGTTGTAAAAATTCCTCAACTGCTATAGACCTTACTCAGTCTTTTTAATGACTGAATACTATACTATAGTATGAATGTACTACAATTTTTATTCAACCATTTCCCTATTGATGGGCATTCAGTGTGTCTTCAGTTTTTGATACTGCCAACTATGGGACAGTAAACTTCCTTGTAAGTATGCCCTTACTGACTGGTGTTATTTTGTAGACTGAGTTTTCAAAAGAGATTGATGATTTGAAGTATAAGTCTATTTTTAATTTTAATAGATATTGCCAGATTTCTTTCTAGAAATGTCTGTAGTAATTCATTTTTATACCAGAAATGTGTGAAGGTACATTTTCCTCTTATACTTGCAGCCCATAAGTAGTATCATTCTTTCCCAGTATTTGTCAACCTGTTAAGTGAGAATAGTATTTTATCATTACTTTGGTTTGCTTTTTCCTGACTCCTCCTAGGATTAGGCATCATTTTACTCATGCACTGGGCATTTGAACTGCTTAACTGTTAGTTGCCTATCCATCAATTGCCTATTATCCTCTAGAGTTGTTTTTAATCCGTCAGTAAGAGCTCTTTCTAAAGCATAGACATTAAAAATCTTTTGCAGACAGGCATTTTAGAACAATAATTATGACAACTGGAAGATGGACTGAGAGTGGGCATCAATGAAGGCAGGAAAATGGCTGAGAAGACTATTGAAACTAAGTCCAAATTAGGGTAATGAGTACCCAAACCAAGAAACTGGCAGTGCTCATGGAGAGCAGGTGGAAAAGATACAGAGATCCCTGTTAGGTATCTCCTACTCAGAGTTTACTCACCACAGAGCCCCTGACCTCTCACACTTCAGCTTCTATCTCAGTTCCCAAGGAATGTGCATTACATACACTGTGAAAGCAAAGCCGTGACTCCAATTAAGAGAACCAAAGGACCACCCCCCCTTCAATTTCAAGTCTTCTTGTAAGAACCAAACAAAGACTTGCACTCCTTGCTAAGTTCCTTGACAATAGCTAAATACATCTGTGACTCTGTGCCACTGAAAAATGCCAAATTATCCTTTGAATATCAGATTAAAGATTTATGCATTTTTCAGTTGTTCTTTTGTGAAGTATGTTTTTATTTTGATTTTTTAAAAAAATGGGTCACTCATATTTGTTGTATGGTAATCCTCTGATAATCAGAAAATGTAATTTCATAAATGTAATGTTCCATTTCAGGGTTATGTCACAAATAATCTTCTTGGAAGAACTAACCACCAATCACGGGTTTCTAGTGAAATCCTAAGCAACACTTTCAGCTAACAGACTCTCTAATTATTGTAATTGTCATTGCCAGCCTTATTTGATAGTGGAAAGCAGTAACTAGAAATTGCTACCTCATACTTCTATGTACTGTTTGGTGTATGATTCCACTCAGAAATAGAAATCTCCAAATGGCATTGATATAGATAACAAAGATGTTTAGAAGAAATACTTAACGTTTTGGGGCAAGGTGTGTATGGTTATACATAATGAGTCCTTAAAAAACTAAAAATAGAACTACCGTATGATCCAGCAATCTCACTCCTGGGCATGTATCTGGAGAAAACCATAATTAGAAAAGGTACATGCACCCCAATGTTCATTGCAGCACTATTTGCAATAACCAGGACATGGAAATAACCTAAATTTCCATCACAGAGGAATGGATAAAGAAGATGTGGTACATATATACAATGGAATATTACTCAACTGTAAAAAAGAACAAAATAATGTCATTTGCAGCAATGTGGATGGACCTGTAGATTATCATACTAAGTGAAGTAAGTCAGACTGAGAAAGAAAAATATCATATGTTATCATTCATATGTGGAATCTAATTTAAAAAATGATACAAATGAACTTATTTACAAAACAGACTTACAGATATTGAAAACAAACTTATGGTTACCAAAGGGGAAATGTGGGGGAAAGGGGTAAATCAGGGGCTTGGGATTAACATATATACACTATTGTATATAAGATAAATATCCAACAAGAACTTACTGTGTAGCACAGGGAACTCTACTCAATATTCTGTGATAACCAACATCAGAAAAGAACCTGAAAAAGAATGAATATATGTACATATATAACTGAATCACTTTGCTGTACACCTGAAACTAGCACAACATTGTAAATTGACTATACTCCAATAAAATTTAAAAAGCAAGCAAACAAACAAAAAACTCTTTGGGGCACTTTAAAAGAAAGGTGAAGTGAAAATTCAAAGAATGATTTATTCATATACTTTGAAACAGAGAAATCAGCATGATAAAAGGCTGGAAAATTCCATGAAAATAGCCAATTACTGATGTACCAACTCTATATAAAAAGAATCTTATGTAGATTCTTAAGGGTGAATTTTACTTTTATAATTCCAGGCATCATGTATCCCCATTATTTCTGTCTTCTTTTATTTTAAAATTAGTTACAAGATAACTCAATAATTATATTTTTATGTAACTCTATTTTCATAAAAATATTAATTTTCTTTCTTTCCTAAAATGCTTGCTATTGCCATTTAATCATTTAGCCTCATAACTGCTCTATGAGAAAGATACTATGTTTGTTTGTTTTTTTCAGTTGAGGAAGCATCACAAAATGGGTATGTTGCTTAAAATCAGGCAGGTAGGAAGAGGCAGAGCTAGGAGTTGATTTAGGCTGTCAGTACTTGTTTACTACACTAGAACACCTGACAGTAGCTAGGCTCTTGGCACTGTGGAGTCTTCTTTCTTCAGTTATCACTTTCTACTGGGCATGCACAGTCCCACTGAGGCACTACCATATCCACCACAGATATGGTGGTAATGTCCCTTGAATTTTTCAATGCATCCTGACTTTCAAATAAGATTGCCACTCCCTTCAGAAATTGAAGGAAGTAGGAAAGTGCTATTCAATGGTTATTTCAGTGATATTCAAAGATACTAATAATGCCTGGTAGAAATTCAAATGAATATTAGTTCCTCTCTCTATGGCTATTTCTCCAAGCATATTTATAAAGAATATGGTTATTAGTATTCATAATCATGACTTGTGATTTATCAGTTTCCTTCACATGATGTGTTCTACACAGACCTCCTGTGAGACAAATGACATAAATACCATGTCTGGCATGCAGAGGCCAGTGTTGTTTTCAATATTCTATACTTGAAAGTGGTAGATAAAAGTCAAAATCCCACACTTTTGACCTTAAGGTTATTGCTCAAAAGAGAAGAATTTTGGTTTATGTAGACAGAAAAGTGCTCTCTCTACAACGGTGCCAACTCAGGGCCAAAAAACCATTTGTGCCCTGAAGTTGATCTTCGTTTTATACTGGGTGACATAGAAAACCATAACAGAAAGCCAGTCAAGCTTCATCGAGCATGCTTATTGTTCAGTGACAAAGTTGAAATCACTTTGTTCTAACAGTTGACTTTCCACTGAACTCTGAAAAGAGTAAGCAATTACATAGTTCATGCTGTTTAGCAGAGTGAATGCTTGCTTAGTCTATTTTACACTTCCAGATTTGATCTGTCACACTAGAAATGATAATACCCCTAAGCAATTATTACATTTATCATTTGTTGCTCTACTGTATATTTCCCTAAGCTCCAGATGAAAAATAAATCTCTTTTGAGTGCTCCATGTATAAACTATTTGGTAAGAGCTACAGCAGAAAGAACTGCTCAGCAGTGATGAGACTTCCCTAACAAAAGTAATTTTGGACTTCCTTTTCCAGTTTTTAGCTTAAAACTCTCCACAAAATAAAATCCAGGTGGCCCAGAGAGAGTTGAATGTGCTTCAGATAAATGGTTAACTTCTGGCAGATATCTTTCAATTAGTTGCTTGATTCTACTCTTTCCAGGAAATCAAAAGATCTGCCTGTTTTTTGATTTGGGGAATTTATTGTGTCTTCTTATTTTATAAATCTTGTGGGGAAATCAGTTGTTTAGAGGGGGAGAGAAGTTTAGTTCCCACCTAAAATTATGGTTTAAACATTTTTTCCTGATACCAGTTACTTAAATTAAAGGTCCCTTTACTCAGTAAATGTATAATGACTACTTCTCTTTTGAATAACATTATGGGGGAGACAAAGAAGAAATCATAAAGTTCACTCACCTTTTCCCTGACATAGAATTTGTAATCTAGTCCCATAATTGATTGATGTAGAAAACCAGGATAAAAGAAATCACTCTTTATCCCCAAATAAAAACAGGGAAAGTTTTATTATTAGAGGGAAAAAGGGGAAATGTTAGAATTTCAGTTCCTTCAAAGATAAACTACTTTCTAAATGTACACACAGGTAACTGAGAAAGGAGATGTGTTATACAGGATTATCAGCTTATAAAATAGTTAAAAGCTGAGAGTTTCTACGAAAAATGATGGCATTAATTCTAGAATAGTAAACTTATAGTTCCTGTCACTGTATATTTTTAAATACTCTGAGAATGCATAATGTGGTATCTTATGCCTTGATGAATTCTAGCTACATCCTGCTTTCCTATTTTTACTGATTTATAAGTCAAGTTACTCATTTGAAGTTCTGGCCCTTGCTGTAAAAAGATTTGGTTAAAAAGAAGGAAAAAAAATAATTTACACACATTTATTTGGGTTAGCACTCTCATAAATTTGTTTTTATTTCTTTTCCATTAGAAACCCTGAGTTAACTGTAACAAATAAACTGCTTTTATAATTCAAATCTGTTTTGTCTTGTACTTTGAAAAAATCAAAGATCTAAAGTTTCCATTTTCAAGGTTGAGTCACAGTTGTGTTTATAACCTGTTACTTATTGATATTGAGTTGACTGAGCTTCTGCTTATGAAAGACTGTGTATTTTTCTAATATACTGGTACTAATGAGAGATTGGTTCAAGATGGCAGAGAAGAAGGACGGGCTTTCACACCCTCTTTCAAGAACACTGGAATCACAAGTAACTGCTGAACAATCATTGACAGGAAGACACCGGAACTCAGCAAAAAAGATACCCCACATCCAAAGACAAAGGAGAAGCCACAGTGAGACGGTAGGAGGGGCGCAAAAACAATAAAATCAAATCCCATAACTGCTGGGTGGGTGACTCACAAACTGGAGAACACTTATATCACAGAAGTCCACTCACTGGAGTGAAGGTTCTGAGGCCCATGTCAGGCTTCCAAACCTGGAGGTCTGGCAATGGGAGGAGGAAATCCTAGAGAATCAGATTGTGAAGGTTAGCAGGATTTGATTGCAGGACTTAGACAGGACTGGGAGAAACAGAGACTCCACTCCTGGAGGGCACAAAGAAAGTAGTGTGTGCATCAGGACACAGGAGAAGGAGCAGTGACCCCCACAGAGCCTGAACCAGACCTACCTGCTAGTGTTGGAGGGTCTCCTGCAGAGGCAGTGGGGTGGCTCTGTCACACCATTAGGACAAGGACACTGGCAGCAGAAGTTCTGGGAAGTACTCCTTGGTGTGAGCCCTCCCAGAGTCCGCAATTAGCCCCACCAAAGAGCCCAGGTAGGCTCCAGTGTTGGGTGGCCTCAGGCCAAACAACCAACAGGGAGGGAACCCAGCCCCACTCATCAGCAGACAAGCAGACTAAAGTTTTACTTAGCTCTGCCCACCAGAGCAACAGCCAGCTATATCCACCACCAGTCCCACCCAGCAGAAAACTTGCACAAGCTTCTTAGATAGCCTCATCCACCAGAGGGCAGAGAGCAGAAGCAAAAAGAACTACAATCCTGCAGCCTGTGGAACAAAAACCACATTCACAGAAAGATAGACAAGATGAAAAGGCAGAGGGCTATGTACCAGATGAAGGAACAAGATAAAACACCAGAGAAACAACTAAATGAAGTGGAGATAGGCAAGCTTCCAGAAAAAGAATTCAGAATAATGATAGTGAAGATGATCCAGCACAACATTAAACGCAACAACATTCTCATTATAGGGGTCCCAGAAGGAGAAGAGAGAGAGAACAGACCCGAGAAAATATTTGAAGAGATTATAGTCGCACACTTCCCTAACATGGGAAAGGAAATAGCCACCCAAGTCCAGAAAGCTCAGAGAGTCCCATACAGGATAAACCCAAGGAGACACATGCCGAGACACATAGTATCAAACTGTCAAAAATTAAAGACAAAGAAAAATTATTGAAAGCAGCAAGGGAAAAATGACAAATAACATACAAGGGAACTCCCATAAGGTTAACAGCTGATTTCTCAGCAGAAAGTCTACAAGCCAGAAGGGAGTGGCATGATATACTCACAGTGATAAAAGGGAAGAACCTACAACCAAGATTACTCTACCCAGCAAGGATCTCATTCAGACTCGATAGAGAAATCAGAAGTGTTACAGACAAGCAAAAGCTAAGAGAATTCAGCACCATGAAACCAGCTCTACAACAAATGATAAAGGAACTTCTCTAAGTGGGAAACACAAGAGAAGAAAAGGATCTACAAGAACAAACCCAAAACAATTAAGATAATGGTCATAGAAACATACATATTGATAATTACCTTAAACGTGAATGGATTAAATCCTCCAACCAAAAGACACAGGCTTGCTGAATGGATACAAAAACAAGACTCATATATATGTTGTCTACAAGAGACCCACTTCAGACCTAGGGCAACATACAAACGGAAAGTGAGGGGATGGAAAAAGATATTCCATGCAGATGGAAATCAAAAGAAAGATGGAGTAGCATTACTCATATCAGATAAAATAGACTTTAAAATAAAGAATGTTACAAGAGACAAGGAAGGACACAACATAAGGATCAAGAGATCAATCCAAGAAGAAGATATATCAGTTATAAATATATATGCACCTAACATAGAAGCACCTCAATACATAAGGGAACTGTGAACAGCACTAAAAGAGGATATCGACAGTAACACAATAATAGTGGGGGACTGTAACACCTCACTTACATCAATGGACAGATCATCCAAACAGAAAATTAATAAGGAAACACAAGCTTTAAATGACAAAATAGACCAGATAGATTTAATTGA
>NC_041221.1:86689613-86692227 GCF_002837175.3 Physeter macrocephalus | reverse complement strand
TGTGGTACATATATATAATGGAATATTACTCAGCCATAAAAAGGAACGAAATTGGGTCATTTGTTGAGACGTGGATGGATCTAGAGACTGTCATACAGAGTGAAGTAAGTCAGAAAGAGAAAAAACTAATACCGTATATTAACGCATACATGTGGAACCTAGAAAAATGGTACAGATGAACTGGTCTGCAGGGTAGAAACTGAGACACAGATGTAGAGAACAAATGTAAGGACACCAAACAGGGAAAGCGGTGGGGTGGTGGTGGTGGTGGTGTGATGAATTGGGAGATTGGGATTGACATGTATACACTGATGTGTATAAAATGGATGAGTAATAAGACCCGGCCGTATAAAAAAAAATATATATTATTCAAGTCATCCAATGATGTAATGACCCAGTTGACTGTATGATTGATTTGACCAATAACAGAGTGATGTGATTAAGAAAAAAAAAAGAAATCACTTATAGGGAAATAAACGTAAAAAACACAAACACATGGAGGCTAAGCAATACGTTACTAAATAACCAAGAGACCACTGAAAAAATCAAAGAGGAATTCAAAAAATACCTGGAGACAAATGACAATGAAAACATGATGATCCAAAACCTATGGATGCAGCAAAAGCAGTGCTAAGAGGGAAGTTTATAGCAATACAAGCCTACTTAAAGAAACAAAAAAAATCTCCAGTAAGCAGCCTAACCTTACACCTACAGGAACTAGAGAAAGAAGAAACAAAACCCAAAGTTAGCAGAAGGAAAGAAATCATAAAAATCAGAGCAGAAATAAATGAAATAGAAACAAAGAAAACAATAGCAAAGATCAATAAAACTAAAAGCTGGTTTGAGAAGATAAACAAAATTGATAAACAATTAGCCAGACTCATCAAGAAAAAGAGGGAGAGGACTCAATCAATAAACTTAGAAATGAAAAAGGAAAAGTTTTCAACAGACACTGCAGAAATAAAAAGCATCCTAAGAGACTACTAAAAGCAACACTATGCCAATAAAATGGACAATCTGGAAGAAATGCACAAATTTTTAGAAAGGTATAACCTTCCAAGACTGAATCAGGAAGAAATAGAAAATATGAACAGACCAAACACAAGTAATGAAACTGAAACTGTGATTAAAAATCTTCCAAGAAACAAAACTCCAGGACCTGATGTCTTCATAAGTGAATTCTATTATACATTTAGAGAAGAGCTAACACCTATCCTTCTCAAACTCTTCCAAAAAATTGCAGAGGAAGGAACACTCCCAAACTCATTCTATGAGGCCACCATCACCCTGATACCAAAACCAGACAAAGATACTATAAAAAAAAGAAAATTATAGACCAATATCCCTGGTGAATATAGATGCAAAAATCCTCAACAAAATACTAGCAAACAGAATCCAACAACACATTAAAAGGATCATACACCATGATCAAGTGGGATTTATCCCAGGGATGCAAGGATTCTTTAATATATGCAAATCAATCAGTGTGATACACCATATTAACACATTGAAGAATAAAAACCATATGGTCATCTCAATAGAAGCAGAAAAAGCTTTTGACAATATTCAACACAGATTTATGATAAAAACTCTCCAGAAAGTGGGCAGAGAGGGAACCTACCTCAACATAATAAAGGCCATATACAACAAACCCACAGCAAACATCACTGTCAATGGTGAAAAACTGAAAGCATTTCCTCTAAGATAAGGAAAAAGACCAGGATGTCCACTCCCACCACTATTATTCAACATAGTTTTGGAAGTCCTAGCCATGGCAACCAGAGAAGAAACAGAAATAAAAGGAATACAAATTGGAAAAGAAGAAGTAAAACTGTCACTGTTTGCAGATGACATGATACTATACATAGAGAATCCTAAAGATGCCACCAGAAAACTACTAGAGCTAATCAATGAATTTGGTAAAGTTGCCGGACACAAAATTAATGCACAGAAATTTCTTGCATTCCTATACACTAATGATGAAAAATCTGAAAGAGAAATTAAGGAAACACTCCTATTTACCACTGCAACAAAAAGAATAAAATACCTAGGAATAAGCCCACTGAGGGAGACAAAAGACCTGTATGCGGAAAAGTATAAGACACTGATGAAGAAATTAAAGATGATACCAACAGATGGAGAGATATACCATGTTCTTGGATTGGAAGAATCAATATTGTGAAAATGACTATACTACCCAAAGCAATCTACAGATCCAATGCAATTCCTATCAAATTACCAATGGCATTTTTTTGCGGAACTAGAACAAAAAAATCTTAAAATCTGTATGGAGACACCAATGACCCCGAATAGCCAAAGCAGTCTTGAGGGAATAAAACGGAGCTGGAGGAATCAGACTCCTTGACTTCAGACTATACTACCAAGTTGCAGTACTCAAGACAATATGGTACTGGCACAAAGACAGAAATATAGATAAATGGAACAAGATAGAAAGCCCAGAGATAAACCCACACACCTATGGTCAACTAATCTATGACAAAGGAGGCAAGGATATAAAATAGAAAAAAAGACAGTCTCTTCAATAAGTGCTGCTGGGAAAACTGGACAGCTACAAGTAAAATAATGAAATTAGAACACTCCCTAACACCATACA
>NC_041221.1:86686596-86689179 GCF_002837175.3 Physeter macrocephalus | reverse complement strand
GTTAGAATGGGTATCATCAGAAAATCTACAAACAACAAATGCTGGTGCAGGTGTGAAGAAAAAGGAACCCTTTGCACTGTTGGTGGGAATGTAAATTGATACAGCCACTATGTAGAGCAGTATGCAGGTTCCTTAAAAAACTAAAAATAGAATTACCATATGATCCAGCAATCCCACTACTGGGCATATACCCAGAGAAAACCATAATTCAAAAAGACACACGCACCCCAATGTTCATTGCAGCACTATTTACAATAGCCAGCTCATGGAAGCAACCTAAATGCCCATCGACAGAGCACCCCAAAGTTCATTGCAGCGCTATTTACAATAGGCAGGTCATGAAAGGAACCTAAATGCCCATCGACAGAGAAATGGATAAAGGAGATGTGGTACATATATACAGTGGAATATTAATCAGCCATAAAAAGGAACGAAATTGGGTCATTTGTTGAGATGTGGATGGATCTAGAGACTGTCATACAGAGTGAAGTAAATCAGAAAGAGGAAAACAAATATCGTTTATTAACGTATATATGTGGAACCTAGAATCATGGTACAGATTAATTGGTTTTCAGGGAAGAAATTGAGACACAGATGTAGAGAACAAACGCATGGATACCAAGGAGGGAAAGCGGCGGGCAGGTGGGGCTGGTGGTGTGATGAATTGTGAGATTGGGATTGACATGTATACACTAATGTGTATAAAATGGATGACTAATAAAAAGCTGGCACATAAAAAAATAAAATTCAAAAATTCAAGAAGAAAAATGTACTAATTATTTTGTAGTACTAATATTTCCTCATTTCTTCTCCTAGATTAAATTTTTTGTTGTTGGTCATGATAAGAACTTATCTCTTTTTACCTGATTTTTTTCTCATTTCTTAGTCACCATTTAGATGATCTAGAGTATTAGAAATGGTATTAATAAATGACCGGCTTCATGTGTCAGTGATACTTCTAATATTCCTTCCTAAGACTTCAGCTCAAAGGAGGTCAGTTGTCCTGAGTACAGTTCTGAAAGTACATCAGGGTTCCCCTCACATCGCTGTCACTTCTGAAAACATTTATTTTTTTCCATTCAAAGCATATATCCTTGTTTTGATATCTTACGCAGTGATGACATTTGTAATGAGTTTCTAAGAATTTACATCCACATGACTAAAGATATAAATCCACATACCAAATATATAAAGGAGATGTCCATATATACTGTCGAATATTTCTTGTCACAAAACAAGAAAACTACGGCCAACATCACTGATGAATATAGATGCAAAAATCCTCAACAAAATACTAGCAAACAGAATCCAACAGCACATTAAAAGGATCATACACCATGGTCAAGTGGGGTTTATCCCAGGAATGCAAGGATTCTTCAATATATGTAAATCAATGTGATACACCATATTAAAACATTGAAAGAGAAAAACCATATGGTCATCTCAATCGATGCAGAGAAAGCTTTTGACAAAATTCAACACCCATTTAGGATAAAAACCCTGCAGAAAGTAGGCACAGAGGGAACTTTCCTATACAGTAATGATGAAAAATCTGAAAGTGAAATTAAGAAAACACTCCCATTTACCATTGCAACAAAAAGCATAAAATATCCAGGAATAAACCTACCTAAGGAGACAAAAAACCTGCATGCAGAATATTATGACACTGATGAAAGAAATTAAAGATGATACAAATAGATGGAGACATATACCATGTACTTGGATTCGAAGAATCAACATTGTGAAAATGACTCTACTACCCAAAGCGATCTACAGATTCAATGCAATCCCTATGAAACTACCACTGGCATTTTTCACAGAAGTAAAACAAAAAATTTCACAATTTGCATGGAAACACAAAAGACCCAGAATAGCCAAAGCAATCTTGAGAAAGAAAAATGGAGTTGGAGGAATCAGGCTCCCTGACTTCAGACTACACTACAAAGCCACAGTAATCAAGACAGTATGGTACTGGCACAAAAACAG
The DNA here is from genome assembly GCF_002837175.3 of Physeter macrocephalus. NCBI lineage: Eukaryota > Metazoa > Chordata > Mammalia > Artiodactyla > Physeteridae > Physeter > Physeter macrocephalus. The sequence goes on along the minus strand of NC_041221.1, from coordinate 86,687,193 downwards.
AAATATAGATCAATGGAACAGGATAGAAAGCCCAAAGATAAACACACGCACATACGATCACCTTATCTTTGATAAAGGAGGCAAGAATATACAGTGGAGGAAAGACAGCCTCTTCAATAAGTAGTGCTGGGAAAACTGGACAGGTACATGTAAAAGTATGAAATTCGAACTCCCTAACACTATACACAAAAATTAACTCAAAATGCATTAAAGATCTAAATGTAAGGCCAGACACTATCAAACTCTTAGAGGAAAACATAGGCAAAATGAATCCAAATCAGAAAAGAAGAAGTAAACTTGTCACTGTTTGCAGATGACATGATATTACACATACAGAATCCTAATGATGCTACCAGAAAACTGTTAGAGCTAATCAATGCATTTGGTAAAGTAGCAGGATACAAAATTAATGCACAGAAATCTCTTGCATTCCTATACAGTAATGATGAAAAATCTGAAAGTGAAATTAAGAAAACACTCCCATTTACCATTGCAACAAAAAGCATAAAATATCCAGGAATAAACCTACCTAAGGAGACAAAAAACCTGCATGCAGAATATTATGACACTGATGAAAGAAATTAAAGATGATACAAA
>NC_041221.1:86656644-86686502 GCF_002837175.3 Physeter macrocephalus | reverse complement strand
AGACCTAAATAGACATTTCTCCAAAGAAGATATACAGATTGCCAACAGACACATGAAAGAATGCTCAACATCATTAATCATTAGAGAAATGCAAATCAAAAGTACAATGAGATATCATCTCACACTGGTCAGAATGGCCATCATCAAAAAATCTACAAGCAATAAATGCTGGAGAGGGTGCGGAGAAAAGGGAACCCTCTGCAATGTTGGTGCGAATGTAAATTGATACAGCCAGTATGGATAACAGTATGGAGGTTCCTTAAAAAACTAAAAATAGAACTACCATATGACCCACCAATACCTCTACTGGGCATATACCCTGAGAAAACCATAATTCAAAAAGTGTCATGTACCACAATGTTCCTTGCAGCTTTATTTATAATTGCCTGGACGTGGAAGCAACATAAATGTCCATCAACAGATGAATGGAAAAAGAAGATGTGGTACATATATACAATGGAATATTACTTAGCCGTAAAAAGAAACGAAATTGAGTTATTTGTAGTGAGGTGGATGGAACTAGAGTCTGTCATACAGAGTGAAGTAAGTCAGAAAGAGAAAAACAAATACCGTATGCTAATACGTATATATGGAATCTGAAAAAAAAGAAAAAGGTTATGAAGAACCTAGGGGCAGGACGGGAATAAAGATGCAGGCCTACTAGAGAATGGACTTGAGGACACAGAGAGGGGGAAGGGTAAGCTGGGACAAAGTGAGAGAGTGGCATGGACATATATACACTACCAAACATAAAATAGCTAGCTAGTGGGAAGCAGCTGCATAGCACAGGGAGATCAGCTCAGTGCTTTGTGACCACCTAGAGGGGTGGGATAGGGAGGGTGGGAGGAAGGGAGATGCTAGTGGCAAGAGATATGGGAACATACGTATATGTATAACTGATTCACTTTGTTATAAAGCAGAAACTAACAGACCATTGTAAAGCAATTATACTCCAATAAAGATGTTAAATAAAATAAAATAAAATAAAAAGTTAAAAAAAGTAAATAAAAATAATGGTATTGACTCAAAATTAATGAAACTGATCTTGTCTGATTTCTTCATGTTACATTATTATAATTAAATACAAATTATGTTATTAAATTGTATTATTAAATAGTAAATAATTATTATACAGTAAATGGATGCAGGACATTTAATCATTAACAAGTCTTTTATAAAAAATAAAAGACTAGTGAAAATTCACAACACTCAATCTTACTGAATGATTTCTCCCGCCACCACTCTCAGAACAAACAGCTTTAAGTACCGGATATTTGGAATATGGTTCATCCTTAATATCACTGTCATACAAAAGGCTAGCATGATTCAAATAACCACGCAACCATTATTTCCAGCAAGAGCTATGTCACTGTCTCTAAACTAGGTCTGTCTTGTGATTAACTCTAGGTCAATCTTCCAGAGTAAGCAACCTAATGAGAAACTCATCTGATCCCTATATGCCATAATTCGCCGCAAAAGCAGGGACAAGAAAAGAGAAAAATAGAATGGAAGAGAAATAGTCAAGAGCTAAGGGCAGTATGTTCTTAACTGAGGAGGTGTTGCCCCTCAGGGTATATTTTTGGTGTCACAACTTGTGAGGTGCATGAGGGATCTAGTGGGTAAAGGCAAGGAGTCTTACTAAACATCCTCAAGGGCACAGGGCAGCATTGATTCAGAATTAGCTCTAGATTTTAAAGCTAATTTTTTTGTTTTGTTTTGTTTAAATCCTAAGGGTAATATAAAGTTAAACTAGTTTCTACTGAAAATTAAGGAACCGCCCATGGGATTATACTACCAAGACTCTGACCTTCCATTTCTTCTTATATTGTAAACAGCCTGGTGAACAGGAATTGGTCTTTAATTGTACAAGCATACTTCTTGTGAACCCTCAAAAAGGTCATAAACAAATGACAAATACACTTCTCCATAATCCCCTAATAATGTAATTAATGTCAGGAAAAGTAATAAAACATATGGTTTGTAAAATGAAATGGATGGCTGGGTTTAAATATTAGATTGACTACATAATGCATTAAAATGTGTTTATACATGTTGTTCTTTAGAGCTGGACTGTTTTTCTAATATTTAACAAGATTTCTTGCAAAAAGATTTCAATTCCTGAAGTGACTATAAAATAATATCCTTAAATATGAGAAAGACTTGGAGAACTTGAAAAATTGCCATGAAAATAACAGATTTTTTCATCTCCCTTTCAAATATTTTGTGAAAAAAAGTTTTTAAAGGCTACCGTTTCAATGAGTCAGTTCTCTCTTTGTATTTCATACTCAAGTGTGTGTCACCTGCTTTTGGAAAAGAATATTCAGTGATGACACAATGAATGTTACAAAGCAGATAGAAAGCTAAGCATGTAAGTAGGCAAGCTGAATGAAATTTTGTAGATGTTAGATCTTTCTTTCCACAGATACTTTATAGAACTACCTCTAAAATAACTCATTTACAGCACGTGGTTGAGCTCCTTGTACCTGGACAGTGTTACAGCACGCAAGGGGGATGAGGATGAATTGAGGAGAGTGAAGCCAAAAATAAGAAGAGATAATCTCTCATTCCTTTCATACGAAGGTTGAATAGTACACTTACATCTTTTGTGCAAAACAGAAAAGCCAAAGAACAGCTTGAAGCATCACTGGGGTTTCAATAAGGTAGATTCAATCCAAGCAGAAATCAAAGGAGGAGAGTTTTAATTTCTTTCCTTGTGTCTCTCTGGAATTTGAGAGAATAATAAGCAAAATCTATATTAACTGTCTTAATGAAGGACAAGAACTTCTGACATTCAGAATTTGTATTGCTGTGGTGCTATAGTTTTTATGGTATAAATATTTATAACCTAGCTCGGTGATCAAAAGGGATGAAAATTTCATTGTTTAAAGAGAATTTAGGATTCAGAGTTATGCTGGGAATATACTTTTACACATTCATTCATTCAACTAATATTAACATGTTAAGAACATTATGTGCTGTGCAAGTGATGCAAAGAGCACCAAGTAAGATGTCAACTATGACTTAATGAACGTTTCCAGAGATTAAGGTGATGATATTAAGGATGTCCTTTGCCTCTTCTCAGAGAAATGAATCCGAGCACATGCATTCACATCTTAATATGAGAGGCTCAGGTTAGGGAGAAGTGAATCCTCTCTTATGTTAAAAGACCCTGAGTCGCTTATGAAGGTATTATCTCTCAGTCTCAATCCACTGTTCTTAGTTTTGGAATACTAGGGCTGGAATTCAGGAAACTGCTTTTCTGTTTGTGTGAGGGGCACTAGAGGGAGCCTGGAGGCCAGAGGAGGGACTGCTTCAGGCAGCTTTCCACGGGTTTGCTCTTTCCTTCCTGGTTCCCCAAGTGTCACCCCAGCCATACTTCACCCCAGCAGCAATTCAGTTTCTGTTTTCTACCACTTTAAAAAGCCAGCCTCATGCTGCCCCCTTACAGTCATCAGCACCAGGCAGCAGCACTCAGTGGTCTGAGCTCTGCAGGGTTCTTCCCCCAAACTTTTAATAATTCCCACTTCTCTTTGTTCCCTGAGCCCTAAGAAGGGTTGGGGTGGGATAGCTCCTTCTTTTATACTTTTTTTCCTCTATAGTTTACTTTTACAATATGCTAGTGTTTTCTTGTCTTTCAGTCTCCAATACTTAGTTCAAAATTATTTATATGAAAATCTTTCTTAAAATAATGAGTGGTTTTTGACTGGATCCCAACTGTTAGATGAAGTACTTGACGAAGAGCATGTTATGCTGACTTATACTAAGGCTTTAATAATATTAGTCATAATCAGGGTCATGATAACACAACCTGGACTCTAATATTCAAGGCAGAGCACTAAAATTCTTCTGGCCAACAAAATTTTGGTAATAATTATTTGTGGCATTAAGTACACATGCTTGCCTTAAGTGTATTAATATTTGGAAAACATTTAGAATAGCACCCAGCGCATAGAGAGGAGTGTGTGTGTGTACACATATGTACATATATACTTATTGTATAAATAAAATAAAAAGATAATATTTTACTGCTCGTCTGCAAATAGGTAGGTATACTCTGTAAAAATCCATCGCAATCCTACATTTACCACATTTAGTCTCTTGGCACTCGTTCAATAACAAATATTCACTGTTATAAGTCTCTGTTTTTATGGATCTTATGGGGAGAATGTCTCTGCAACCAATTAGCAAACTTCATGTTGGTTAATTCTTACATCTTCTTTGTTGCCCATGGTTCACAGTACTAAAGAGGGAGGGGTATGACCGCACCACCATCATCTAACTTGCAATGACCTATGTAAGCATGCTCTGAATACTTCTATTCAGATCAAGTGGGGAGGGGTACGTGGAGAGCATCTTACCCTTTGCCTGATTTGATCCCTCTAAAGTAATTATGTTTCACGTGTCTAAAATTTTTTGAAGTGTACAATCTGCTCTAACTACTATAACTCACTGGATATTTGATTAGAACTGAAAAAAGTCAGCATTTCTTCTGGCTGATATGTGGGATTTTTAAAATTTTTAATAGCTGTGAGAAGATATTAATACTTTCCTCCAAAACTTAGATTACCAGAGTGATTGTTATACTTCTGTATGAAACTGGTATTTTTATACTTTTACATCTGAGATCCATAGGAGAGCTTTATCTTAAGTAAACCAGTAAGCATTTCTGTTACTTTTGTGGGTCTATGAATACTGTATATGTACACAATATTAAACATATACTGGGTAAAAGTGATTCCTTTAATTTTCCATCCCAAAATATAGTTTTTCCATAAATACTACTACTTCTTTTTTAATGCTCAAATGACATGATTTGGTTAACCTACATTCAGAGTGAACAACTATTTTCACCAGAGAAAATTTCTGAATCCTATAACAAACATCTCCTCCCCTACATCTAGATCAAGTAGAATTGGCTAGACTTCTAATATGATTTGAGTGTTTGCAGCAGACACCATGGAACTCTGAAATCAAGGGCTCCTAACCAATCCCATGTTGTATTTATCATAGTTCCCAGCACTGTGAATTTTTTCTAGGATTCTATTAAATATAAGGACATAAACATTACTGGAAAATAGAGATTGTGGGCCCTGTTGTGTGTTCTCTGTCAGCTATTAACATTTTTCTCAGTTGTTTAGTTATATGAAGATAATCTCTTCTAATTATCAGACAGATGTATATAAATACACCAAATCGTTAGGCAGTCACCCTGCAGATAAACTGATTCCCATGTATATTACAGCAGGTCATAGGTGTACACACTGCTGATGTAGTTTTTAGGTTGATTTAGAATTCACCATAATAAGATATGCTTATTATGAATCCTGTGATTCTCCCAGGAAGCCCAGATATTCTACAAGCTACTTTAAAATGCCAAACATTACATACCAAAGACCTTCACTAAATACAAAAAGAAAAGAAATAGTCTTTTAATTGATATTAAAGATGGAATGTAATATTTCTTCCTTCAGATGAAACTCAAAAGAAATAGGCTTTTCTTGTGAGTTTGGCAAGAACTATCAAGAGTGAGACAAGATTCTTGATTCATTAGCAGAAAAAAACTAATTTTAATTTTTATTCTCTAAGCCTAGGCTACGATATTTAGCCAAGGACCACTTTTACCTTAATTATGTATGAAGAATCCACTATGTGTCAGGCACTTAGGTGTCTTTTTTTCCTTCTGATGAAAGGAGTAAGGAAAAGTTGACTGAAAGCAGAGAAAGAGTGAGGAAGGAGAACTCCAAGTTTTTTTAGCTACAGATTAACCAAGTATTTTGTTAGAGCAAATAAGAAACTTTGGCACTATAATTCGAGCTGGTTTATACAACCACTATGTTAAAAATTTAGGGAAACCAGGTAAATTCACCAAATATTTCACTGTAATGTATTCTCCATTATTTGCTCTTTTTCACACCCTGCATGTGTCTGTGAGAAGAAACCACGTGCTCCAATAAAAATAATTTATGAGTTATTTATAATGGTATCCAAAGATATAAAGCATCTTTCAGATATTATAAAGACAAAATAGTCATGTTTATTTTGTATACATCAGAGAATAAATTACCCAAATAAGCCATTAGCTTCTTTGATCAAATTTTGTGTATTAGAAACCACTAGGTGACAGTGTGACTTTAAAACAAAATGAGCACACATTTTCTGAGTTCACATTAACCTTCAGATTTGAAAATTTAGCATTTAGGCTTAAGCTATGTTTTAATTTTGGAGATGACAAAAAACTACTTATAGAGTTGCTTTCAGATAAGAAAAAAGAAAAGATTAAAAGGTTAAAATATTTGCTATTATCCCTGTTGACTCACATTTCTCTCTCCATAGTATGAGAGGATTTTCAGTAAGAGATGCTTTCATCATGCAGCAGAAAATTTCCTGTTTTCAAGTCTTCATTATCTAAGATGCTGTGGCTGTTTCTGGATTTTTCTAGATGGTTCTTCATTAAGTTACCTAAATTCGTGCCTGTTTTTCATCCATCTAAATTTTAAAGCAAAGTAGCATTTCCCATTTGTATATTTATTTTGCAGAAAACTAAAAAGACTTTTTTTTTGTTCTACTACAACAAAAATAATGTGTACAGAGTGATTTGGGGGGATAATCTAGCAGTTTTCCTGCATTATTGAAAGATGTCAGATATGTGGCTTTATAGTTAATATAAGCTTCTATGCAGGGATCCCAGAGATCCCTTCAACTATTGTGCTGGAGTTCTTTCCCCTTCCAGAGCATTTGAGCTAAGATTTAAACCATGGAAATATTATCTATGTTAAAATAATCATAGACATGTATAATAAAGAATATGGCTGGCCTTTGTCCCTGGTTCCTAGGAGGTAGCCTCTAAATGCTTGAAATTTTCTGAGTCACTGGGGTGTCGTTATTATTCATAGTGGGTCCCAAAAATAACACCTGATAGTTTATGCTAATGAGGTGACTCATGGTGGGCCCCTCCATAGTTTACACTAACATGATTAGTGTTAGTGATGGATGATTCAGTAGGATAGGCGGCTGGCCATGTCAGAAAGACAAAGAGTGTGATTAGATAGTTGGAGTTTTGAACATGTGTTATCAACCCAACCTCTGGGGAGGGAAAAAGAGTGGCACATTGACTTCAACCATATGGCCAGTGATTCAATCAATTTTGCCTATGTAATGAAACCGAATGAAAAGTCAGGACGCGGAAGCTCAGGTGAGTTTTCATAGTTGACAATACCCTGTGTATTGTCATACATCAACATTCTGGGAAATTGATGCTTCCTGAGGACATGGAACCCTCCTAGATCTTACCCTATGTGTCTCTTTCTTTGCCTGGTTCTAATTTACATCTGCAGACAAAAGAATGTTGTCTGCCATCAAGCCATCAGCCACTGTAGCTCCCCAGCTGTGCAACCTGAGGAGATTTCAGGATGAGAAAAATGGGATACTGGCCCTAGATAGTTAAGTGCATATCAAAGGAATACTTTCAATGAGCCCAGACTCTTGCATCTTCCTATACACAGAAAAGCACTAAAATCATTACCTTGAAATGTCTGGGTTTTTTTGTGATTCGCAGCAATCTTTTGATTTTAGACTATATGAGTTTTTGTTTTGTTTTGTTTCTTTAGTAAAAACTCTTATAAATCCTGGCTCCTCCCTTACTTCTTTGGAATAATTCCTCAGACCTATCTGAGAGGCTGATTCCTAAGCTATAATGCTCAGAAAGATCATTGAATAAAACATAACTCTCAACTTTTAGGTTGCGTATTTTTTTTAGTCGACATATCCTTTTGCCATAATAAAACTATCATTACAAATATAGCATTTTCCTGAGTTCTGGGAGTTATTCTAGCCAATTATTGAACCTAAGAGGGTAGTGAGAACTCCCAAATTTGCAGCTAGTGGTGAGAATTAAGGGTGGCCTCCTGACCCCCAAACTTGTGGCTGGTTTCTGAAGTAAGGGCGATTTTGTGGGGGACTATCCCTTTAACCTCAGATTTGACAAGCTCATTGCAACATGTCATACAAAAAGCCCACATTTCAAATTAGTTCAACATGCTTTGATAGCTGTTTAAATTTTTTTCTCCAAAACACCATATAATTCTCTTCCATATTTCCCTCAGCTCTTAGTGACACTTGCCTATGAACACCTATTTTCAATTAAGCATTGAATCAGCTCATTTCTCTCAGAATAGTAATCTATTCTATAACTTACAAATGAAAATGATGGTTTGAAGTTTGTAACCTCCTTTGGTGAAGCAGAATTTTATGGGAGGTGAGTGCATTATAGCATCTTTTTAAATCTGAGCTGCTCATTTTTTTCTGTTTTGCCTTCAGGGAAAGTATAATCCAGAGAGGCAAAAAGTTGAGACAAATAAGGTGTCTTAGGTTATTGCTGCACATGGGTCTTTTATGCAGTGTGGAGAGGGTGCTCGGGATAATCTGAGAGCAATGTCATGATAAGACTGCCATTTTTAAGCTCTACCCGTTGTGGAGATAGTGGACATTTTACATTTTTTCTACCCAGCATCAAGTCCTCTCTCCCTTTTTCTATTAGCATCCTGATTTCCTTATATGAATGCATTTCTCTACTGGATGTAGAGTTGACAGGGGAAGTATTTATGTCTACAGCTCCTCTAATTGCCATGGTGCAGTCAGAGGGCAGATATTGGGAGCTTTGATTCTTCAGTAGGTGACAAGAAGCTATAGGGATAGTTAAAAGACAGCTTTATGTAGGCCAGACTGTTCCTTTCTCTTACAATCAGTGAATTACTCAAATTTTTCCAATAAACCTAATTTTTCCCTTAGGTAGGCAGTCAGACTTTGTTGCCTACAACCAAAATTCCTGACTCACTTGGTCTTCAGAAAGTGACTTATAAATGCTTAAAGGTAAGCAAATTTCCTAAAATAGAATATACTCTGTTAGTCATGGCCCCAAACAGAATTATGTCCATAAGAACCAGGCTGGAGGTAGAGAGAATTACAGCACGTTAGTAAAGCAAGAACCGCTTCAGACATTTAGGAAGTTTAAATGACCTGGACAACAATATGACCCATGGCATGGCATGGAATAAAGGCAGGAATGACCCAAGAATCAAAGCCTGAGTACAGAGTAATGGGGGAAAGTATTGCAATAATTAGGTTCTAAGATACTTCATCCTGAAGAGGAAAAAGTAAGAGTTAAGTCAAAACATGTGTAAGCATATGAAACCACTATGTTATAATGATAAAATATTTACTAGAGATCTAACACATCTAATTAACACTGTCTTTCTTCTCTATTAAAATTAGTACATGAGGTTAGAAATAAGAAATGACATAAATTCCAAATTCTATTTGGAAAAAATTATTTAAGGGCAGAAAGGTGGTTGAAATTTCCTATGGAAGATATTCAGAAGATTTTTTTTTTCCACTTTGGAATGGTTTAGATGTAAGCCTAAGCTAAGAAACCCTGGGTATTCTGAATTCGTATAACAAGTAAATATTGTTATAATAAAAATTATTTCAAAGGAACCTTCGCTGCATACAACACTACCACTTAGCATGTGGTCAGAGGAACAACGGCATCATTGACTGCTTGGATCTTATTAGAAACGCAGGATCTCAGGCTCTACTCCAGGTCTATTGACTCAGAATCTGCATTTTAACAATATCCCCAAGTGATGTGTATGAAAAGTATTGGTATAGAGCACAGAGCAAATATTTTGAGTCCAAATCTCGTGGTTTATAAGTTACTCCTTACAAGTCAATAAGGCATCTTTAAGACATAAATGAAATTCCCTAGTTCACAAATGAATTCAGAATTCATTTGTTTAATATACTGAAGGCTGAAAAAAAGAATTATACTGACAAATTATATTTCAGGTTTAAACTATGTGGTCATTTGAATTAATCTTCAGACTCAAATATAGACAATTAAAATATTTTGATGAAGTTATTCATCTAATTTCTGTGATCATAGTGTAGAAAGTTAAAGAAACAAAAACTATAATTCACTTTTTAAATAAAAATTTTTAAACAAAGGCATCGTGTTTAGCCACAAGGAGTGAATCTCTTATAACAATACAAGGGAAAGAATATTTTTTGTACCATACTTTTAATTTCAGTTTGAAAACCTTAACAGATGTGCTAAATACATACAGGAGATATACCCACAGATCCTTATAGATAGATGTATTTATCTCCAGACTCCAAAATACATGCCCTTGATGGTCCCCTATTATATTGTACATACAACGCAATAGAACATGGTGGAAATGATGAACTTCCATGACTGGGTTATGAAAAACATGAATACCTCCACCATGTTCCCTTGGATCACTTGCTGTTCGGGATGCCAGAACCATGTTGTGAGAACACTCAAGCAGTACTACGGAGAGGTCTATATGGTGAGGAAATGAGACCTCCTGTTAACAGCCAGCATCAACTTGCCAGCTATTTGAGTGAGCCATCTCAGAAGCAGACGTCTTCAACCAACAGCTTGATCGCAACCTCACAAGAGACTCTGAGACAGAATCACCCAGCAAACCACCTCTTCTTATAAAGTTATTTTTTAAATTTATTTATTTTTATTTATTTTTGGCTGCTGCATTGGGTCTTCGTTGCTGCGCGCGGGCTTTCTCTAGTTGCCAAGAGCGAGGGGGTACTCTTCGCTGCGGTGCACAGGCTTCTCATCGCAGTGGCTTCTCTTGTTGTGGAACACGAGCTCTAGGTGTGCAGGCTTCAGTAGTTGTGGCACGAGGGCTCAGTAGTTGTCGCTCGTGGGTTCTAGAGCACAGCCTCAGTAGTTGTGGCACACGGGCTCAGTTGCTCCGTGGCATGTGGGATCTTCCCAGGCCAGGGCTCGAACCCCTGTGCCCTGCATTAGCAGTCGGATTCTTAGCCACTGCGCCACCAGGGAAGTCCAAACCACCTCTTTTGAACACACAGGGACTGTGAATAATAAAGGTTATTACTTTCTTTGAAGTAATTTGTTATGTGGTCACAATTAAAAATAGATATGGGTTTACTTCATCAGAGATTGGTATTGCATTATATCATATAAGCTCACTCTAAAATTCAAGTTTTAAAATGATCATCTGTACTAGCAAAGTTTTTAGAAATCATCGAATGTAGCACCTTATTTCCAGCAAGGCCTGACTTAAGCCATTCAAGATAGATTAAAACAATTTCTCTGAAGGTTTTGGAAGATATGTTCTAGAAGCTGCTATGAAGATCATCATGAAGAAAGTTATTTGGTCTGCCATGAATGTGTGATAATAAAATAAATTCTTTTTCATGTAAAACCTTATAGTCTTGAGGGTGAAAAATTGAGTGCGGGCTCAGACTCTCATTTCTCTCAGTTTGTTTCATTTTATTTTGGGGAGGTGACTTCTTTTAACAAATTGCACACATGTTCACCTGATTATTTTCCTCAAAATAGTTTAATCAGTATATATATTAGATATCATATGATAAGGAAAGATATCTTCCTAATAAAATAAAGAGGTATTTGAGGTTGACCAAAAACCAAGGAAGGCAAGAATGTATATATGTAGCCTGTGTATTTGTGGGTTTATGCTCCTGCAGCCAGAGGTTCTGTCTGATGTTGTTACAAGGGAGGTGTGGGAAGTAGCCTTTTGTTGGGTGGGAGAATTCAGTAATTCACTCTTCTTGACAAAAGCTAGAGCCAGATAAAACTCATCTCACTCTCTCAAGTTAAATAAGAGAAAGCCAAAGTCTGGAGCTAGTCTAACAGAATAATTCTGTAGACCAATACAAATTATTGACAGTCTCACATAACATGGAGGCATTACCACAATATCTGGAAGGAAGAAAATCATCATATAATGCCAAGAGCAGAAATAGCTGGAACTGTGTAAGTACAGTTCAAGTGGGAACTTTGAGTCCTTGTAAATTGATAGAGAATAATAGTGACAATTATAAAGAGCTTCACACTAGGAAGAGTCATTTCTCACCAACTAGTGTGGGATTGAAAGAGAACAGAATTCACAGAAGATGAATAGTATCTGTATAAGTAAAGGAGAGAAATCTGGACCAGAACAGAGGCAATTATCTTAGTCACATTCAACAAAAGTTTCATTCGTTCTAAGTGAAGAATAATAATAAGTTAAAACCAGAACTCTACTATTTTTTATTTATAGTTTACAGATATAACTTGTTCAAGTTAACTGCATAATTAACTGTATAGGTAGCATTCCAATTGGTCAGTCCATTGATTCTCAATTAATCCTTTGTTATATTACCTAAGTCTCAAGCTTAAGATCCCCTTAACTTGGAAGGTAATATATTAGAGCAAGTTGTGACACATGTAGAGTGCATAAGAGCACAGCCCACATGTTGATGTTTTTCTGCACATCTGGGCATTGAATATCACATAGGCATAATGAAAAGTATGAGCTCCATAAAGTTGTAATCATTGAGATTATGATTATACACATTTTGTTTTGCTAGAATTGAACAGATAATTAAGGGAAAGTACAAAATTTTGGATGTTTAATTGTCCAGGTTAAGTTACACTGTTTTCTCCTGTCAAAAGGGAGAATGTACAATATTAACCTATCAAAGAGTTCAGTTAGCTTGAGGTGTGCACCATCTTAGAAAAACAAATTGCAACAAGTGTATTGATGCCCCACAGAACTGGCACACGGTAGTTTGTTACTCTCTGTAAAGTGAGGAAAAATTTGATTCCGGGAATTTGGTCTTTGAGGAAAGGTAGCAGCTATTTTTAGAGAACTGCCAAAGGAGAGGCTCATTTTTCATATTTGCTTTATATTTATGATCATGATCCTTCTCTTGCAAGGACATCACTTTCCAGTCAGAGCAATGAGACTTCCTCATCCCCTAAGGCCACTCAGTAATAATCTTTCTCACCTATTTTTACTGAAGCTAGAAGCCATGATCCAAGAGTCAAGAAGCTGATTTCTTTTTTCTGGTTCTGTTAGCAGATTTGCCATGAATCCTTGGAACAAATTTTTCCTTCCTGCCTGTTTTCTCAAATGCAAAGTAAAGATGATATTTTCATTTTTTCTCTCTTCTTAGCGGGATGAAGCTGGGAAATGTCTATGAGCTTCTTAGGAAAACATGTAGCATAAATGAAAGATACTACTTTATTTTCCTCTAGGTTAATTCTAGCTTAAGGGGGAAATCCAGGAACATGTGCAACTAAGAAGATGGCTTCAAGAGTAATTCGGTAAACATTTTAGAAGAATAAACTGCTCATAACTGATCTTTAAGGCTTTAGTAGGAATAAATAGAAATACTCAGCAGGTGACCCACTAGCAGAACAGTTTGTTGGTTCTGCACTGCAGTCACATATTTGAGCTCAGGAATCTAGAGAGGAAGGCAAGGTGTGATTATAACTAAGAGATGAAAAGGCTTGGAATAAAATAACAGTGGAAAGAATAAAGGGAAGTAGATGTCCAAGACCTAAGAGCAACTTAAAACTTTATACCTCTATTTTAGGGAAGTCTGATTGTTAGTATTCACTGTGTCGAATAGCCAATATTTTTGGCTAAGAGCTTAGAAGGAAGCAGTCAGTGTTACTTTTTTGTCAAATCTGCTGAAATGAGAGATTTTCAAGGTGTGCTTTTCATAGGGTTTTGAGGAGGATTTTATTCTTACTTCCATCGCATATGTTGAACCCATGTTTTCTTTTTGTTTCAACCTCTATAATTCAGGTATCTACCTCCTCATAATTTGTATTACCAATTCAACATTCTGTCCACTCCAATCCATTTGACACATTGTGACCAGAATAATTCCAATATCATGGCTCTTCCACTCAAATCTTTTAGTGATCTCTCATTTGTTACCAAATAAAGTACAAGTTCCTTGTTTAAAAATCCAAAGCCCATTACAGTTTGTTTCTAACTTACCTCTTTCTCATCTCCCACCTTTTTCTAACGTAAGATCTAAGTTCTGGCCATTCTGGGTTGCTCTCTAGACCCTGATTAGGCTTATACCTTACTTACTCTGGACTTTACATATACCTTTCTCTTTGACTAGCATGTTTCTTTGATCCTTTTAAAAAATAATTATGAAAACCCATCTAGGAAATTTCAGACCATGTCCCACCTCTTATCTCCACAATAATTTCCCTGATCTCCCCATTTGAAAATCAGCCCTCCCATATGAAGTTAGCTTACAACATTTATATGTCTTGGACACATAACTAAATTATAATTCATTTATTCATCATCTTTTACCATTTATTTAGTCATTCATCAAACATTTACTGAGCCTATATTATGTGTCAGACTATGGCTGGAAGTTGGCAGATAGAGACATAAGACCCAATACTTATTCTTGAGTAACACAAACATGTAAGAAAACAACTAAAATGCAGTGTGAAAATTGCTACAAAGAAGTGATGTATCAAGTGCAATGTAAGCAGAATAGAGGGAATGCCTAATACTAAAGTAAGTAGCAATTGCACCTAATGAAAATAATATCAAAATCTGGTAGTAAAATAAAGCATACTGCTAGTTATTTTAAAGTGTAGTAAAATTCCCTCAAGTAAAATTATAATCACCCCTTTCAGAAGAGGGGACCCAGGCTCAGAGAATATGCTGTTTGGCCAAGGTCACACAGCTGGTAATTATCATAGCCAGGATAACACCTACCTCTGTTGGAGAGAAAAGTACCAGGGCATCAGGACAGGATGGGATGGGGGAGTGGTAATTAGAGAGAGAGATTCTACTAGGTACTAGAGAGCAAATTATGATTTTGGAGACCAGGTCTAAACCCAAGTTTCCTTCTCAAGTATTGTTTACATAGTAATGTCTTTAACAATAACTTTTTAATGTAGATATTATTGAATGTAGGATGAAAGAAAGTTTAGACTTTGCCAAGTTAAAGTCATTGGAATTTTAGTCAATTTAGTAAAGAAAATCTCCTTTTCCCATGCAGGTATGGAATAATCTAAAATTTGGTAATCTATGAGACAGCTCTCCTCAAACCTACTGCTATATGTGGAATGAAAAACTTTGACAATTTCAACCGAGGAAGTGAAACTTAAAGAACATTGCTAGTCACCAAGTGTAGTAGAAACTGCAAAAAAGTCACTCAACTCAGAAGCTACTCAGGATCTCCATAGTCTTAGGATAACCAAGAGATTAGTTTGATGGTTCAGGGTGGAACCCTAAATATGCACATTTTGTTTTGTTTTTGTTTTTCTAAAAACCTTGCCAAAATATGCAGTTAGGTTTTTTGTGTTTTTTTTTTTAACATGGTTATTACATCCACACTAGATCTTGTTTTATACATGCCTGGGCTCCAGAATTAAACTCAAAGGGTAGCTCCAAAATATCCTATACTTTCTGATGCATGAAGGGTAGAAT
This sequence comes from Physeter macrocephalus, assembly GCF_002837175.3. Taxonomy (NCBI): domain Eukaryota; kingdom Metazoa; phylum Chordata; class Mammalia; order Artiodactyla; family Physeteridae; genus Physeter; species Physeter macrocephalus. The sequence goes on along the minus strand of NC_041221.1, from coordinate 86,671,182 downwards.
GGAAAAACTATTCAAGTATGCAAATCATGGGATTTTACGACTGTATCTTATTAGTGAACAAATATTGAAACTATACTGGAAGCACAGACTCCTTATAGAGTATAAGTGTAAAGTAAACAATGTTTTACAAATGTGCTGAAATAGCAAAGTGATAAATTTGTTGATTATGACATTTACATGTAATGCTGTTTGATGCCTTGGTGTAGTGAATATTTAGTCTAATTCTCCAAATCCCTTTCCTTCCTCAAATAATGTAAATCTCTGAAATAATGGTTAGAAATTGAGATAACAGAGAACGATATCATTACTGTATTAGAATGAATACATCTGAGGACTAAGAAAATGGAAAATATAAAGGCAGTGAGATTACTATAAAACTTAAGGAGTTTTCTATGCATAATCAGCTAAAAAGTGCTTAACATTCACAAATTTCCCTTTGCTCTTTTTGCATTATTTCAAAAACTCCAAATTTCAGTATCTCTAATGAAATTAAAGTTAAAATTTAAATGTGGGGAGGTGGAAGTGACCTCTAGACCAAAGCTTTCCCTTTAGAGACTTTGGCACAGATTTACAGAGAGGTTCATTAAGTTGTCAAGGCTATGGAAACCATGAACAGTGGAGCCAAGGAGTTCCGGGTTTTGAATTCATTGTTCTTTTCAAGAGTTGGTGTTACTTCTCTGTCTTTAAAGAATTAATAGAGGTAGGGCCACTACCTCTCCTTGAACATGCTCTTTTGTAGTAAGTTTAATTCTGGTCTTCCATTTAATCATTTGAGAAAGGCCTCCCCCCATTTCTCCCCTTTTCTGAAGTTAAAAAGATAATCATCACCCAGGGAAAATGGACCTTTTACTTTTCTTCTCTGTGCTTTCTTCCCTTTTGACCTCTCCTCCAACTTTCCTGGTAATGCCTGGGCTGGTTGCTCAGTATTTTTATACCTGGGATAAGATCATTTTCCCTGTCCTGCAGATGCTCAAATAAAACTATGCTATGCTTTCCTTGTCTTCCTCCTTCTGTGCTTCTTCTCTTTCCTTTTTTTCCTTCCAACTTTGCTTTCTCCTTATTAGGTTCAAGGCAAGAGGGATGTCTATGCTCCCAGTCCATTGTCCTAAAGATGCAATCTATGGCAAGGCCAGAAGTGCTCTTTTTAAACCAGAAACCTAGTTGTAGACACTGAGCATAGTGAAAAATAGCCCCCTCAATGTTTTCTATTTCTCATTAACTTTTAAAAGCCTTGCTGACTACATGTGCTCATTACGTTGAGTTGTAAATGATGTTTGAAGAGAATGATTCCAGCCCACTCAGTGCACAAAGAGAATACAAACAAGCATTTTGCAATTGCTTTTCCAAGGTGATACATGCTATAATGCTGAGCTGAGTTACTGCTATGAAAGTTCGAAGTCCCAGAAGCCTCAAACCACTGAAAAACAAACATGAAAAATGGAAATATATAATTTGTTCCGTGTTAACCCTCTCACCTCTCACTAACTTAATAAATATAGGTAAAAGCTTTTGTCTCTACAATAAAGTGCTGTATGAGGAACTCTGACTTCTTATTTCCTCTTCCAAATTACTTTTCTTTCTTCTCTGGCCTGTTATTAATAACTCTTTGTTTATGCTAGAAGCCATACCTATAAGTGACTAATGCTGGCTATTGGGTAAATAGAACAGATGCCACCAATGGCCACTTCCTTTCCTAGGCAAATTGAATTCACTTTATGTTCCATTTATAATGAATATTATTACACTTTTATTTTTTATCTGAACATTGCAGTGGTGTTTGGGTGACTGGAAGGGTTACAGTCTGTATAGTCATAATTGTGGTTGTCTATTTCCCATGGTCTTCTGAGCAGGGAATCTGTCATATCAAAAGGCCCTTAATCCATCGCCAGAAACTCCACTGAAGAGCTCTCTCAGTAAGAAATTGCCTTTTGAAAATCTACATCCATCAAGAGAAATACTTTTTTGAGGCCAAAAAATAGATGCAAACGTCCTAAGCTGTCTATATGCTTAACTTGGTAACTTGGGATGAACAGCATAAATATTATCCTAAGTATATTAACCCTACAGCATTAGGGACTGAACTATGATGCATATTGAGGAAACATAAATGACTCGAGAGAACACATTTTGACATTGATTACCTGGAAATAATAGGCCTTCACACATTAATCATTCTTATGTTGAGAAAATTCATTTTTAGAGAAATTTATCCCACCTAAAATCTCTTTAACAGATTTTTCTAGGTTAGCAACATGAGGAAGTACAAAGAAGGTATAGAGCGACAAAATAGTGATGTCTAGTGGAGCCTCTGTTAGCGTAAATTCTGTACATTTGCTCGGTAGAGCACTCTCCTGGCTACCTCAGATGGCACTGTCATTCCTGGAGTCAGTGCCGAGTTCCTCCAGGTTTTCACTAGAGGTGGAATGATGTGGGTGTGCTTTGCCTTCCTTGGACTTCTCCTCCATTATGAAGATTACTGTCATTTCTTTGCTGCCATGGTTGCTGTGCTCATGTCCATTATTTTTGTAGCAGCTGCCCTGACTCCTGTACCTTTGCTATACTTCTCAAGTTCAGGGCTGCTGCGTGCCGTCTTGGGACCTTGGGACATTACACCCTTCTGTTGACCCCTCTTCTTCCAAGAGCTGCTCTGAGCCCCTCACTCCTTATTTTGGTGTCAGGGGCTCCCACTTTTCTCCTAATTTTTATTCCCCTAAAGCTAGGAGCACCTGGGAAAATGTATTCAACAACAATGTGTGCCGTGTTTTCCATGCCCTGATAGTTGTCTTTTCCAGGTTCCTTTTTTTCAGGGTTGGAGATAGAATCTGAGAGGAATTCAAGCCCCTAGAGGCTCCTGCAGAGGAAAGAACCTCATGCTACTCCCTCTTATATTATCCCCTGTCCTTTGGAGTTAAGTTGCTAGACATGGTCAGAATTCCCATGCTAAAAATTGCAGATTTGACCCTTTGCTTTTTGGAGTCTCTTTGAACTTTGAAAATATGTCAGACTGTCATCTGTGATTTTAGAAAAATCAACTCTTAAGCAAAGTATTAGTGAGAAGTAAGCAGTAGAGTCCATTGAAATCTGATGGCCTGCCTTAGAACTCTTTCTTTGCCATCTATCACAAACCTCATATGTTTGTTGTGAGGATTAAATGAAATAATACATGAAAAGGAAGGATAAAAATGTTTGAATCAATATCCATTTAGAGGACATCATGAGAGGGAAAAACCCATTTATAAGAGTAACAAAAAAGGTTAAATACCTAGGAATAAACTCAACAAGAACTGTACAAAATATATATGAGTAAAACTTTGAAGTTCTGAAAGACACTAAGGTAGAGCTGAACAAATGGAAAAACACCGCTGTTCTTGGATATAACGACTCAATATCCTGAAGCAGACAGTTATCCCTAAGTTAATGTATAAATTACACAAAATCTCAATAAAAATACTGACAGGCTTTTTTACAGAGTTAGAAAAGTTCACACTAAAGTCCATTAAGAAGAGCAAACATGCAAGAACATCCAAGAAAAACTAAAAATAGATAAAAACTATGAGGGAGGGACTAGCCTTATCAGACTAACACATACTGTAAAGCAAGCCTCTATGATTAAAACAGTATGGTGTTGTCACATGAACAGACAGACCCATCAGTGGAATACGACAGAAAGCCCAAAAATGTACCCAAGTAGATACGCAAATTTAGCAAATGATAAAGAGGGCATCTCAAATCATAGGAATAAAACTGGACTTTTTAATAATCAGTATTGGTCACAATACTGATTATTAAAAAGTCCACAATACTGACCAAAAATCAGTATTGTGACTACCTTTTGAGTAGTTTTGACTTTTAGAACCAGGTTAATGTTTCACATGCTCAAACATCAATGAAAAGTAACCACAATGAGGGTGGAATCCATAATGAAATATGAACAGTAACAAATGAACCTAACTGTATTACAAATGAGTAAAATAACTGCACTGAAGGGGGTGAGGAAGAAAAGAACTATCTAACTTTGGGAAATCAGTATTTTGACTAGACACAGTAAGGCTAAAGACATGAAGAATTTTATGCAAATATTTTTCTCTAGTTAGTAAATCTACTTTTCAGAGATGTTGAATTAGAAAATTTGAAACTATTTTGTGAATATTCTAGAACTGAGAAAATAAGCAAATATATTCTAGGTAATGAGGCCAGGTTTTTCAGCTCTCGAAGAAAGAAGTTATAAATAGGGAAATGGGGAAGGCTAGACACTGTGGTGGTGGAATAGAATCAGAACTCATGGTTTTCAATGTTTATACAAATAGATATAGAAATAAAGATATGTATACATGTGAATACATATTTTCTCTAGCGCTGTCTTCTAAAGGGGCCTAGAAGAAATAACACTGCGATAGCAGTGATTATCTAGCTTCTACATCTTGGTCTCAGACACAATTCTCTGATAAAACAGATCAAGACCCCTTGGAGAAATGGCTGGTTTTACCACTAGGACGGGGAACAGAGAAGATCAATCTGGAACATTTTGTGGTGCCAGAAAGTAAGGGAGCATTAAAAAGTTAACATGAGTGGGTTGAAAAGACACAGAAGCCAAGTGAAAGGAACCCCTAAGACCAAAGCTGGAACAAATTTGAGCAAAATGAAATTAATAATAGTAATGGATTATAATGTTATGTTGAACAAATGTCTGTATGTCCACAGTAAAAAGAATAAATAAATGAATGGAGAAAGGAAAGCTCTTACAGTAGAATTCCAATTAAAAAATGAAGACGGAATGATGGAAATAAAACATCACCATCTGGAAAATACCACAGAGGAGAGAGCTGGTAGACACTATCTCAGGTAATTTTTAGGCACACTAAAATTTGAAAACTACAGGTACGGTGGTAGATTTTTGGTGTTTTTATTATATATGGATAGATTTGCATTTGTGTCATCAGCAAGTTTTTTTAAAGTACGGTGATATTTCAGTTAATTTTTGAGGTTAGATTTCTCTGCACTTGGGCTGAGCTGATAGGTTTATTCATAGGGGTATTGTCAATCTAAAGGAGGTGCATCCTGTATGGATTCTAAGATACGCCCCTGTAGATTCTATGGTTGAATTAATTACTTTGGAAAAGATCAAATTCAATAAGAAAATTATTAGGAAGGAAGGGTGAGTTGATTACGTATATATTCTAAACCAGTTTGACTCTGTAGCCAAAAAGTATTGTACAAGTTCTTATTTAAGATTAATAGATTTGTACATTTGTATAGCCTGACATTTTTTCTAACTAACTGAATGTAGGACATTCCTTAGGAATGAGCTAAGGCCAAAAGACAGGAAGCCCCCATGAACATGCAGAGTGCCACCTGATAATAATGAATGATGGAGAATAAAACTCTTGGTATGTGGTGCCCCATTAATGATAAGTTTTTAACTTTTAAAAAACATTTTCTCTGTCCTTTTGCCTTCTCTTGCTCCCTCTCCTTTCCTATTTTCTCTTCTCTTCCCTTTTTCTTTTCTTCTTTTTTTGAGGCTCTGCTAAATAATTTTGATATATTTTATCAAACAGTACAGAAAACAGTAGTCAACTGAAAGATCACTGCTATGCATACAACCAGAGGAGAACATATTTTTAGTTTCCATTTGCACATGATGAACTTTATCTGAGCCTTGTGCTTCCAGAAAGAAATTCTCTTTTGTGTTCTATAAAATAGCCAATCACCATGAACCAATATTTATGCTGTTCATTCCAAGGTAGTGTCCACTTCCACCTTTCCTCAGTGACTTAGTTAACACCCATCTCCATCCTTCTCATGATCCTACAGGACTCTCAGGTGACTCCCTTGTCTACTTGCCTCTACTAAGCCCCAGCTACCTTTCCTTTCCATTTAGATGGCCCTCATTAATAAATATTCACATTCTCCTTATTACAAAACTATTGTAAAATTTTAAACTTATTAAAAACTATTTTTTAAAAGGAATAAAATTATTTCCTTAAGTTTCCAGTTATTTTTTCTTTTATACCACTTATAACACTGTTTTAAATTGTATGTTTTTAGTATATAATTTACATTCACATGAAGTCCTCTAGGTGGGATAGATTAGTTTCAGAGAATAGCGATATATGTAAATGCTTTAAGCTTTTAATTCCCCTTTTAATTAGACTCTCCACCAGTTTGCTTTAGTTCATTAACAATGATAAGTATTTTAAAAGTTGAATTTCCAATATTCTTTTTTCTAGTTAGAAATGAATTTAATTTCATTTATGCCAACATATTTTCTAATGTGTAAATCATGTATCACACAAAATTTAAACTTTTGGTGTATGATTTCCTCTAAATGCAAATGAAAATATTTTCTTGCAGCCACCTGCTTTTTTTTTTTTTTTTTTTTTTTTAAGAAAAAGAAAAATGATCTTCAATATTTTCTGGGCTCTAACTAAAGTTGTATCTGCCTAATATCAGGCCTGGAATTCTTTTGTTTTTTTTTCACTTCAGTAAAAGGAAGCAAGTGGTGCCACAGATTTTTGTCAAAAAACTCTAGCATTTTCCTAACATCAATGGAAATACAAGCCTCTCTTGTTTGAAGAAGTAAAGCTCAGTCAAGGCTGCCACATAAAACCGTCTAAATAGCCTAATCAGCTCAAGATTCTGTGTCTGACTAAAATGTGCTTGTAATGTCAAGCTCTCTTTTCACTTTGAGTTTTGTTCACTGTCATCACCTCCTACACAGACTCTGCCCTTCTAGTCCTATCTCTTATAAGAGGTTAAGAAAAATAGGAGGGAGTTGCTTATCAGCCAGCAGGAACTGTCAAAGCATCAGTCATTCTGGCCTTCCTCCCAAGAAACAAAACAAATTATTCTCCCAGCCAGCCTCTTCACTGCCCTCTGGGCTCAGGTCTAAAACTGTTTGAACTCTCCCATATGGCTCTCCATGTGTGATTGTGCCATTTCATCAGTAAGCCTCTAAAGAGCATTTACTCAGTTTGATTTATATTTTCCTTTTATCTCTAATATGCGCTCAGGAACACAAAGTCTTTCTTTGTCCTGCTTTGTCTTCCCTGCTTGCCCCTTTCCTTTTTTGTTATGTCCCATGGTCCTTTCATTTACTAGACTGAAGAGCACCAAACACAACAAACATTTTTGTTTATTCTAGATTTGATATTGCCATACCAAGCATTCTATTTTTATTTGCATTTGTTTGAAGTATGTGTGTAGTAAACAAATTTCAAAAGATTTAAATGCTATTAAACAATCGCGTCTTTGGACATTGAAAAAGAGGGAGAGGTTTCACAGGCCATTTATGATATATAGTATTTCAATAGTTCAGGTACAATGTTTTAAAATACAGTCAATAACTGATAATACAAAAAAGCAATGGCATGTGAAACCAGTGGTATGGTTTATCTTGCCTATTCTAATAGTGTGAATGGTACCACTTATCTTAAACAAAATACAGAATACTGTAAAAATGTTGCTGCTGTCAAAGAATTTACAACCTAGCCATGTTGACAAATGAACAGAACTTGAGTGCAGACCTTAGAATTTAATCCTTAAAATGCTTAGGGATCAATTTCAGCAGTCTTAGGGAATGAGGAAATTTCTGTAATTCACACTAAAGATAAAAAAGAAAAAAGTATGTGGGAGAAGAAAAAGGGAAAGCCTTAATCAGAGAAGAAAATGGATTTGTGCTCATTCTGTGCTTCTGATTTTCCAGTTCATGCTCCCTTTTTTCTCACCAACATCACAATGTTTAACTGATTCAACGTAAAGAGTGAAAGTAACTTTCACTTGGTATTTGGATTTCCTGAGAAAGATCCTTGATGAATTGTGAGAGGCAATTTGTTTTCAAGGAAGGGAAGGCTCTCATTTTCCTTGCCAGTTATCGACTAATCCCAACTCAGAATGTCTGTGATTTCCCTGAACCTAACAAAATATATTTTATGGTAATTAACCCTGTTTAGTTGCACACAGACTCAAAGCTCCCAGGGGTTCTGCTTTTCCTTTGTAAGTGATGCTGAAATCCACAAGACAGTAAAATGCAGTTGGCCCAGGGGAGAGATTCTCTGAAAATATGTGAAGCGAGTCCTGAACCATAATGCTACTAAACATATATACACACAAACATATGTGTATGTCTACATGTACACACACATAATAGTAATCAACTATCACCACCCTTATCTGATTCACTGGGACGTTTTCTATTGAAACATAGGGTAAAAGTCCTTTTACTTTCTCTCATAGGTCCTAAAATGCTTAAAAGGCACAGAAGTGATGAACCTGAGTCAGTCCATTAACGTCATCATAAATTATATAAATCAAGTCCTTTAATTGTCTTCAAATTCTTAAATAAAGCCAATTGTTTTACTTGCCAGGTTTCTTATCCCTAGTCAGATTTGCTTAACTGCTAGTTAAGTTTAAAACACAACTGAAAAACTAAGAGTGTCTACATGCAATTTAGATTGGTTTACTAGTTTGTTCATTGATACTAGAATATTTATCACACTCCCACCATGCACAAGTCTCTGAGGGAATGAAAGTAGAAAAGGTAGATGATGAGGTTCCTACTTTCATAAATTTTAATCTGAATAGCCAGTTAAATCTTGGTAAATTAGCAGCAGTATCCTTTGTCTTTCCTCAAATTATCAATTTCTAAAATGTATTTACTTTTTAAATGAATATATACCTACTATGTGCTAGGCACAAAAGTTTCAAGTATCAGCATGTCAGGGAGTGTCCTGTCTCTTACAGTGCTTACTGTCTTTAATTACTGTAGAGTTGACTCTAAGTTGAGTCTTTATTCAGAATATTGACACGTGACAAAAATCAAAGAAAGTCACATTACCTTGAATATTCCTTAGGAAGAGATGTCACATTAGAGATCAATATACCATTGCTCCATAAGTCCACAGAGATGACCCCACTGCCCCCGCCACAGCCCTTGTCTTGTGACAAATCACTATTTCAGGTTGAAACCAGATGGAGGAAATTGTTTGGCTTTGTTGTAAAACCCCTCCTCCAAAAGTCTATCTTTGAAAAGTAGTATCTCACACAACTAGGGTAATGTTTCTGTGATGCGAGACCTGTAGGAACTAAGACTCTCGGTGGGAAGAATTTATTCACATTTGCCAACTCATATTCATTCCAGGGTATGAGGTCACCGAGTCGAACAGCAAACAGAAAAGCCTGCACTACTGGAGTTCTCAATCTCTCTCTCCCCACCCTAGGCTCATCAAAATATACAGCTGGTTTTGGAAAAACTTAAATGAGACTCAAATAAGTCTATCTATCTCAGCTATTTACAGTTCTTAGGTAACAGATTGTTATGAATACTACCAAACTATTTTCCAAGTAAATATTTCTACAATGTTCCCTGGTTTTCCCCTACCCACTTAACTGAAGTACAGTGAACATAATTTAATCTTTTCTTTGTGAGTCAATATAAATTATGAGTCAATAATTGGGTCAGTCATAATAGAGTAATCCTCTAAGTAGACAAGATAAAATAGGTTCACCAAAATAGCTTTATATAACTTTCTTCACCCTACTTGATTATCAGCTATCATTTCCTGTTGATCTCAATGTACCTATCTGCTTGTCTATAGCCTCCTATCTCCCTCTTTTATCATCATCTGGGAAACCAGAGAGCAAAATTTGACAATATTTGTATAGAATTAGATCAAATAGGCTTTGAGCCAGGGCCTGAGGTTTTATTTGTAACTGAAATACAGTAAGATATAAACATGGTGAGCTCCCATTTCGCTGCTCTGACTATGCCCAACATTACACTTTCAGGTAAAATTACTATATAACAACAGTACAGATGTAACTGACTGATTCAATTCAAATGTTTAAACCAGTTGCAAGTAGAGATGGCCCATAGAGAATAAAAATTGTTTGCAGTGTAAAGGATCTATGTTTTGATTCTCAGGAGATGTACACAGGCTTATCTGCATCTGTGAACATTTATTTGAGAATAAGTATAATTGGAAAGTTACTCTAGGACTGACTTAACCCTCTCTTGGCTTTTACTCAATGTGGCTTCAATGTACCTTGTAGCTACATAGCTGCATTAACTGAAATTGATTAAATCCATAGGCTTGGAACATTTGTGCATATATTCAATAAAATGTTTATTAGGTCATAAGTGTTGGGCACTCTTTTAATTGTTGAAGATATGAAGATGGCAAGATAATGTGCATACCTTCAAGGGATGAGCACATGACAGAAAACCTTGGGTGGGTTTCTTTTAAGATCATATAATAAATCTGTACTTGGAAGCATCCCTTCAGTTTCATTTTTTTATTTTCTTTTTTATTCCTGGTGTAATGACTTATATATTACTCTGTCCAATCTTGATACATAAATACCCACCCCCACCCCTGCCCTGGGGCATACCAAAGCCTTAAGTTACCTTATCTTATAAATAAATATGATAATAGAAAAAAACATAAAAATGAGAATAACATCTCTGTGGTCTAGAAATTGGACAGAAATACATAGCCATGACCAGGACAGAAGTTATGATCTTGATGGATTTCAGGTCCAGAAGCAGGTAGAGGTCACTGGGAGTTTGGTCCCTGTAGAATAAGAAACTAAAAGTGTTCCACATGAGGAGAGACTGGACCTGTATCTTTGATGGGGTAAGTTACTCCTGTTCATAAAAGGAGTATGAAAAAAAATCTGTTGTAGACAATTTATAGCTTAATTAACATTCTATCTTAGAGAGTAAGGAGGATACAGACATAACTTGTAGAAGTAAACTAAACCTCTTTCTAGTAAGGGAGCAAGAGTTGTGGTATCTAATATATCATGTGGAGAGAAATCCCATCCATCAGTGTAAGACTGAGTAAGGATTACAGTCCTCAGGGGTCTTGATGGAGTCAATCATAGGGTTAAGTAGGGTGAAACAGAGAGAATTTCCCATTCAAATGAGATTACAATATAAAATTTCAAAAAAAACCCCACTTTCCCAATCAATAATCAAAGTAAAGATTTGATTCTGGTGACATAAAATAGCATAGGAGTCAGAAAATATATTAAAATAATTATGTTGAGAAACCAAGGTATAAATAAAGAAATAACTTCTATTAGGGAAAACACAAAATTATTATTTTTAAATGGAAAGATGAATGAGGATAGGACAATGTTCAGTTGGCACAATCTAAGAGCAAACTAGTGGACTAGATGAGGATTCCATCAGAATCCTCATTTAATCCACTAGTTTGCTGGTCTGATAAAGACGTAAGAGAGGAAGAGGCATGGAAGACAAACTAAGACACTTGCATAATTTCCAGAAGAGAATACAGAAAATGATGGAGCATCTTTATTTGCAAATATAATAGATGAACGTTTTCCAGAACTGAAGAAAGATATGAGTCCTCAAGTTGAAAGCACTTCAAATACCAAGCAAAATAACATTAAATTCACACCAAGACCCATACTGGTTAAGCAGTAGAATATCAAGAATAAAGAAAACACAGCTAGAAAGAGTGACAGAGAGGGAGTAGCCAAGATGGCAGACTAAGAATAACCTAAGCTCACCCAAGTGCGTGCAAAATTGCAATTTACAGAGTATTGATGAGAAAGACCAGAAGACTAGCAGAAAACATATTCTACAACTAAAGATATAAAGAAGTAACCACAACAAAAGGGTAGAAGGGGCGGAGATGTGGTACAGTCAAGGCCCGTACCCCTAGGGCAACCCATAAACAGGAGGATAGTTACAATTGCTGAGGTTCTCCCCAAGGAACAAAGGGTCTGAGCCACACATTGGGCTCCCCAGCCTGGAGGTCCTGCATCAGGAAGATGAGCGCCCAGAAGGTTTGGCTTTGAAGGCCACTGGGGCTTACTTTCAGGAAAGCCAACTGGTGTGGGAGAGAGAGACTCCACTCTTAGAAGGTGCACACAGAATCTCATACACTCCAAGACTCAGGGTAGAAGCAGTAATTTGAAAGGAGCCTGAGTCAGAGGAAATCTGTTGACCTTGGAGAGCCTCTCAGAGAGACAGGAGGCAACTGGAGCTCACCCTGGGGATATAGACACTGGTGACAGCCATTTTGGGGAGCTTGTTCTGTCATGAGGAGACTGATTCTGGAAGCACCATTTTGGATTCCTCCCTCTACCTTATTAGTGCCAGAACCCGGCCCCACCAACCAACCTGTCACCACCTCAGGCCAAGCAACTAGCAATGTGGGGACACAGCCCCACCTATTAGTAGGCTAGCTGCTTTAAGAACCCCTGAGCCCACTGCCACCTGGGACCCTAGCATCATCCAACAGGAGGCCAACATCAGCTCCAAGACACACTGGACACTTCAGCTAGCTGTGTCAAGAACCAGTCCTGCCCACCAGGAGGCCGACACTAGATACAGGACCCCAGCCCCACAAACAACCACCCCTGAACCCAACCCTGCCCACCAGTGACTGGCAGCCTAAGTACAAGTCAGGACCTGGCAACAAACTGGACTGGGGGCCAACCATGCCTACCGCACCATCTACAGCAGTCAGCCTATCACAACAGAAGGACCCACATACCCCACAAAGGGGGCACTCCTAGAACATACAGCTTTGGTGACCAGAGGGGAATGCACTGCTAGAATATATAGGACATCTTTTTTAAAAAGCCACTACTCCAAGGTCGGGAAATATAATCAACTTACTGAATACATAGATATAAAAACAGCAAATTAGGCAAAACGAAGTGACAGAGGAATATGTTCCAAATGAAGGAATAAGATAAAACCCCAGAAGAAGAACTATGTGAAGTGGAGACAGGCAATCTGCCTAATAAAAAGTTCAAGGTAATGATTGTGAAGATCTTCAAATACTCAAGGGAAGATTGGATGAACAGAGTGAGAAGTCAGATGTTTTAAACAAAGAGTTAGAAAATATAAAGAACTAAACAGAGATGAAGAATAAAATAAATGAAATAAAATATACACTTGAACGAATAAACAGTATATTAGATGATACAGAGGAATGAATCAGTGAGCTAGAAGACAGAGTAGTGGAAATCACTGAAGCTAAACAAAAAAAAAGAAAAGAAATGAGGACAGATTGGGATTGACATACATATACTAATATGTATAAAATAGATAACTAATAAGAGCTTGCTGTATAAAATAAAATAAAATAAAATTCAAAAGAAAAAGAAATGAGGGCAGTTTAAGAGACCTCTGAGGCAACACCAAACATACTAACATTTGCATTATAGGGGTCCCAGAAGGAAAAGAGAGAAAGGGTCAGAGAACATATTTGAAGACATAATATTTAAGAAATTCCCTAACCTAGAAAAGAAACAGACATCCAGGTCCAGGGAGCACAGAGAGTCCCATACAGGATAAACCCAAGGATAAGCACGCCAAGACACATAATAATCAAACTGTCAAAAATTTTATACAAAGAAAACATATTAAAAGCAGCAAGGGAAAAACAACAAATAACACACAAATAATATTTAAGAAATTCCCTAACCTAGAAAAGGAAACAGACATCCAGGTCCAGGAAGCATAGAGTCCCAAACAGGATCAACACAAAGAGAATAACACAAAGACACACTGTATTAAAATGGCAAATATTAAAGATATAGAGAGAATACTAAAAGCAGCAAGGGAAAAGCAATAGCTTATGTAAAAGGCAACTCCCAGCTACCCAGCTGACTTTTCAGCAGAAACTTCTGCAGACCAGAAGGGAGTAGCATGATATATTTAAAGTGATGAAAGGGAAAAACCTACAACCAAGAATACTCTACCTGGCAAGGCTTTCATTCAGATTTATAGAAAGTTCGAAAGTTTTAAAGACAAGCAAAAGCTAAAAGAGTTCAGCACTGTGAAGCCAACTTTACAAGAAATGTTAAAGGAATTTCTCTACACCATAAAGGAAAGGCCACAACTAGAACCATGAAAATTACAATAGGAAAAACCCCATTGGTAAAGGCAAACATACACTAAAGGTAGTAAATCATCCATGTACAAAGCTAGTAGGAAGGTTAAAAAACAAAGCAGTAAATTCATTTATATCTATAATAAATAATTGAAGGATATACAAAAGATGTAGAAAATGGTAAACATGGGGTGGGGAGTTGTTTTCAGGGAAAAAATGTGTTTGAACTTAAGAAATCAGGAACTTAAATTAATCACATATATACATACACGTATATACATATACACACATATATACCCATGCTCGTATATACACACACACATACATATATATAACTAGCTATCTAGCTACATATAAACCTCATAGTAACTACAAACCAAAAATCTATAATAGATACACAAAAAAGAGAAAGGAATCCAAACATAGCATTAAAGATAGACATCAAATCACAAGGGAAGAGAGGAAAAGAAGAAGAAAGGATCAAAAGAACTACATAGGGCTTCTCTGGTGGCGCAGTGGTTGCGCGTCCGCCTGCCGATGCAGGGGAACCGGGTTCGCGTCCCAGTCTGGGAGGATCCCACATGCCGCGGAGCGGCTGGGCCCGTGAGCCATGGCCGCTGAGCCTGCGCGTCCGGAGCCTGTGCTCCACAACGGGAGAGGCCACAAC
>NC_041221.1:86641723-86656604 GCF_002837175.3 Physeter macrocephalus | reverse complement strand
AAAAAAAAAAAAAAAAAAAAGAACTACATAAACAGCCCCCAAACAATTAACAAAATGGCATTACATTAAATGTAAATAGACGCAGTGCTCCAATAAGAAGACGCAGTGCTCCAATAAGAAGACACAGAGTAACTGAATGGATATAAAAACAAGACCCGTATATGTGCTGCCTACAAGAGACTCACTTCAAATCTAGAGACACGAACAGACAAGGGATGGAAAAAAAAGGTAGTTCAAGTAATTGGAAATGAAAAGAAAGGCTGGGTAGCAATACTTATATCAGACTTTAAAACAAAGACTGTAACAAGAAACAAAGAAAGACATTACATAATAATCAAGAAGGAGATATAGCAGTTATAAATATATATTCATCCGGCATAGGAGAACCTAAATACATAAGGCAAATATTAACAGACACGAGGGAGCAACTGACAATAGCACAATAATAGGAGGAGACTTTAACATTCCACTTACATCACTGGACAGATTATTCAGGCAAAAATTCAGTAAGAAAATACTGGCCTTAAACAACACATTAGAAAAAATGGACTTAATAGGTTTATATAGAACATTCCATCCAAAAGCAGCAGAATACACCTTCTTTTTCCATGTTCAAGCACATTGAACATTCTCCAGGATAGATCATGTGCTAGGCCACAAAACAAGCCTCATTAAATTTAAGAAAATTGAAATCATATAAAGCATCTTTTCTGACCACACTGCTATGAAATTAGAAATAAAATATAAGAAAAAACTGCACAAAACTAAACGTATAGAGGCTAAACAACATGCTACTAAACAACCAACAGGTCACTGAAGAAATCAAAGAAGAAATAATCAAAAATACCTGGAGACAAATGAAAACACAATGATCCAAAACCTATGCGTTGTGGTAAAAGTGGTTCTAAAAGGAAAGTTTTTAGCAATACTGACCGACTGCAGGAAACAAGAAAAATCTCAAAAAAAACAATCTAACATTACACTTAAAGTAACTAGAAAAAGAACAAATAATACCCAAAGTTAGTAGGAGAAAAGAAATTATAAAGATCAGAGATGAAAGAAATGAACAGAGACTAAAAACACAGTAGAAAAAAATCAATGAAACTAAGAGCTGGTTCTCTGAAAAGAGAAATAAAATTGATAAACATTTAGCCAGACTAGTCTAGAGAAAAAGAGAGAGGGCCCAAATCAATAAAACCAGGTGAAAAAGGAGAAGTTACAATCATCACCACAGAAATGCAGGGATCATAAGAGATTAGCATATAATTATATGTGAACAATTATATACCAATAAGATGGACAACTAGAAGAAATGGACAAATTCCTAGAAATGTACAATCCCCCAAGACTGAATCAGGAAAAATTAGAAAATACAAACACACTAATTACCAGTAATGAAGTTTAATCAGTAACTAGAAAAACAAAAAACAACAACACCAAAAAAAAACTCCCAACTAACAAAAGTCCAGGACCAGATGGCTTCACAAGTGAATTCTACCAAACATTTAGAGAAGAGTTAACACCTACCCTTCTCAAACTATTCCAAAAAAGATTTCAGAGGACCGAATGCTTCCAAGGTCATTCTATGAGGACAGCATCACCATGATACCAAAACCAAACAAAGATATCACAAAAAACTAAAATTATAGGCCAAAATCACAGATGAAAAGAGTAGCAAAATTATTCAACAAAATACTGGCAAACAGAATCCAACAATACATTAAAAGGATTATATGCCACGATCAAGTGAGATTTACGCCAGGGATGCAAGGATGGTTCAGTAACTGCAAATCAATCACTGTGATGGACAACAGTAACAAATTGAAGGATAAAAATCATATGGTCATTTAAATAGATGCAGAAAAAGCTTTTGACAACATTCAGTATCCATTTATGATAAAAAGCCTGCAGAAAGTAGGCATAGAGGGAACACACCTCAACATAATAAAGGCCATATATGACAAGCCCACAGCTAACACTATATTGAACAATTATACTGAAAAGCTTAAAGAATTTTCTCTAAGATAAGGAAGAAGACAAGGATGCATACTCTTGCCACTTTTATTCAACACAGTATTGGAAGTCCTATCCACAGCAATCAGGTAAGAAAAGGAATCCAAATTGGAAAGGAAGAAGTAAAACTGTCACTGTTTGCAGATGACATAATATTATACATAGAAAATCCTAAAGATGCCACCACATATCTATTAAAGCTCATCAATAAATTCAGTAAAGTTGCAGGATACAAAATCAATATACAGAAGTCTGTTGCATATATATACTCTAACAACAAACTATCGGAAAGATAAATTAAGAAAACAATTCCATTTATAATTGCATCCAAAAGAACACTTAGGAATAAATCTAACTAAGGAGGTAAAAGATCTGTACTTGGAAAACTATAAGACGTTGATGAAAGAAACTGAAGAAGACACAAACGAATGGAAATATATATATATTGTGTTCATGGGTTTAAAGAATTAATATTGTTAAAATGACTATACTACCCAAGGTAAATCTAACAGATTCAATGCAATCCCTATCAAAATACCAATGTCATTTTTCACAGAACTAGAACAAAATAATTCTAAAATTTGTATGAAAACACAAAATATCCCAAATAGTCAAAACAATCTTGAGAAAGAAGAACAAAGATGGAGACATCCTGCTCTCTGATTTCAAACTACACTACAAAGCTACAGTAGTCAAGGTAGTACAGTACTGGCACAAAAATAGACACATATTAATGGAAAAGAATAGAGAGCCCAGAAATTAACCCTCACCTACACGAGCAACTGATCTGTGACAAAGGAGGCAAGAATATAAAGTGGTGAAAAGACAGCCTGCTCACTAAATGGTGTTGGGAAAACTGGACAGTTACATGCAAAATAATCAAACTGGACTACTCTCTCACATCACGTACAAAAATAAATTCAAAATGGATTAAAGACTTAAATGTAAGACCTGAAATCATGAAACTTCTAGAAGAAAACCCAGACAGTAAAATCTTTGACATTGGCCTTAGTAATATTTTTTGGATCTGTCTCCTTGGGCAAGGAAACAAAAGCAAAAGCAAACAAATGAGACTACATCAAACTAAAAAGATTTTGCACAGCAAAGGATATAGAAAAAGATCAGATTTGTGGTCACCAGATGCAGTGGTTGGAAAGGGAGATTGGATGAAGGCAGTCAAAAGTACCAAATCTCAGTTATAAGATAAATAAGTACGAGGGTTGTAATGTGCATGACAAATACAATTAACACTGCTGTATGTTATATATGAAGGTTGTTGAGAGTAAATCCTGAGTTCTCATCACAAGGAAATTTTTTTTCTAATTTTTAAATTGTATATCTATATGAGATGATGGAGTTCACTAAAATTATTGTGATAATCCTTTCAAAATGTATGAAGTCAAATCCTTATGCTGTATACCTTAAACTTTTATCAAATATATATCAGTAAAACTGGAAGAAAAAAAGAGAGATTTTTTAAAAACGTCAGATAGACTGCAGCTGTTTACCAGCCACAAGAGCTGCTGGAACATAATAAAACAACAGCTTCAGAATGCTGGAGAAAAATAATTGTCAGCAAAGAATTTTATATCAGCCAAATAACTGTTCAAGAGTGTGAGGAAATCAGAGTATTTTCTGACATAAGAAGACAAAGACAGTTTACCATCCACACACCTCAAAGAACCAGCAAAGCATTCATCCAGCAAGAAGTTAAAAAACAGAACAGAAGGAAAATGTCAGATGCGAGAAACAACAAGAAGAAGAGAAAATTGGCTAAAACCACACTGAGACAATTTTTGTTTGGTTTTTAAAGGAAGTTTCTTGAGCTGTTCAATATAGTAGCCACTAGCCATATGTGGCTATTTAAGTTTCAATTAATTAAAGTTAAATGAAGTTAAAAATTTAGCCTCTGTGTCACACCAGCCACATTTTAAGTGCTCAGCAGCCACATGTGGCTAATGATTGCTGTATTGGACAGTGTGAATGTAGAATATTTGCATCATTTCAGAAAGTTCTATTAGATAGTACTAGTGATAGTTTAGGGAACCCTGGAAAGCTATGTAATTTGCATTTTTAAACTGTATTAAAAAGAGTATAAATAGATGATAAATCCACTGATAACAGTTAATCAGTATATAATCGTCTCACCTCTTTTGGTGCGTGTGTGTTTGTGTGTGTGGCAATCAGCAGATGGAATAAAAATTTCCAGTTTCATATACAAATAACCTCGTACTGGGTAAGGTCTTTTTAACCTTAGCAAATCAGCCTCAGTTATAAAAATCTTTAAAGGCTTACCTTACAAAAGGAAATTTGGAAAGTCATCTTTCTATTTGTTCATGTTAAAACAAGTCATATGCATTTAGACAACATACAACCAAACAAAAAAGAAACAAAACAGAAAAACAATAACAATGAATTCTTCTATTGATTTCATATGCATTTAGGCTTCATTTTGCAATAGTAAAAGAAAGTTGCATAAGACATAGTATTGTTTTGAAACCTTCCTAGCTTCTATCATTAATTGTGCTACAGTCTTAGATAAGCAGAGGTTGAGCTAATTGGATATTTTTAAGTAGATTAATCAACCTTTACTTTTTTAAAAAAAAAAACAATGTCCATGAAACTCTGTTGGTTCATTGATTTATTTGCTCACTTATTTAATTTCATTCACTTAACATAAAAATTATGTTAAATGTCTGCTATATCCCAGGCACTGTGCTAAGCCCTTGAATATTACCAAGATATTAGCCTTACCTTCTAGGAGTTTTTTTAGTATAAGAAACAAACTTTAGATAGAATCATTTCAAATAGCTGTATTTGTAGTTCAAAAACTGTTGAATATTGACAATTTCATATGCTTAATCTAATGGGTAAGTGATTTAACTCAGATGAATAAATCTGTAATAAGTATATGCTGCTGCTGTAAGATCATATATGGGACCCTAGGTTATCCAGGAGGGCTTCATGGAAGATATGAGGCCTGAGCTCAGATGTGTAGGGAGAGTAAGAGTCGGGGCAAGAGGAAATAGGGTTCTAGGTAGAGAAGTCAACCTGTCAGTGAACGACTGTTACAAATGAATCTGCTCTGACCAGCATGTGAAGTCTGGAGAATCACCTATGAATAGATAAACACTTTAAGATATATAGAACAATGGTGAAGGTGTCTGCTTTTTAAAAAGTTTTATTAACTATATGAAATAAGGGTTAATAACTAGAGGAGGGGAGGGAGGAGAGCATAGTGTTTGGTGTCAGCTCAAAGTTTAAATTTCAGATCCACCCCTTTTAGGCTTATAAATTTGAGCAATGTACTTAGCCTATCTGAATCTTAGCTCTTTGTCTTAAAAAAGGCAAAGATAACTGGAAGCCTTGTACATCCTTGGTGGGAATGTAAAATTGTGAAGCTGCTATGAAAAATAGGACGAATGTTTCTCAAAACATTAAAATTAGAACTACCCTATGATCCAGTAATTTCATGTCTGGGTATTTATCCAAAATAATTGAAAGCAAGATTATAGAGATATTTGTACTCCTTTGTTCATTACGGCATTATTCATGACAGCTAAAGTGTGGAAATAACCTAAATGCCCACTGAAAGATGAATGGATAAATATGGTACATACAGCTGATCCTTGAACAACATGAATTTGAAAGGTGCCGGTCAGCATACATGTGGATATTTTTCAATAGACACAGAGTCGGCCCTCTGTATTGGAGGATTTTGGCACCTGCAGATTTAACTGGGGATCGAAACTTCCATCTGTGATTGGTTGAATCCATGGATGTGGAATCTATGGTTACAGATGGCTACCTACGGGTTTTGAGTGTCCACGGAGCATGATAACGGTGGGGTCTCTTGAAACCAATCCTCCTCAGATACTGAGGGACAGTTGTACATAGAATAAAGTATTACTCTGTCTTTGAAAAGAAAGAAATCCACCATTTATGACAATGAGAATGATCACAGAGGCAATATGCTAGGTGATATAAGCCAGTCACAGAAGAACAAATACTGTATTAGTCCACTTATCTGAGGTAGACAAAATAACCGAACTCTTAGAAGCAGAGTCCAATGGTGATTGCCCTGGGCTGAGTGGAGCAGGAAATGGCGAGTTGCTATTCAACTGGCATACAATTTCATTTATGGAAAATGAATAAGTTCTAGAGATCTGCTGTGCAATATTGTGCCTATACTTAACAATCCTGTTGTGTATTTCCAAGTTTGTTAAAAGAATAGATCTCATGTTAAGTGTTCTTACTATATAAAAAATAGGCAATGATAATAGCTACCAAATTATTGGGATGATTCAAAAGAAGATGATACATGCAAAGCAGTCAGAACCTGGACTAACATAGTTCAATTGATCCTCAATACAATAGCCATTTAGTAATATTATAAAGTTGATTACTGTTAAGAGGAAGAGACAAACAACCATGATATTTGGGTCTTACCACTTTCACAAACAAAAAGCAACATAAATAAACCGTACATAAATAAAACATTTCCAAGTGCAATTCTAAATGATATATAAAATTGGAGGCATGCTTCTTTTATTTTTTTAGTGAAAACTTTGTTTCAGAAATGAAGTTTTAAATGAGCGTACAGTGAATGAAATATCTTCTATCCTTAATCCCTGTCTACTCAGCCACCCTCCTCTCTCCTCCCCTAAAGCAGGTAACCACTGGTAACACTTTCTTCTTTATCTTTTCAGGATGTTTTAAGCAATAAAGGAAACACAAAAAATGAATAGTTTATTTCTTGTGTTTTCCATAAATGTTGGCATGTTGTACACAGAGTTCTACATCTTTTTCAGTAAATGTATAATAGATATTATATATACCATATATAATCTCCTCATTCTTACCTGCCTGAGTAGTATTTCCAATGTACAGATGTAATATAATTTAACAGGTTAAACAATATGAAATTGTTGATAATTGACTGCTTTTGAACTATGAAAATAACAATTTCATATAATTTATCATATATGTAACTAATTTCCTAGTGAAGGATGCTTTACATTTCATAAAGTTTTTTTAGAACTCAGCCACATCCATTCATTACATGTTGTCTGCCCTGCTTTGATGCAGCAGAGTTGAGAAGTTGCAACACAGACCATATGGCCTAGAAAGTCAAAGTTTTTCTATCCATATAAAAACTTAAACCCCCTTGTTGTAAATAACTTAATTGCTTTCTATTTGAAAAACCTGATGACACCTCATAGAACTGACCTCATGTAACTCTTTGTAACATTCATCTTCAGTTAATGAAGACAATTGTTAACAGCTCTAAGTTCATTGTTCACATATTCACCTAAAAACTAAGAATTGAAATTAAAATTAATTCGGAACAGGTCATTGATGTCAATGAAAAGTTTTGTCATTGTTTTATCTTTGGGCTCAGTCTTCTTAAATAACTAATAACTCTGAAGAGGTATGTTTTCAGCAGATTAGTGTCTTCTGGTTCTCATGGGATCAGCAATATTACTCCCATTGTAGATAGCAAATACCAAAAATATTTTGTGCATATTACATTTTCCTCATCAACTTTCTGCAAAATGAAAATTCAGTACTTAATTTTTTATTTGATATGTACTTTCTTTTTTATAGTTCATTGATAGTAAAAGAGTTTATAGGAAAAAAGTTTAAGTATTACTCTCAATAACATAATGGTTTTAGACTCATATTATACAGTAAGGAACCAAACAATAAAGCAAAAGCATTCAGATTATTCTCTCTGCTCTCTATGGCATCATCATTCAGCTTCTATTTGACACACACATCTCCCTTACACCTGCCCTTTAATTCTCCTTGTTTCTTATCTAACTTGCTCTTGGGCATCCTTACAACTTGTGCGTCTCACAGGCCTCTACACAGGCCTCGGCACAAATGGTCAGATACCAAATTGTAGGCAGGGGCAGCAGTTTCTAATACTTCCCCCAAGACTGAGCCCTAAAGGAATTAGCAGCCCCTAGCTGCTCTGGTCCTTTGTTCCTTGCTTTATTAGTGGGCAGTCAGCCTGTTGTCCATGAAAGGAAAGTTTTAGTTACTTTAGGTCTGAAAAAATCTTGAGAAATAAGAAATAGATTATCATATGTTAAAGCAAGAGTTATGTTCACTGAGTAGCTGATCACGTCCAGATTCTCCCCTAAGGATGGACTTTACAAAGCTGCCATGAGGACTCTAGGTCGTGGTGACTTTTATTGACTGCTCTAGTGCTGAGGCAGTTAAGTTCTATTTGTTCCAGCCAGCAGTGCAGACTCCAAAAGGCAGGAAGCTGGTGCCAGGTGTGTAACAACTCCCAGGTCTGCAGCCCTCTTCACCACCTGCAGTCTGGCTGTAACTCTTGCAGCCAGAGAATGCAACTCAAGTGGGAGAATTCTTTTATCCAGTCATCAAATTTCTCCTGACAGTTGAGGAACAAGGAGTGAAGAAAACAGAGGGTAAAAAATGAAACGCAATGTGTAATTCAGAGACGGGTAAAGAAGATTTTCTCCTCCATTCTCGGAAAGATATGTGCAATATTACAAACTCAAAGGAGTATTAAAAATACCACTCATATTCACATTTCTTTAATGAGCTAGACAAAGAAAATATCTATGTTGGCCAAATTCTACTTCTGGGCCATAAGTAACCTCTGAATTCAACCTTTTATTCTACAAATGAGGAAACTGATGCCAATAAAATTTAAGTGACCTGTCCAAGGGATATGTATTCCACCTATTCTCTCATTAACTCTGTATCGTCTTAAAAACTGTGTTTCAGAGTTCTCATCTGAATAATTGTGTTTATTTTAAAATGAGGATGGGGGTGGATGTTTATGGTAGCTAACATCTTACTAATATACCCCGAGAGGACTTGATCAAATATTGCTGGCTGTTTGGTTTCCTCAGGAGCATAACAAGCATGAGCATTGCTATTATTTAATTTAGTATCTTTGGGAAGGTTGATCATATGTTATAAAATGTTTTTAAAAATTCACTAAAATTCTAATATAACACAGTTCATTATTCAATAATTTCTCTTCCACAATGGGTCAAAATATGTACTGAATTTCTCACCATAGCAGGAGTTCTCATGGACAATAATTATCTTTGTTAACTGGAAAGGAATTTATACAGTTTTGATATGATCGAATGAATCCTGGGCATGGCCTAGGAACAAGGAGGAACCAGGGCTGGTTCTGCTACTTACACCTGTGGACCCTGGACATGGGCTCAACCTCACTGAGCTTCAGTTATCTCCATAAAAATAAGTAAGCATAATTCCAGTAAAAGGACTTTGTAGACAAAAAGCTACTGTACCAAAAAAAAAAGGGCAAGGTACTATTTTTATGATGGCAGTATAGTGGTTAAAGAGCACTGAGGTTAACATTAGCATATTTTGTTGTTCTTTCTCTCTGGCCTTTTATCTCCATTTTTCTTCAGGAAAATTTTGGAAGGAAAAAAAAGATGGTTCCCCTTCTGGAGAAACTTCCTTTAAAGCACAATCAAGATACACTATTTTCAGGAGGTAACCTCACCTTTCATTCTGTGTATTACTTTACAATTTACTCTGTACTTTCAGAGATAATAATTTGATATTGATTTAATGCTCAGAGACAGTGCTGTGTATGATATTACTACTCTTCTGAGCATGTGGATGGACAACTATGATTGCAAAATTTTTCTCTCCGTACTTTTCCTTGGAGGTTAGGTCTTCCATCTGTCTGCTGGCCGTACTTTGGTCCACCGAAATCTTTGAGCGAGCATCTATAAGAATTTCCTCTAAATGTTTACAGGTCTGCCGTTTGACCTTCAGGTTGTACAGTTTATGTTCAGGAAAATAAACACAGACTTTGGAGATAGGCTGACTTCAAAACTCAGTTTTACAAAACTGAGTGACCCCTAGGCAAGACACTTTGCCACTTAGAACCTCAGTTTCCTAACTGTAGGGGGTGATCATTTCGTCTACTGCTTAGGCCTGGTATGGGGATGAAATTTGATCATAGTATAAGAACAGCTCTGCACTCAATGTCTGGCATCAAGTAGGAATTAAACAACTGTTCATTCCTTGTTTTGTTTCTTTTTCTTTAGCCCTCTCTTAGCTGACTTGGTATTTTTCTGATCTTCCTAATGTTATTTCTTCCATAAATGTCTATTCTCTGGGAAACATTTTAGTCTTCTTTTTGTCTGTATACGACTTCTATATTTACCCAATGGGAGAAATCAAGCTGCAACTAAGATGGGAAAGTACAGAGGAAAAGCAGTGGACTAAGAATCAGGAGAACTCTGCTCCACCCCTGCCTCTGTGGGGAGTTGCACAGTCTTGGGCAAGTCATTTCTGTGTTCCCTCTTTTGTAAAATGAGGATGCTAATATTTATCCTGCTACTTTAGAGGTGGTTTGTTACTTCAAATAACAAAATTATGCGAAAACATTTAGAAGTTTGCAATAAAATTAAAATAGAAAATAATATGATTATGATTGTAGTTTTATTAATCTGAAACATATCCTAGAAAATTAAACGTCTTTCCCCTTAAAGTCCCATAATGAGGCCAGAGGGCAACTGTGTGGTCCTGCTTTCTGATCCAATAGGCGGGGGATTTTTCTCTTTCTGTGTCACAGAAGACTTGAAAGCCCCCAGCATCATAAACTTTTGGTGGTGGTAATGATAAATTGATCCTGGATGCTTCAGGATGCCTATGGGGCGGGCATGAACGATTGGATTCAGGCAATCATTCTCAGTCAAGGTTTGTTAGAGTTATGGTATGTTAGAGAATATTATATGTCTTTTTTATCTTCACTAAAGTTTCTGAATAAATGAAACTCTGTCCAGGAAGTTGGCGTTTTAACTACAAAACTGGTGTATTTCCTTTGAAACAAAGTACCAGAACCAAAATTAAAACCAAAAAATTCACATCTCCGAGTCTGATGTGCAGATCTTAGGGCCCTTCATGGAGTGTGAATCTCTAGACTCTCCCTAGTTTAATGACAGTAACAATTTTGACCTCGGCCTGAATATATGAAGTTTGACATCGGCGGCAGATGAAAGCTCTGAGGAAAACAACAGACCCTTGTTCAGGTAGGATATAACAATTTTCCATTCAAGGTGAATCACAGACAAATCTCTGCAGGAGAGAAGCTCTGCAAAGTACTGTCTGAGCCCATCACCATTCAACAAAGATTGCACTCTGGTTTATTTTTCATTTCAAAGTGTGTGTGTGTATGTGCTGTTTTCCCCTTTCTACCCACTCATTTCCCCTCTGTGAACTCCTTTTTAACAGAAGGGGTTTTGGCAGAACAAAGGTGTGGAAAGAAACTCAGGCAGGCAGAAACAATGTTAGCTGAACACACATTGAGAGTTAGCAGCATGACTCAGGAAAAGAGATTTTAGTTATTAAATCCCAGAAACTTTCTTTGATTGAGAAAAATTAGGATGGAATAATGTAAAAGAATAAAACAGGAGTACAAGGCTAATAAATTACAGGATTCCCTCAATTAGAGACACCCTTAATTGTCCCTTGGGACTTAAGTTCATTGAAAATGCTTATATCCACAAGTTTTCTCTAAGCCAAAGGGCATGGAATAAGAGTATAGCAAGTACCTTTGTGTCCTGAGGCTTAGTGATGCCATTTTGAAAAGTAAGTATTTTCATTCAGTCATTGGACAGATATTGGTTGAGGACATACCATGTGCCAGGTACCCCTGAAGAAGAGGACCGTATTAGCGCCTACGGTAGGATAGGTATGTTCACACTTCCACTGGATTCAGTTCTTTTGAGGCACCAACATCTTTCCAGATAGTTCTACTCCAGCAGTTCCTAATAACCCTGCTTTTTTACCATCTCCTACAGCCAGAAAAACAAACAAAAACCCAGGAATTAGGCAGAAGTGATGGGCAGGAGCTGCTTTGTTGTTGGACTAATGAGCAAAGATTTCAGAATGTGACTCAGGGTATATGTGTGTGTGAGGGGGTGCGGGGTGGTGGTGAGGAGGATGCATTTTCAGCATAATCAAATCAAAGATATATTAAAAGGAGGAATATAAGTCTTTATAGCCCTGGTTAAGTTTTTCCAGAGGGTTTTTAAACTCATACAGTGCTACCTTTTTTGTTTGGTTTTTGTTTTTCTCCATCTATGGAAAGACTTAAGTTAACAGCCAAGTTTCAGGAATATACATCATACTATTTTTTTCTTCACCCCCCAGGCCAAGAATCACCCTTCCCTTTAGCCAGTAGCAAAGATTAAGGTATAAAATGTACAAGATGTAAGAGGGGCATTGCTACAATACAATTTCTGAAGGAAGGGTGTTGTGATTTTCCAGAGGTATAGGATTTTGGAGAAATAAAATATGGGAAAGTTGGGGATACTTAAAAAAGCAAAGTTCTTATTCAAGAGATAGACTTTGGGTAGAAAAAATGGGGGTTGAACTAGGAAAGCAGGCAGTATTCATGTGAGACATTCTAGAGGCTACAGACTGTCTCATCAACACCAAAGATCCTGGCAGAGAGGTTCCATTTTTGTAGGGTAGAAAGATACAGATTAGTTAGCAGTAAAGAATAATTTTTGAAAAGATAAAATGAGTTTTCTGCAAATATAAAATGAACATGAATTAAAGAATTTAACTAATTTATAAATGAGGGAAGAAGTAGGAAGCTTCAAAAGAAAATTTGGAGAAGATTCTCTCTATATATACATACAGAGAGAGAGAGAGGGAGGGAGAGAGAGAGAGAAAAAGTCAGGAATGGTGAAATAAATTTGCTAATAGAAACAAAACTGTCGTGATGAATTGGGCGATTGGGATTGACATGTATACACTGATGTGTATAAAACTGACGAATAAGGACCTGATATATAAAAAATTAAAAATTAAATAAAAAAGAAAGAAAACTGTCTAATAGCCTACTGAGCAATAAATTGTAATGTTTGTATTATTGTTTCAACCAGGACAAATTCAATTCTATCTGTAGTGGATAAAATTCATGTGCATAGTTATGAATAGGAATCATTTACATTGCCATGGAGAGGAATCAGTTGCAACTTAACTTCCACAATTTATTTAACCTCTAGACCTATAGAACATAAAATAGGCTGGAAAATTAATCAAAATTACATTTTCCTAGAGAATCAGATTATCGTTTGAGGGTCCACCCGACAATAGGCAGCATGCCACTGAAAGGTAATTTAGTGATACCTTTTGCCTATTTCCAAGCTTAGAGGTTTTCTTAATCTTAGATTAGGGGACAACTGCTTTTTCACTCCCCTGTGTCTGTATAGTTTTGACATTAATAAAAAATCACTTAGATCTTCACAACATTTTAGAATCTATGTTCACTTTCAGAAAAGTAGCCAATGAGTTATCCAGAATAGGGAAGGGAATAACCCCTATTCTCCAGTCACTAGCAAGCATCTGAAAGTTTATTTCCTTGACCTTCCCTATCCCTAGAGGACAATTATCAACATAGCCTATAGGACAAAATAAACTATCCCTTTTCTTCAGATATATTCCCAGGAGTAGAATTGCTGGATCATATAGTAGCTCTATTTTTAGTTTTAAGAAAACTCCATACTGTTTTCTACAGTGGCTGCACCAACTTACATTCCCACCAACAGTTCTGTTTTCTTCACATCCTTGACAACATTTGTTATTTGTAGACTTTTTGATGATAGCGATGCTGACAGGCGTGAGGTAATACATCACTGTGGTTTTAATCTGCATTTCTCTGATTAAAAACGTTGAGCATATTTTCATATGCCTGTTGGTCATTTACCTGTCTTCTCTGGAAAAATGTCTATTCAGGTCTTCTGCTCATTTTTAAATCAGGTTGGTCTCTTGACATTGACTTGTATAAGCTGTTTATATATTTTGGATATTAACCCCTTATTGGTCATATCATTTGCAAATATTTTCTCCCATTCAATAGGTTGTCTTTTCTTTTCCACTCTTGGGTATTTATCCAAAACAAAAACAAAAACACTAACATAGATAAATGGATAAAGAAGATGTGGTATAAATATACAATGGAATACTACTCAGCCATAAAAAATAATGAAATTTTGCCATTTGCTGCAATGTGGATGAACTTGGAGGGTATTCTACTAGGTGAAATAAGTCAGACAGAGAAAGACAAAAACTATATGTTTTTATATGTGGAATCTCAAAATTAAAACTAGTGAACATAAAAAAAGAAAAAGGCTCACAGGTGTAGAAAACAAACTGGTGATTACCAGTGAGGAGAAGGTAGGGGGGAAGGACAAGATAGAAGTAGGGGATTAAGAGGTACAAACTACTATGTATAAAATAAACTGTAAGGACGGATTGTACAGCACAGGGAATATAGCCAATATTTTATAATAACTATAAATGGGTTATAATCTATAAAAAATAAAGACAGCCTGATGCATTTTAAAAATAAATAAAATATCCTTTTTTACAGTATTGTGATGCAAGAATAGATTTTCTAGATGATCTAATAGAATATTATTTGAATGTACTCTTCATTATCTGAATAGTCTATTCAACATGTTCTTTATATTTAAGTATCCTGACTGCTTTTTAAATGAGAGAGTTGGGTCCTATGGATTCTTAATTTTTTAGGAATTTTCTATCTGCCCACCTGAAGAAAGATTGTTCCTATGGTTTTGGGTATGGTATAGTATGTAGGTGCCAGGCTAAAAGCTAACCTGGGTGGGCACAAAGGTCTTGAGCAATATTATAATGGGATAAGAAAGTACACAAAGAGATATAGTTTGGCCAGACCTAGAGAAAAGTGATTCAGTACAACAGCTGACCACAGAGAGTAGATAAGGCACACCAAAACTTTATGAAAAAAAAAATAGGCAAAATAGAACTACCATACAACCCAGCAATCCCACTACTGGGCATATACCCT
>NC_041221.1:86628772-86641713 GCF_002837175.3 Physeter macrocephalus | reverse complement strand
GGGAGATCAGCTCAGTGCTTTGTGACCACCTAGAGGGATGGGATAGGGAGGTTGGGAGGGAGACACAAGAGGGAGGAGATATGGGGGTATATGTATATGTATAGCTGATTCACTTTGTTATACAGCAGAAACTAACACACCATTGTAAAGCAATTATATTCCAATAAAGATGTTAAAAATAAAACAGGCATAACTATGATGAAATTTAAAAAATAATCAGTATTAGGAGGTCCTGTTCAACAACCAGCAGCTACTGGAAAAAGTTCCATTCATAAATCATGCCAATAGCAGTCAGAAATCTGTGGATCCAGGTAACAGAACCCAGCCTACTTACTCTGGAGACAGCACTGTAGGGGAAGAAAATTTGGCACTCCAAAATATGTCTCTTTGTCATGAGGATTAATTTAGGCTGATTAATTTTTAAGAAACAGAAGACTCAGGAAGTCTTTCTTTGTACCTCCCCCCTTAGCTGCCTAAAGAATGTAGACAGAGGACCTGTTCCAGGAAGGGAGCTATCACCACAAATAACCATAGTATGAAGTAGGTGTGATAGACAGAGAGGAACCTAGCATAGTCTGTGTTAAAATTCCTCTCTGTGTCTCATTGTCTCTCAGTGGCTCAAATATTTGTTCACCAAACATTTGCTTTTCCATCTCCATGTGAATTACCTTCCTCTCCTTTTAAGTCCCAAACCAATACACTCAACATCCTAACATCCTCTTTTGCCTTTAGCTAAAAATGGTATTTCAGTGAGGGCTTCAGCCATTTTGGCAAGTTACTGAGTTTTCCGGGTCTCTCCCATGTATACATGTTATTAAAACTTTGTTTGATTTTCTCCTGTTTGTGTGTCTCCTGTCAATTTAACTCTTAGACCAGCCAGAAGAACCTAGAAGGATAGAGGAAAATTTCTTTCTCCCTGACAGCACTAAGCAGAGTAACCAAGGCTACAACCGTGAATAAGTAACTTCGATGTAAGCCAAACTTTGGACAGTGTAGCTTTTTGGGAAACATGTTTTTTCTTTCGCACAGTCTATCGATGTATGGTTGGCTTAAGACAAATTTGGTGAGATGCACTTACGGGATTAAGAAGGACCATGTGAAAGTCCTATAGGCAAGACTGGATTCCTTGATATACCTAGGAAAGATTGCTAGAATTACCAGTAGTACTAAGAGTGGGGCTGAGACTTGTTTTAAGAAGATATTAAAAACTGGAGTAGGAATGATTCTGGGATGCAAGTGGGAATAGACTCACAATTAGGAAATTCTGAAGGTAATGGCACAAACACAAATCTAAAAATAGATAACATCTTATTCAATTCTCTTTTCATTCTGAGCAAAACTTAATAGAGTTTGTCTTGTTGACCATCCTACCTAATATTCTGGGCTGCCTTTAACTGGCTCTTGGTATGGCAAGACTTGTACATGTGAGCTTATCATTCTGCACTGTGTACATTCTTTTTATATGTCAACTTTTAATAAGTGATCACAATCCCCTCTTGTATAAAATCCTGCCCCTTACAGACTTGCTACATAAATTGACATATATTTTAAGTATTTCCCTTACCTGTTCTCCAGGTTTCAATCTTCCAAGCTTTACCATTTTACATACGTCATTTCCATCTATTTTTATGATTATTTATTCCATGGCTTTCAAAGTTAATGTTCTTGTATCTGGACATTCTGTTGATTTAAACCTAATTTTCAACGTATCTTTAAGATACTATTTCTACTCTGTAGCCCCTTGCTTCCTAACTTTTTAGTTATTGATTCCCCTTGACCACTGTGTAGTATATGTAGCTCATACTAATCCTACCAGCCCACTAGATCTGATTATTAAATATTCAGGACTTTTGTTAAGTGGGCTGTTAAATTGGTCACGGTAGGAATACTTAATCCTGGGAAATTTGTAGTTCCTGAAAACGTCCACTTAATAGATGAGAAAATTGAGAATGAGGTACAGAAAATTTCATTAATTTTCTCAAGATCAAAATAGTAATAAGTTGTTGTGGTAGAACTAGAATATGGGTCTTCTCTGTTCCAGCTCCTGCCATGGGCATTTTGTGATTCATGGTATAAGACAATGTTGAAATGCAATTAATTAAATAATTCAGTTCTTGTTTCATCTAGTCCAATATAATGTTTGTAGCTAAAAATAAGGAAGGAAATAATACTATATATATTTTAATAAAAAATATAACTGTAAGAGGATTTAGATGCTTCAGTTCCTAAAATAGCATTAAATATGTGAGACTCACTCTATAAAGACTTCTCCCTCCTAGGTATTTCAAATGAATTTTATATGGTTGGTACAAAACTCAACTGTGGTTATGGAACTTGATGGGTTAATGTCTCCCAATAAATAAAAATAACAGAATAAATTAATATTACTTTTCTATAAATTTCTATATTAAAATGGTGGTAGATATAGTGGTCACATTAAATGCCAGGAAATGTATGTCATGAAATAAAGACTTAAAAATATACTGTGCAAACTGGAAATGTCTATTATTAATTGACATTTATCACTGGTAAATTAAATCAGTTAATTTCCCCACCACTACCAAATGTCACAAACGTTCAGCCCTAAATTACAACCTACCCTGCCTCTACCCCTTGCTTTATAGAGTCATGTTTCCTTTAAGGACCAGCTACTTGTTCTTTTCAGAGAAAGTTGTCACCATCCTTCCTGCAGAGCCAGCTCTTGGCGGAGACTTTCTTCCTTTAAAAGAATCTCAACAGGAAACCCTGTTATCTCTTCTGACTATGACTCAAGCTGACCAGAAGTCCCTAAAGATAAGAGCTCACATATCAAGTTTCTTTTCCCTGTTGACTTTTTTATACCCCTTTAAAACTTCTTTCCGTTGAACTATCTTTGTAACCCATTCTGTCAACTAACTTCTGCATCATTTAATCACCACCCCCTAGCATTAAAAGAAAATCTTTATCAATAAGGGTATGAACAGTGTCTGACAATTCGGAGATCCTTCCACTTCTTCAGTCCCCTCATTGAATTGTTGACTAATGCTCATTGATTAAGATTTAAGCTTTCCTCTCTTCTCACTGCTATGATCTTAGTTCAAACTTTTATCTTACTGTTTGCATCAACAATTACAAGTCTCTTTGTTGTTCTCTTTGCATCAAGTTTTTGCTTCCACTATATTTTTAAAAGGCCTTCAGAGTCATTGTTCCAAAATATAAACAATATCATTCAACCTATAGAGGGTAATTTTTTTATTCTTAGGATTCAGCACTATCTAGATCAAAGTTTATCTTTAAAATATTTGATACATCAAAGATAAAAATATTTGAACAATGGATTATTAATAATGTTTTTCTGGTTATAAATGCTATAACTATTCTGTATAAAAGCAGAAATGCATTAAAACATTAAAAAATCACTTCAAATACTATATTTCATAGATAGCCATTATTAACATACTGTTATATCTTTTTGTGTACACATAGGTTTCCTGGCTATGAAGTTTGGTAATATCATAAAATATCTGAGCCCAGCCTTATGATGGTTGGGATGAGATTGTTCTCCCAGAAAATGAGGCAAATACTACTCACCTTATTTAGAATGAAATAGCATTTGGTTTGCTTTCTTTTTTTCCCTGTCTTATTAAGAATGGCAACCTCTTTAAAATGTTCACTCTAAATTCATTCACATTTATTAACACTTTGTATATGTAGCACATAGTGGCTTACACAGTAAATGACTAGGCTGTGCTCTTGCCCTCCCTCCAACAGGGAGACTTGTGACAAGCACATAAGTTTTTTTTTGTTTTTTATTTTTTTAATGAATTAAAATGGCACCAGAGACATTAGAAACAAAATGAATGTTTCTGAAGAAAATATTGCTTTCTCCTAGGGTCATGGAAACTTCATGGATGGCTAGCAGTTAAACTGAATTTTGAAATGTAGGTGCACATATGGAAGAACTACTAACACAAATGACTAGAAAAAGGAAAGCTGGGAGTAGGCTTGGAAGAAGCTATGTCACTGAGTGTATAATGAGATGCAAGATACAGCTGGAGAATGGATCAGTTCGAGACAGAGGAAAACCTGAATTCAAGGAGTAATCTTGCATTACTTGGTAGAGTGGGAGCATACTTGAGTGTTTCTGTTCAGGAAAAAGACAGAACTATAGTTGTGCATTAGGAAGACATATTCAGCAATGGCATATAAGACCCTTGAGGGAGGGAAGAGCTCGGATTTAGAGAGAGTGGTTTCAGATGGCAGGTTGGAGGAAGTGAGACCCTGAATGAGAGTAGTGGCTGTGAAGGCAGGAGGGGAAGGGAGAATTTAGGAAACAATGAGTACAGAGAGTGACTGGCCTCGTTGGCTGAATGTGATGAACGTGATGAGAAAGGTAGTGAAGAGATTAAGAACATCGTCAGTATCTTAATCCAGGATAACCAGGAGAGTGAGATGTCCTGAAGAGTTTAAAATAGCGGGGAAGGGAGAGGAGAATTTAGATGAAAGATGACTCGTTTCAGATGTGGGGATTTTAAGTGTTAATTAACTCTTAATATGGAGGCATTTTTCAGTATCAGATTCAACTTACTTTCAGAACTTTTTATTGCTATTATCAATACTTTAGCTCAACTATTCTTCTTTGAAAAGGCAATTTAGGCTATTTGTCCTTGGCGTGCTAATTTCCTTTCCACTTTATGCTTTTACCTCTAGGATATTTCTACCCTGTAATCATGTCCTCACGTTTTTTTTTTTGTTTTTTTTTTTTTTTGCGGTACGCGGGCCTCTCACTGTTGTGGCCTCTCCCGTTGCGGAGCACAGGCTCCGGACACGCAGGCTCAGAGGCCATGGCTCACGGGACCAGCCGCTCCGCGGCATGTGGGATCTTCCCGGACCGGGGCACGAACCCGTGTCCCCTGCATCGGCAGGCGGACTCTCAACCACTGCGCCAGCAAGGAATCCCCCTCACTTTTTATAGTGTATATAATTGGTTCTCAGAGTCCCTTCCCCTCTGTTCTGCCCTGTAATCTGTGTGTCCTGCCTGTAATCTTGTTTTGACTGTCCTCACTGATCTGGCTAACCTTGAATGGAACCTGGCTGGAACTATGCTGTCTGTGTCTACCGAAAGGGCAGGATATTCACCTTACAGACGCATGCTTGAAATCAAAGTTCAGTGAAATATTTTGCATAATACTTAATGGGAGTGGGTGATAGGTACACTGTATGTTCTTTGAAATTATTTGGTTTGATTTAGAAATCAAAACTTAAAACTTGGACAAGCTGCCATTTTTTGTTGTTATTGAGTGATAATTCAAGGTTTGGTAAAACAAATCATGTTTACTAGGGTGTTCCAAAAGACTCTCTTACCTCTAATTGTTTAAAGGGAATTTTCCAAGCTAAACTATTGTTTTGCAATCCAGAGATAGTTCCAAACTGAATTATAATTGCATTTGCCCTATGTTATAGGTGTAAAACACAAAATTATTTTTTTCATTCGGGTCATAGTTTCTCAGTTGTGATTCTGGTCCTGATTTCAATATTGTCCCCACATTCTTTCTGATAACTTTCTACCAGAGGAAACAGTGACTAGGCATAGTGCCAACTTGGAATTTACATAATTACATGGTAATACTCATGTGGCATTTATATAATACCATATTTGCTTGCAAGGTTTTCTGCCTTTAATATTAACATCAACAGTAACTGAGGGAATTTTTGTTTCCAGGAACAATGGAAACCTCGATTGTTCACTCTTTAGAGATGAAGTATCGGAAAACTCATGACTGAGCAGTATGGGACATTTTAATTTTACAAACTCCCTGTATATAGTTCTGGACTCCATTCTGTGAGTTTCATTCCCCAAACCAGTGATTTCTTACTAACGTACTCTTGATTACATTCTCCCTCTTTACAATAAAAATGTAGTGTATAACTACGTCTCTTTTCTCTGTCATGCCCTCTAATCCATGTGCTGCTTTTAATGCTTGGCTGGTAACTGCAACTCCACTGAGACAAGGCTGTCGGCTCCACATGAGAAGGGCAGGACTCGTGCTGTACAGAAGTCTGCATCAGGTCAAAGGGCAGGGAGACTGCATAATGCTGGCGTGAGTTTGTCAGCAAGTAATCCTAAAACACTTGGACTGTGTCATCAAGAGAGCTTTTGCTGGTTTCTGGTACCAACAAAATCTCTTTTTATCATTTAAAAAAAAAAGCAAAGAGAAAAGTGATACAGAAACCACAATAATGTTTCCTTACTTTTTTGCAGTTGTTGCTTTGGGGAAAAAATGAATTTTAAAGAAACACAATATGGCTTTATGTCACTCATGTTAAAATAAAGAATAATCATCCTTTTAAAATTACTCTATGACCTGTTTTGACTCCAAATCTTGACTGTTCCCTTGTTGTTGTTCTTGTTAATCATGACTCACAGATGCTGACTGCCAAATGCAGGTTTTCTTGACCAGTCTACTATTCTTTCACTGACTTGGTACTCATAAAACCAAGGTCATTTCCCGTAGACGAGATGTTAAAGTAAGGCTATGGACTGCAGCTAAACACAAACACATACTTCTAGGTAACGAATACATTTCTAGGCTATAATGTTGCAAATATACACATATATATATATATTTTTTCCCTTGCTTAAAAAGTTTTTGAACCTGATCTGGAACAGAAACTGCAATATCTCTGAGGTTATAACGAGCATTACCCCACACACCAGAAAGTTCCCTTGTACTGCTTCCTAGTCAATATGCAACCCCGGCCCCGGGCCCAGGCAACCATTGTTCTACTTTTGGTCACTATAGTTTAGATTTGCCTGTTATTGGTCTTCAAATAAATGGAATCAAACAGTGTGTATTTTTTTGCTCAGCAAAAAAAAAAAAAAAAAAAAAGTTATTGAACCTGAAACAGAAGTTATGTCTAGTAGTATGTCTTCTAAGTACCATATTATTTACTTGCTAAGGTTTTTAACTTATAAAATATCTATTTTCAGTGGATAGGCAAAGAAATGATACAGAGAATTTACAAATGCAATATAGTAATTCTTCTAAATTCATAAACCAGATTAATTTATTTAGAAATTACTGACTCAATATTTAAATCCATTTTCACCATGGTTGATGATTTCTACCAGGAGTGCAAAAGTAGATATCCTCCTATAAAGGAGGATATGAAAACATGAGAGGCAGAAAAAACTGTAACTTCCACAGTCCACCATACAACGCTATGAAATTTGGTTGTTTACCTCTTTGCATTAGATGCCAGAAATGCTGTAGCCAAATATTTGGCAACTGTACAAGTATTCAAGGTGTGTATTAATCTTAATCATGATGCCTTCTTTTTTCCTCATCTTTTTTTCTTTTAAACTTATTTTAAATTGAGTTTAATTTAAATTGCTTATTTTAAATTGAGTTTAATATTTTAAAATCTAGTTTGGAGCTTCTTGTGGGATAAATTGATAAAATTAAAATACATTTACTTACAAATTTTCTATAATATACATTTCAATGATTTTAAACAATGCCCTACAAATAATAATTTACTTAAAATCAGTATGATGTAAGTTTTTTAGTATTTCTTGATTTTTCTGTAAAGTACCAATAGAAGATTCTAGATCTTGAGGTTCCAAGATGGTATCAGGATGTAGTTATAGGCCTGCCAAAGACCCAATAGAATTTTCCCACTTCTTTACACCAGGCTAGAAGTTTCATAGCCAAAAGGAAAAAATCAGCTAAACCAAAGGAGCCTGGGTAAGGGGAATGCATCACTAAATATCTCAGAACCTGAGACAATTTATGTTTGGTATTGATGGGGTTCTCATAACATCTTTTTTCTTCAGCTTTTTATGATCTTTCCAGTCAGTTCATTAACATTTACTCAGCACCCCAAAATTGTACTGCATATATATGTGGGTCTTAACATGTGCCTGAAAAAATTAATTTCTGTCATAGCTTGCTTAAAGTCGTTTGGAGGGTAGGGTTCAGGTATTTCAACTCAAAGTGGTAGATGTCTCCAGAAATTTTAGACAGTTCTATAATGCTGTGTTCTAAAAAGCTGTATTTTTCTCTGGAAAGTTGGTGGAAGGCATATCTTCTCACATTATCCCCCTTGAACATACCATTTGTGGTGAAGATTCACAGTTCTTTGCAGCTCCTCCTATCAAGAGATGAGTCTATTTCTTCACCTTCTTAAGCCTGGACTGATCTTGAAATTTGGTTTGGCCAAGAGAATGCACTGTAAACCAAGCAGTGTAGGTATGAACATGGCCTTCAGGGCTTTAACATTTCTGCTGCCTCTTGGTCCCTTGTAACTACCAGGTGAGCAAATCTCATCCTGCTGGAAGAGGAGACACGCACAGCAGAGAGGAGCCATTCCAGCTGAAATTACCAGCTGTCAGCCAGCCTCTAAGGTAACTGTCAACTGTCTGCAGTCTATGAATAAACCCTTCCAAAAGGAGCCTAGCCAGGCTAAGATCAGCAGGAATGTCCAGCTGACCCATAAACTCACAAGCGATAATAGATGATTGTCGCTTTAAGTCATTAATTTTGAGGGTGGCTTCTGCATAGCAATAGATAACCGATGACATTGCTTTCAGAGCCTCTGAAAACTGCCTATTTTCAGCTTACCTCTTCATTCCATCCTATAGTGATGATTGTGGGTTTCAGCTGTCATAAACTTGCAGGTAGTTTATATAAAAGGGAAGTCCCTAGGCCTAAGCAAGACACCATCAAGTACAAGCACTGGATCTTGCTATTCCATTGTGGCTGAAAACTCAAGGGAGTAGCTTTTCTGGTTTCTCAAAATACATTGCCTAAACTAGTTTTAAGACTGGCAGTCAATATACAAATATGCAGAAAAAGTAATTCCATCCCTTGCTTCTTGTATTTATTACTTGCTAAAATATGCCTTTAAGAAGTTTGGTTTTGGGGACTTCCCTGGTACCGTAGTGGATAGGACTCTGGGCTCCCAATGCAGAGGATCCGGGTTTGATCCCTTGTCAGGGAACTAGATCCCACATGCACGCCACAACTAAGAGTTCGCATGCCACAACTAAAGAGCCCTGGAGCTGCAACTAAGGGGCCCACCTGCCACAAGTAAGACCTGGCGCAAACATAAATTAATTAATTAATTTTAAAAAAGATGTTTGGCTTTGTGTGTTGGATAAAATTATCCTTTTGAATTTTAGACTCGTTCTTAAAGTTTTCTTCTAGGAGTGAAACTCACTGGCTTCAAGTAGTTTCTGTATATACAATCAATGGTAGTATCAAGGGCATGGTCAGTAAATTTCCTTACTGTATGTTAAGCTTCTATTTTGTGCTTGCTTATCATAAGAAAATATATGACCAGTCTAAAGTTTTTAATACTTGTAGCATCTTATCTGTCTTCATTTGCTGAAATATACTAGAGAATATAAGGCCAACACATCCCATGAGTATATTGAATGGACATATAAATCTATCATTAAAGTAACATACTGAGGAGAATGTTCTGGTTTTTCACTGAGAATTTGCTTAGATTTCCCATTTCATTTGGAAGATCACTAGAAATTTGCCTTCCTGGTTCACAGAAGAGAGAAAATCAGCTGGTTTCTAGCAAAGTAACATAACCTACTTGGAGGTCATGTCGATGTTCCTTGAACTTCTTTTTGGTCTTCTTCATTCACCATTGGTCTCAATATCTGTGCATTCTTGGTTCAGTGTTTAAATTGCGAACTCCACCTATATATAGCTACTCTCCAGAAGACCTCTACAGATTACCCCTTTTATTCCCTCATGACCTTTCTTGGAATCTAATTTCTAATAATCTTATAAATTCATTCATACTAATTATACTAAGATGTGATTGTATTTATGTTACTCCCTTTTCAGAGAGGTACTATATTTGTAGTTGTTTGAAGACTTCAATCTCTAAATCTGAAGGAAGGATGAACCAGTGATAAAATCTCTGGCACTATGTATTTGTACAGGGAGCTCAGCAAAACCTCTCATATCCTATCAGTTATCTGCCACCTCCATTTTCAGATATTACCCCCCTTTGGATAAACACCTCTTTTTCTTTTTTGCTGCATTTAAACCAGATCAGTGTCTTAGTCCTAAAGGCAAGGAGTTCAGGTCTTTGACATACTTGTTACTTATACTCCTTTCATAGCTGCCTGCTTAGTGAGCAAGGAAGAGGAGAGGGAGGGGCATGTGTGTGTGTACACATGCTCATGTGCCTCCAGGGTGAATTATCATTTCCATTCCACTTGGCTCCTAACCATAACATAATGGATATTTTGCAGTTTGACTCCCTGAAATCTCTCAGGGAGGAGTTATTCTGTTTGCAGCTGCTTAAATCATTCAGATTCAACAAAGCTCCTTTTGTAAATGATGACATCTGTGCAGTACATGATTCTATAATATAGGCACCTGCAGTCTTTTTGGTTGCTATGGCAATTTGGGTAAGGGGACTAGTTGGCAAGTGAATATAGCTTTTGCTCAAATAGGAGTCTTGGATTTCCTGGGCACAAAGCCCTGCCAATGCCACTACAACCAACTAAACAGAGAGGGGGATCAAAGAGGAAAGAACAAACGGAATTTTAGGTCAGTAGCACTGAGCTGAAGGCAAGAGTAGAGAATACGGAGTGGCGTGGAATGCACATGAGGAATTGTTAATCTTGGTCCTGGTGACTTTAACAACTTAATAAGTATTGCCAAAATGCTTAACTCTTGGTAATCTACCAAAAGGTAGGCTGCACTGCAGGGAAAATGAATCCCAGCATGATATTATATGTGCACAATTAATTTAAACATAAAATTTTGAAATGCTGGTGCCAAGGCCAATTCCAGATGATATAATTTTCTCAGATTAAGTTCCAATGAATATTACATTTACAAGCAAATTATACTGTGATATTAAAGAAAACCCCTATGCAAAAGCAGATCACAGCCCCATTTGTAATAAAAGGAATATAAAGAAATACCAATTAGTAGGAATGAGTCAAGTCCCCTCTGTTAAAGCATAAGATACAGAGGTTAATTTTCACCCACCAGCTTCTAACATTGCTCACATAAATTTTCTCATTTATTCATGTAAACTAGGCCTCATGTTGTGTGAGAAAAAACTAGGATTCAGCAAGGAAAAACGCACATCAATTTATGGTTGTAATTTTAGGGTCTGAATAAAAGTTGTCTGAATATTTCGCCTTAGAGCTGTTCTCTAGTGATTTCAAACATCACTAAAAAAACCCTGAAAAACCAGGGAGGGACCCGAAGGTAAACTCCAGTACCAACATTCATTTGGTGTGTACCTGACATTGGGCCTGGACAGCTCAAAGAACTCCTAATGTTTCTTGTTCTTGTCCTTGGACTTTCTCCAAAGATGTGAAATCACTACAGCAGGATCACCTGAGCTACTTCAGAGTCAAAAATGCAGACACCAGATCATATCTCAAATATTCTGGGTCAAAATCCCCTGTGGCTAGAGCTTTAAAAAATGCATTTTTTTAATAGGCTGATGATTCTGATGCACATTCACGTTTCAATACCACTCCCTTGTGGAACTTTAGTGGAGAAATATTCTGCTGTATACAATTCTATAAAATATAGTTTCTTAGGCTTAGTAAACACAACAGTGATAAGAATAGTGAGAAATAGGAATTATGTCCATTATTTGGGTGCAATTTGCTTTAGCTGTCAGAGAGTGGTCAAAGTACACAAAGTCTCCATCTCAAGCCATTCTCTTTCTTCAGCCTTAACCTACCATTGGTCCAATTCTTCTTGCCATAACCAAACTTCTCTAACTGGCATCATCAATAGGACCTAAGGATTTCTAATTTGTTAAATTTCTCACTCTCATGTTTCTCTGACTTTTTTGTATTCAACCATTATAAAGTTCACATTTGTTTCGTATTTGATGTCAGTGTTTTGCGAGAATTCCAGCATGCCTGCCAGACACAATAGGGCTGGTGACTGGGGTTATCTCCTAGAATTAGATGAT
Source organism: Physeter macrocephalus (assembly GCF_002837175.3). Taxonomy (NCBI): domain Eukaryota; kingdom Metazoa; phylum Chordata; class Mammalia; order Artiodactyla; family Physeteridae; genus Physeter; species Physeter macrocephalus. The sequence goes on along the minus strand of NC_041221.1, from coordinate 86,629,758 downwards.
TGGGAGAGAATTAAAATAATTAAATAGATATAATAGATATTTAAATTAGATATTAGATATTTATATAGATAATTAGATTTTAAAATTATACATGTCCATTTTGCTCATTCTATACACTAATCAGATTTTAAAATGTAATAAAAATTAACTATATTTATGCCCTCCATAATATTAAATTCCTTAGACCTTTGAATTTTCTAAGTCCAGTTACCTGTATACAAAATCAAAGTTTCATAAACATTGTTGAATGAGTTTTGAAACAGACAAGAGTAGTTTTAAAATGCTGGCTTATACTTTTAAAAAAAGCATTGTCTTATTTTTAGACTTAAATAATGTTTCTTTCAAAGTGCTGCATTGCCTTTTTCAAAGAATATAATTAGACTGGACTTCTTTCAGGACCAATAAGATGATTCACCTCAGCCATACTTCCAAGGAGATAAAATCTCTGAAAGACAGATTGCTGAAGATATTTTAAAACCTAAATCTTAATAAATACTGTAAGTGGCTGCAATACGTGGGGCAAGGGCTGAGTCACAAACTGTTCTGTACTAGCTCTGAAGCTGCAGAAATTTCTTACTTTGCTTCTGCATAGCAAACAGTACCTCCAAGGAACAAATCTAAGTAAATGAATTGTTTGCAAAGCTTCTTCTTGTGTTAGTTCAATACTGTACAGTGTCCTTATTTATCTGGCAGAACCATTAAACTGATAAAAAATTTACTTAAAAAAATAAAATATTCCAGAAGTTGCCCAAGAGTTGATGCTTTTTTTTTTTAACATCTTTATTGGAGTATAATTGCTTTACAAGGGTGTGTTACTTTCTGCTTTATAAGAAAGTGAATCAGTTATACATATACATATGTTCCCATATCTCTTCCCTCTTGCGTCTCCCTCCCTCCCACCCTCCCTATCCCACCCCTCTAGGTGGTCACAAAGCACCGAGCTGATCTCCCTGTGCTATGTGGCTGCTTCCCACTAGCTATCTATT
>NC_041221.1:86608671-86628753 GCF_002837175.3 Physeter macrocephalus | reverse complement strand
CTTTTTTTTTTTTTCTTAGATTCCACATATATGTGTTAGCATATGGTATTTGTTTTTCTCTTTCTGACTTACTTCACTCTGTATGACAGACTCTAGGTCCATCCACCTCACTACAAATAACTCAATTTCATTTCTTTTTATGGCTGAGTAATATTCCATTGTATATATGTGCCACATCTTTTGGCTTAGTCATTGTGAATAATAAATAAATGGGGCATTAAATGAAAAAAAGAAAAGACACAACTTCTGATAAACATCAAGCCATCTATTATCAAACCAAAGGTTCATAAACTTAAAACGTTTAAAATACTGGATAGGGACAGCACAGGTCATTAAGTCCTGAATTGAGTTTCTAATTATTTCAGTCCCTACTAATATTTCCCTCTCTGAAATTTTACAGCAAATTTGCATTCAAATGATATAATTTAGCATCTCATCATTACGCATTTCTTAAATATTATTTTATAGAAATAAACTTAAAGATATCAATATATATGTAAATATAAACATATGTGTGTGTTTCTAATATACATTTATATGCATGAACACACATGCACACATACTTTGTTTTATGTATTTGTCTCATTTCTACTATTACACATTAAGGTCTCAGAAAGCAGAAACCATACCTCATACTTCTTTGTTATTCTCCGCAATTGTGAGCACACTGTTGCTCCGCGGCATGTGGGATCTTCCCAGACCAGGGCTCGAACCCGTGTCCCTTGCGTTGGCAGGCAGATTCTTAACCCCTGCACCACCAGGGAAGCCCCAAGACAAATCATCTTTAGATAAAAGAATATATTTTAAAAATAGAATTACCATATGACCCAGTAATTCCACTCCTAGGTATATACCCAAAAGAATTGAAAACAGGGACTGAAACAGATACCTGTATACTAATGTTCATAGCAGCATTATTCACAATAGTGAAAGGGTGGAAAAAATCCAAGTGTCCACCAATAAATGAATACACAAAATGTGGCATATACATAAAATGTAATACTATTCAGCCATAAAAAGGAATAAAATACTGATATATGCTACAACATGGATCAATCTTGAAAATATTATGCTAAGTGAAATAAGCCAAATACAAAAGGATAACTACTGTCTGATTTCACTTATACTTGACAACCAGAATAGGGAAATTCATAGAGAAAGTAAGTAGAACAGAGGTTACCAGGGGCTGGGCAGAGGCGGGGAATGATTTAATGTGTACAGTTTCTGTTTGAAATGATGAAAAAATTCTGGAGTTGGACAGCAGTGAAGGCTATACATCACTGTAAATGTACTTAATGCCTTAAAATCGTTAAAATGATAAATTCTGTTATATATATTTTAACACAATTATAATAAACAAGCAACAGGTGAAACAAAAAGAATATATTTTAAGAAGGTTTAAAATTAAGTATTTATGCTCCCCATCCTTTTCAAGCATACAAATGACTGCACTTGTACTCTTACGTGTATTCAAATAATGAGATAGGGATAAGATTTAACTTAAAGAAATAGAAATTTGCTGATATTTTAATCACTTAAATCCAAATGTACTGTTCAGGCTGACCAATTCTAACTGTATTTCAGTGATAGTGTTCATTATTTTATGAACTAAAAAAAATTGCAGAGTCCCTCTTAAATAGGTTACTCTCATATGTTAATAATGGAGAAACTGAGGCATGAATATTTGAGGTATGTTATACAAAATCACTCAGCAACTTGAGGACTGTCCTCAAAATCATGGAGGTTGGTGGGAAAATCACTAAGAACACTACTATTTAGGCCTCATCCTCAAAGAGGTAGGGTGCAGGAGTCTGCATTTTAAACAACAGCTCCAAGTAATTCTGTTTTAGTCTCTAAGAGCACATCTGAGAAATGCTACTTTATGCAGGGTATCCTCTGTACAACAGACTTAAATATGATTGAAATAAATCAGATCAATTCCAAATGTCTTCTGCTTCTGTCATTTAGCTAAGGCTTTGGTGACTCACTTATACTTGACAACCAGAATAGGGAAATTCATAGAGAAAGTAAGTAGAACAGAGGTTACCAGGGGCTGGGCAGAGGCGGGGAATGATTTAATGTGTACAGTTTCTGTTTGAAATGATGAAAAAATTCTGGAGTTGGACAGCAGTGAAGGCTATACATCACTGTAAATGTACTTAATGCCTTAAAATCGTTAAAATGATAAATTCTGTTATATATATTTTAACACAATTATAATAAACAAGCAACAGGTGAAACAAAAAGAATATATTTTAAGAAGGTTTAAAATTAAGTATTTATGCTCCCCATCCTTTTCAAGCATACAAATGACTGCACTTGTACTCTTACGTGTATTCAAATAATGAGATAGGGATAAGATTTAACTTAAAGAAATAGAAATTTGCTGATATTTTAATCACTTAAATCCAAATGTACTGTTCAGGCTGACCAATTCTAACTGTATTTCAGTGATAGTGTTCATTATTTTATGAACTAAAAAAAATTGCAGAGTCCCTCTTAAATAGGTTACTCTCATATGTTAATAATGGAGAAACTGAGGCATGAATATTTGAGGTATGTTATACAAAATCACTCAGCAACTTGAGGACTGTCCTCAAAATCATGGAGGTTGGTGGGAAAATCACTAAGAACACTACTATTTAGGCCTCATCCTCAAAGAGGTAGGGTGCAGGAGTCTGCATTTTAAACAACAGCTCCAAGTAATTCTGTTTTAGTCTCTAAGAGCACATCTGAGAAATGCTACTTTATGCAGGGTATCCTCTGTACAACAGACTTAAATATGATTGAAATAAATCAGATCAATTCCAAATGTCTTCTGCTTCTGTCATTTAGCTAAGGCTTTGGTGACAAACTACAAATAAGGCAGACATTCCCCTAATCATGCAATGTCTTTTTTTTCTTGATAAAATAAATTTTCTGCAGTAGATAATAAAATGCAAATTTTAAACTAGAATATATTTGCACACCATATCATGTTAATGTAGTCTTATTTCATGACCACTCCTTTGTCTTCAGAGAGAAGCAAAATGCAGAGCTTTCTGGGCAAACAGAAATAAAGATGGCTAAAGTTTATACAACACTCACTACATTCTAAGTACTTCATGTATTAACTCTCAACAACCCATTTAAACTGGTTGCTACTACCACCCTCTCACAGATGGAAAGAAGTGAGCCCTTCACCAAAAAAAAAAGTATTCTTCCCTCTTAGGAAGTGATGGTGCTAAGTAGGTTTGGAATACATATTGTTGGCATGCATAGTTCAGACCCTTAATCATTGTGTACTACACGACTAGCAAGCTATTTGTATGTTTATTTAGTTACATTTATTTAGTTATGTTAATTTAGGGGAATTAAGACAATTGAGAATGGCACCTCTGTGTTATCTGGGAAGAAGAACCCTGACTATAATCAGGTTTCCTGAAAGCAGAACCCCCAATGGGGATTTGCATTAGTTACCTTTTGCTTCTGTAATGAATTACCTCAAACTTACTGGCTTTTAAAATGGCACCAATTTATTATCTCACAGTTCAGTAGATCAGAAGTCTGACACGGTCTCCCTAAGCTAAAATCCAGAGGTTGGCATTCCTCTCGCAGGGCTCTAGGAGTGAGAGTTTCCATTCTACTTCATATCTCTTTTTTTTAATTGAAGTATAGCTGATTTACATTGTTGTGTTAATTTCTGCTGTACAGCAAAGTGATTCAGTTATACATATAAATACATTCTTTTTTATATTCTTTTCCAGTATGGTTTATCACATTATATTGAATATAGTTCCCTGTGCTATACTGTAGGACCTTGTTGTTTATCCATTCTACATATAATAGTTTGCATCTGCTAATCCCAGACTCCCAGTCCATCGCTCCCCTACCCGGCTCCCACTTAGCAACCACAAGTCTGTTAAGTCTGTTTCTGCTTCGTAGATAGGTTCATTTGTGTCATATTTTAGATTCCACATATAGCCCACTTCATCTCTAAAGCCACCAATGTTGCATCTCTCTGAACATTTCCCTGTAGCCATATCTCCCTCTGATTCTGACCTCTTCTGCTTCTATCTTCCACTTTTAGGGGTCCCTATTATTACATTGGGTCTACCCAGATAATCCAGGATAATCTCCCTATTTTAAGATCATCTGTTTAGCAATCTTAATTCCACCTGCAACTTTTCCCCTTTGCTGTGCAACCTATTCACCTATTCTGGGAGTTAGGATTTGGACAACTTTGGGGGCTATTATTCTGCCTACCACAGGATTTTTATTCATGTGATTTATTAGGAGAGTGTGCTCAGTAGAACAGAAGGAATGGAAGCAGGATGGAGCTGGAGAGCAAAGCTAAATCAAGATGTGATCTCAGCTGGAGATTAGGCTCAGCCTGAGCCCAAGTAAAAGCTCTGGAGTACAAAGTGAACCACAAAATTAGTTCCAACTTGAGGCAAGAGGCCTGCTAGAGGTCTGGGCATGGCCATAGCCTACAAGTCAAGGTGGCTCTCATTGAATTACCAGGAGGAGGGCCGTTTGAGTCATCATGAGGCAACATTCACAGCCTGGGGATTAGGTGCCACTTCTGTTAAAGAGAATCTGGTCAGAGTAGCAAAAGTATCCACTAAAGAACTCATTATGGGTTGAATTGTATTAAGGACACTAATCATATGGATTAGGACACACTCTAACTACTTCATTTTATCTTAATTACTCATGTTGAATTGTGTCTGACCCCCTCCCCCCAAAAAAGATATGTTGGAGCCCTAATGCTCAGTACCTCAGAATGTGATCTTTCCTAATTCAATGTAACTAGTGTCCCTGTAAAAAGGGGAAATGTGAACACAGAGACAGGCTTGACAAATGGAAGATGATGTGACCACGCACAGGGACAATGCCACGTGAAGAGGAAGAATTAGAGTGATGCATCTATAAACCAAGGGACATCTGAGGCTACCACAACCTACAAAAGAACAGTTCCTTCCATACCACCTTCAGAGGGAGAATGGCCCTACTAACACGTTGATTTCAGACTTCTAGTCTTCAGAACTGTGAGACAGTATATTTCTGTTGTTTTAAACCACTCAGTTTATGGTAGTTTGTGATGACAGCCCTCAGAAACTAATACAGACCCTACACCACAAAGCCTAGGAAAGAGCAACTAAGTTATCAAGGAGTAACCCTCTTCAGAATTTCTCCCAAGTGATGTTCTTCTACATTGTCAAGTGGGAGTATTTAGGATTCCCTTTAGCTAAAAAGTCATTAATCTAAACTCTTCCTTTGGACTTGAGAAGGTAGGGGTAGGGTCTTTCTTGACCTTTATGCCCTTTGGGCAAATCTTGTGAAATCCAATTCTGGATTCTCACCCTTTCCCACAAATGCTCTGACAACAGACCCACACCCTTTATTTGATTAACTAAATAATTTCCTTCCTACCAACCAGTAAGTTCTTGGAAGACAGGACTTGCTCATATTCATAACCATGGTATATAGCATGTAGCCTGATTTAACAAAAACGTTGAAGAAATTATTGAGCAGTGTTTTTCTCCCTTGGGAATATCAAAAAGACTTTAACAGTACTTTCTTGCGCTCAAAGGAAAGAAAAAAATATGGAGAAAAGAGGAGCCTGAGCTAATGCAGTTAATCCAGGAGATAATGGATTGGGTCAGCAATAGAATGACACGGATTCTATAGACCCTGCTCTTTGTTCCTGTGAGCAACCTCTTGGCGTTATTGTTGAGAAATTATAACTGACAGGCTTAGGAAATGGAGGTATGATTAGAAGTAACTTTGGCCCAAATACTCAGGAATACAGTAATAGTTTAACACAGTTGGGAGAAAAAAACTCAGCCAAATAAACTAGTTGGCATTCATTAAGGATATTTATTCAAAGCTCTGAAATTATTTGGTTGTGTGCTCCTATGAGATATTTAATTCTATCACTCTTGACCCAATCATTGTGGCATAAATACAGCCTACATTTTATGCTGACCTAATACAGCTTTAAAATTAAAATTGAATTACTTAAATGTCTTCCACCACTGTACCAAAAGCAGAACCGTGGGACTCTTGAAAAAAATTTAATGAAAAGACCGGGGTGCTATAATTTCTATTCCAGTTCAGTCAGCAAATGAAATGTACAGTTGCTAAAGCCAGCTTTTTTCTACTGACATTTAAATATATTTTATTTATGTAAGAAAAGTGTGGGGAAATTGAAATATATGTATATAAAATTCTGTAACTCAGTGATGTGCTTTCAGGCCCATGAAATAAATTTTGTTTAAGGTTTCCACACCCATTTTATTGTCTTTTATCATGGATCAAAATCAGAAGAATACATTTTTGAATTATCTTAGAAACACATGCATATTCAGGGAAAAAATTACAAGCTTAAAAGGGAAAAACATCATTATTGAAATGTTGCCATCATGAAACAGATTTCACTGCATCTGTTAAAATTGCAAAACATAGCATTCATCTATTTATTCATTCATCCTTTCTTTGCTGGAGAGTCAGTGCTTGGATACACAGCAAGGGGCCTATTCTTACCTCCTCATGGCAGGACCTCATTTTCAGCCTATACCTCTTTTCTTGCTTCAGGACTCCACAGCTGCACCGTGACCCTCTGCACCATGTGTTTTGTTTGAAAAAACATTTCTTCAAATGTGAAAGCACATCAGCATCACCCTCTTAGAGCCGAGGATCTGAGGATTCCTGTGTGGAGCTGCTAAGGTGTACAGATAATTATTTGATGTATGTATGTATGTATGTATGTATGTTTATGTGGGGTGTATGTGTGTGAAAACATGAATGTTTTTGTGTTAAGTTCTAAAAAAACTTTCAACTAAAATTATAGCCTGTTAAAATATCTCCAAGCACCTGCACTGGATGATCCTCAGGGTTTCTTTCCACTGCATTTTTAAATGCAAGTGTGAATTAGGATTTTTAATTATTAACATTGGTGTTAACTTCTTCCTTTAATGACATTTTGATTGAACAAAGGTGGAAAACTGAATAAGCATAGTACCTCTGAGTTTTATAAAGACTGGTAACTCTCAAGTGCATAGTAAAACTAAAATAACCTGTCAAATAACTCAAGCCCTATACCAGTCTCTAAGATTAACTTGACATTCAGCACCCCTTTGGGGTTACAAAATATCATATCACGGCTGACTTGTGGTTACCTTTCTGAGTAATTTGGGCTCAAGTGTTAATGTTTAATTGTAAAAGTGAGTAGTGACTTTTTATTTTTTTAACATTTAAAATTCTTTTAAAAATTCTTTCTTTTAACAAATGACTCCCTTATTGGTTTTCTAGTCTTGTCAATTTAGGGGTCTTGAGGATTTTCTCAAAGAAGTCTCCTCTAGATTATGAGGTTTAAAATGATTCCAAAGAAACAAACCTTGTGGAGGGCAATCTGACAATATCTTCAATATTATAAATGTATAATCCTTGACCCAGTAATCCCTGGTCAAAAAATTCTGAAAATGTGTGCTACAGAAATACTAGCACATGTGAGAAATGATATGGCTGCAAACTTATTCACTTCCACACTGTTTAATAATTTCAATGATGGGGAGTAATATAAATGTCCAATATTAGTGGAGTGACTAAATACATTATGATACACTGATAAAATGGAACATGATACAACTTTTCAAAAGAGAAAATTCTCTATATACCGATAATGGGAACATCAACAAACTATACTGTTAAATGAAACAAAAGATAGAAAGCTATCTTTTGTGTAAAAAGAGTTAAGACAATATATTTCTATTTATTTATGCATAAAGAATATGAAGAAACTAATAACTGTTACCTCTGTTTTGGGGGGAGGTTTGCTTGAAACTGGATGGGTGGAGGATGTGTGGTAGGAAGACATTTCACCATATTTATTTTTATAGTTTGTGATTTCTGAACCTGGAATTATTATCTATTCAACAATTTTAGAACTTGAAAGAAATAAATTAACTTTAAGGATAAATACAACAAGATAATTCCAGTGTAACAGAACATACTAGAGTGATTGGAAACCCTCTTTCACTGCCTGGCAACTAAGCACTCATGCTATGTAAGTTCAGAAAGGACTGAAAAAGTGGTCTTCTTGCACATACCTATTGTCTGGTGTGGCTGGAAAAACTCCTATGAGACTTTTCTGCAAAAATATGTATATATATAGCTGATTCACTTTGTTATAAAGCAGAAACTAACACACCATTGTAAAGCAATTATACTCCAATAAAGATGTTAAAATATATATATATATATATATATACACTGCATGACACAGAAGATTATTGCTCCAAAAAAGACATTTTTTTAGGGTTTTTCTCTACCATATCTAGTGATTTCTCCATTCCTCTCAATCTACCACAACTACAATCTGTTAAAGATGGACATGGTCTCCTCCCCCCACTCTTCACATCATCACTTATAAAGCCTCAACAGTTGACCTACTTAAATCTTCATGAATACCTATGAATCTCTTTTTGAATAAATATCCCTGTATTGTCTGATTCTCCTACTCCAATGTCATCAATAATGTGCACACCTTCCTCAGTTATTAATATTTTAACAACTGTATATGAAGCAAAAACAATGAGTCCAACACTCTGCTAGGTGTTACAAGGAACAAAAGATTAAGGCTTGACCCTGCCCAATAAGGTTACAATCCAGCCACCTTGCTTCCACCTTTCACTTATGAAATTTCTTTAATATTGACTGAGACCCTACTCTGTACCAAGCATAAGCTTTTCAGTTTTATTTCTTAAACTTCAAATTCCCTCCACCTCTATGAGCGCTCCTTCTTGATAGTAACCCCAGCTGTCTTTTATAGATCTAATTCTCTGTGCCAGTCATGGGGCTTAGTCCTTTATGAGTAGAGAAAGTACAAGCTTCACTGAGTATAAATTTAGTGAACCAAAGATGTAACTGTATTTTTTCCATGACTGAATTTCTATTTCAAAACCCACACCACCCGTGGCAAAGATGGAGTCCTAATTTTGGAGTGACCTAAGTCCATTTAGAATTTTCTTCTACTCTCTCTTATCTTAAAAGTTATACTGCTACTGGGGTGGGGAAGGCAATCGGGGATATTCTTGTAGTATCTAGTTTTTGGTAAAAGAAAGTATTTTATCTTCAGCCATTTCCCATCCAGGCTGACCTCTCCTGAGCTGTTAATTTTCTCATTTGACTGTGATGATCTTCATCCTTCCTAACTGACCTTTCTTGGTCTTCCTTGATTTTCTGGTGCCTGCTGTTTCATCCTCCCCATAGACTGAAACTGCCCTCCAGATCCAGCACTGCCAATGTCCCCTCTGCTCCAATGCTGATTACACTGAAAAACAGTCAGCTTCTCCCCATGACAGACAGGACTGAATGTCTGATAGCCTCAGAGTCCTCTCTACAAATAGCATCAACCACTTCTCCTCTGTTGCTATCACACCATGTTGATGCTCCCTCTAACCTGAGATCACCAAATATATCTGGGGAACTCTACTCAGGAAGGAGGTGTGCCCTCCTTCCTAAGTAATTCTCAGAATTTCTTTGTCATCCACATTAGTACTCCCCTTTCCAACTTTGCCCATCTTTTCTCCTGTCCCAGGGTATGATTTAGCCCCTGTGACAGAAAAATCAGATTCAGCAGATAGTCCTTCAAATCTATGATGATCAAATAAGAGAATTAACTTTTTGGTTTTGATGTTGTGCTAAGGTTTCTCTGAAAAGGCTAATATATCAGCTAATATATAAAAATATTATCCCTGATACACAAATATCAACTCATTTTCTTTTTACAGCAACTCCACAATAAAGGTATGGTAGGTAGTATATTATAGAAAATGAGGTTTGGTTGTTTTCCCAAGGTCACGAAGTTAGTAGGTGAACAGAGTTGGAACTGGACCCAGACCATTCTATTCCTGGGGCTTAAGAATTTAAACATAATCTTTTCTAGAAAAAAATTTTTTTTCTCCTAACTTCTCATGAACAGTCATGCATTTCCTGGTTGAATGATTCTGGACACATTTAGCAGGAAGAAAACATCTAGCCTTGTTTCCTTCTTTGGTCACTAAGCACCTCTTTTATTTTATTTTTTAAATTTCTATAGTGTACAGATTTCCTAGCTTTTTGCTTCAGTCAGATGCAAATCAGTGCTATTAGTTTTCAAACCTGTGTTAATGTTGCTTCTGTTGCATTCAGCATTTTACCTACAGGTTCTATTTTGCTCAATCTTGGGACTTTTATTTTTTTAATCATAGTTCTTTCAGAGCACCATACATTTTACTTTCTCCTCAAGCAGCCTACACTGCCCTTTGATTTTCCCTTCTCTGGGACATTGACATGAACTTTGTTCTCCCTCTCTCCCTTTGTCAGTTGTGTCCCTGACTCAATTTGTACCCAATGTTCCAGCACATTTTGGGTAAGTTTGCACTGCTCACTGTTATCCTTCCAACTCTAAAGATTTCCTTTTCTTTAAGGGACTTTCAAAGAAATTTTGCAGGAAAAGACATAGCAAGTGGCCATTAGCCTCACTTGCATAGTCCATCATATATCTGTAGTGCCTTTGATCCTTATGCCCACAGGTTAGGCAAACTGATAACTCAAAACAGAATGGTTTCCTTTTATCTACTATATACCCCACATGGCTTTGGAAGGTGAAGAAGGTGAAAAAAATAGAAGAAGAAAAAACAGATGGTAAAAACTGGGAGGGAGATGAGGAGAAAGAGAGGAGGGAGGGAGGAGGGGAGAAAGAAAAAGAAAAAAAGAAGGGAATGAGGGGGAGGGAGGGAGGGAGGGAGGGAGAGAGAGAAGGAAGGAAGGGAGGAAGGGAAGAAGGGAAGAGGTCATCTCAAGGGGACTGCTTTATGAGGAAAAAGGGAGAAAGAATAGGGGGAAAAGTTGCTTGGAAAGCAGATGATCAGAGTAGAGTTTCAAAACAAGGGGAATGGAATCAAATCTCTGTAGGAACAGGAAAGCTAGAACAATATGGAGTACTTTGACAGATGTATTTTCAAAACCTTTTAAAGAAGAACATTGCAACACACAAACTCCCAACAGGCACATATGATAATGTCCAAGTGACTGATAATTGCTTAGAGATGTATTTGGTCAAAGAATTTCATGGCTCTAGAATCAGGGTTGTTCTTCAAGAGAAAAGTGCAGCTAATTTCTGGGGACATGGAAGTTAAACCCAGCTAGGCTGAGTTGAAGAAAACCTTAAATGGAGGCATTTCAGGTGATTGCCACAGTCTTATTTACAGCTAAGTTTTTTATTGTCAGCTAAGTTATGCACTGCAATTAAACTCAAGTCATCAAATATTTAGGTATCACATATATAGGTATCAATTACTATTTTGGGTCCTGAGAATATAATAGTGTATAACACGTTGTCTTGGCCATTATGGAGCCAAAAGGCTGATGGTGGAGAAGGGTTCATTTATGACCTTTAATCTTGATAAAGTAAGATTTGAGTTGGTGGCACAGAAAATGTAAGTCTTAGATTCTGAAGTTAACTAATGCATTCTGTTTACAGTTGCATAAAAGGCAACTCACCACTTACATGACAGATTATGGTCATTCATTCTTCCTTCTTTTGTTAAGTCAGCAGTTGACCAACTCCTCTGTACTAAACACTGCGTGAACTGTAAAATAATTTACCTAAATTTTCCCAACAATTAGAGTCATCTCTGTGGGGAAAATATGGCTTCTCTTGGAGATTTTTATTTAGTAAGGCTAGACTATACTCCAGAACTAAGTATTAATACTTTTAGCAAACACTGCAGGGGATTCTTATAAACAAAGAAATTTGGAAAATCTTGCTGTAAAAATACAAAGATAAAGTAAATATGAAGCCTACTCTCAAGGATTTTACATCCTCTCGATCTCATCTTTGATTAGATTTTCTTCTAACGTTTGAAGGGGTAATTCAGATAGCTTTATGGCTCAATTAAGTGGGACTAGAAAATAATGTCATTGACTTTTTTAGGTAAATCCAAAACTAACACTGAAAGAAATTTCAAAAGTGCAGTTCCTAAAATATTTGGAGTAACTGATTTCCAAGGGAACTAATTTCAAGCACAAAATTTATTTTTTAAAAAAAATTTGGTGTTATTAGAAAAAAATCATTACTTTAGAGTCACATGGCTGATAATTATAAGCATTTAATTTTGAAGCTGAAACCAAGCAGCTCCCTGGGGTGGCCCTCCCAGATACAAAAGCCCTCCTGTATCCCCCCATTTCTTGTTCATAGAAAAAGGCTTTAGTCTCCTAAGCCTTCCCTGAGTTCCAAAGAGCAGGCACAAGCCGTATTAATTAGGGAAGTGAAGAGATGCAGAAACAAAGGAAAAGCAATTAAATAAGAAAAGGAATGACAATAGTTCAGCTATAAAACAGAGTCCTAGTCCCTCCTCAAGGGATATACACAACAATCTTATGGACATCTTTGAGTTATTCTTCAGGAACTAAGATACCCCCTTCTCCCCCTAGCTGCAACCTCCCCACCCCAGCCACAGCCACCAGGTGAAGGGTGGCAACTAAATGCTGAGCAGACCCCACACTGTTTGGAACCAGAAGGTTGATAATTCAGATTCCTGAAACACCACCCTGTTACTTCACCACCAACCAATCAGAACCAAGTCATGAATCCTGCAGCCCTCACTCTCCAATGTTGCCTTTAAAAATGCTCCCCAGAAAACCACCAAGCAGTTCAGGGGTTTTGAGCATGAGCTGCCCATACTCCTTGCTGGGCCCTGCAATAAACACTGTACTTTCCTTCATCACAACCCAATGTCAGTAAATTGGCTTTACTGTGAAGCCGGAGAGCAGACCCAAGTTTGATTAGGTAACAAAGCTAACAGGGAGTCTGAAGACAACACTCTCACTTAAAATTTCATAAGAAAACTAGACCCAGAGAGGCTGAGTGAGTTTCCCAAATCTATAGAACTAGTATAGAAAGAAGAACTAGAACCCGTCATCTAATTCTTAAAAATGCCATGATTTCTATATTGTTATATTCATCCCATCCTTCAGATGCTGAGAGAAAAAACAGAATCTTTATAACAGACTTGAAGCTTCACCAGTGTGGGGTTGGACATCTTTAGTTCATCACTGTACCCTAGCAGGTATTTAGTTCATCACTGTAACCTAGCAGGTATTGCAGTGCCTGGAATGCTGCAGGTGAGAGGGACCATCTCCTCTCACTCCATTAAACCAAGATTTCAAGTTCACTGTAACAATGTTATAAGTGGATTATCAGATTATCCTCCCTTCTCCCAGCTTTTCTGAGCAGCCAACCTGGCACCCACCTCAAACCTCCCTCTGCCTGTCCATCCCACCCTCCATCCCTGCCTTTTCCTGATGCACAAGTACACAAGTATTTCCACCAGGTGCTATGGAAGACTTCTGGGCACCTACTGCCAACGTGTCCCCCATATCAGCAGCATTGGCATCAACTGGGAGCTTATTAGACTTGTAGAGTATCTGGACACCCCACACCTACTGAATCAGAATCTACATTTAACAAGATCCCAAGGTGATTCATATGCACGTTACAGTTTGAGAAGCACTGATCCTGGGTCCGTATCAAATGCACATTAGGCATACATTTTACTTCCTGTAAAGATGTAATAGCAAGGGAGTAAATTATATTTTAGGAGAGAAATAGAAGATTGCTAACCTCTTTTGGAGAGACTGATAAAATAATTTTATTTCCAAGCTACAATTACATTATTCTTAGAAATAGTTGGGGTTTTTTCTTTTGGTCCTATATCTAATTTGTCCAATAATAATAACTTTTAAGTCCTAGGAAGATTTATTTGTTTATTATATTGTTACTTTAAAGTAACATGATTTGGGCAGAAACAATTGCAGTATAGGGCCTTTCTTGGGGATTAACGACAAGTTAGAAGGAATGGCTGTCTTGAGACAAGACTGAATGCAATTAATCCAACAATTTATTCATTCTTAACACATGCCTGATGTTGAAGTTGCTATTGTTTCATCCACAGAGCATTGGGGAAAAAAGAGAGAAAGAAAGAGTTCTATAGACCTCTTCTCATGCTTTAGGCAGTTTCATTTTGCTGTTCGCTAATGTTTTATGGAGGCCCTCATAGAAAACCACTGCTTTGTTCATTAACCTTCCAAATTGCTTAATGTTTGTAGCATACTGTGCAATATGATCTATTGCTTTTACCTTAACATTTCATTTAGTTCACTCTGCCACACCTACCACACATAGGAAATACACTGTTGGTTCCAAACTCATTATGCAAATACTACACCTAGGCACTATTATTCTAACTTCCATTAGCTCTACTCCACCATTATCCTGGCCTTCTGTGAATCAGAGGTATCAAATTACATATATAGATTTGTGGGGTTTTTTGGGGAGTTTTGATGTGAAGATGAGTGGTCTCCCAAAAACTCAGCAGAAAATCAATTGTATTTGAATCAAATACTGCATTCTGCATTTTCAAATATTACAGTTTGAATATGTCCTCTCAAGAAAAAAATTATAGCGTATGAGCCTTAAGAATTAGCTTAGGAAATCATTTCATGTTTACAGAACCAGGAACAGCTCCCCTCAAAACACCTGCAGACTTGCATGTCTGCTGAAACTTCTGTCTGAAGATGGTGGTTAGTTCTAGGCTAAACAATGAGTAAGATACTGTACTATCAAAAATCTTTAAAAAAAAAAAAAATCTTTAAAAACAAAGCAATACTCAAGATCTTACCTTCTATATATCAGGCTCTATGTGTATACATCAGGCTTTATATTTTAAGTAAAGTAGCTTGTCCTAAATAAAGCTAGTTGCTTCTGTGTGCAATAAAAATGTATTTGCATTTCCTCAAGACTAAGTTTCACTTAAATACACTGTGTATTTCAAGAAAGGAAATATCCTTTGTCTACAAGTTCACATGTTAAATCATTCCTTTATTCAAACCTCAAGCTCTTAAAATATAAAAGGTTATTTTTCACAATGGAAATAGGAATAGAAAGTTGCTCAGTTTGTTCACTCTTCTCAAATGTGTTAGCTTAGCTGCAAAAGTAATGCTGAACTGATCTAAGAGTGTTTGGATAAAGTATTTTTCCCCTTTCCCCATCCCTCATGCCAAAACCCATTGATTAAATCTCCAGCTAGTTCTAAACAACCTTATTAAATGTTGGTGAAAATCTAAATATTTTCCATCAATGGATACCCATGGTCTGCATAGAATTTAATCTTGTGAGAGCCCCCTCCTTACCAACATAATCATTGCCTATACACTGAATAAGTATGTCTCACATATGTATGCTTCCTTACCTCTAAATATACAGAGATGTAATTTTGATTAGTAAGGTGATAACGCACTTTACAGTGCTATTAAATTAATTTTGTCATCATGTATTTTTAATCTAAGTTTATGGATACTTGGTTTAATTCTTATGGATAGAAACTGATCATTTTAAAAAACAATTTAAACACTTGATTTCATGATTGAAATGTGGGCAAAAGTACTCTAGGAACAAGAAAACATGTTCAAGTGTATGTGTATCTTCTGCTGCATAATCTAAATTCCCCCAAGCACCAGGGAACACCTATCCTGTGAGAGCATTATCGTAGGGGCTGGCAGCATCAACATGTACATGACTCAGTCTTTGACCTGAAAGAGGCCATAGTAAGGAAACATAAATAGGTCAAAATAAGTCCACATTTGTAAACTGGACCATGAGTTTTAATGTTTAATTTTTATATTATTCATTCAATTTTAAGGCAATAAGGTGAAGTGCAATATGTGAAACAGAGATGCATTATGGATTATATTAAGACTTTACATAAAGTGTATGTATTAAGCATCTGAGAGATTTGTGGGAATTAGCCTTATATCCACTGTTCAGAAAGACGGTCAATGGTGACAGGAAAAAAAGTGTGGGTGAGAGCAGCTTCAGGTACACAAAATCTACCATACATTTAAAACGCTCTCCTTAACAACCTTAAAACGTCTTTGATTTGTATTTACTTTTAACCAGTTCAATAGATTTCGTCAACATTTATTATATGCTGACATTCAGGGGTATTGGTCCAAACATATTTTATCACTAAAAACAGCTGATGTATTTAAGCATCCAAAGATTTTATTTTTAGTATGTCTTATCTATGAGTCATCTTCTCAGGACCCGTGACTCTTAGTGCTATGTAAGGCAGCGATTTTTTGACATTCATTTAAAGAATAGGGTTAGGAATATTAGATTGTGATTTGACTGACTCTTTTATTTCACAGTCATAAACTCTTATGGACTTCTACAAATCCTGGTCTTGGAACAGACCTCAGATGAAGAGTATATTGGGCAAATATTTTAGGTGATATGTATTTCACCAAACTAACTCATTTGAATAAATTATCTGGTCAAAATAAATTTTTCGTTAATGGACTCATAGATTTGTTTGGTTAAATGAGCAGTAAATTTACACATGGTCATCTGTTTAACTCTTGTGACCTTTTTCACATTTAACTATTTCTTCCAAATAGTCATTTAGAGTCTTATGGTTTAAAATATAAGCTAGAATTTGAGAGTGAACAGGATCTGAAGAAAAAATGCTAACAGTGACAAAATGTTTTAACATTTAGATTTCTAAAATTTTGTGTTAACAAACACTATAGCAGAGCTTTCCCTATAATATGGATGATTGACCTGCATCATTTGAGGAAAGACTAGTGATTATTGGTCATTTAGGCAGAACTTGTTAAATACTAGACAAGAGAGAGAATGAAAATGAAAACTGAACCAGAAGCTCGACGTAATAAAGTAAAAAAAAAAAAAAAAAAAAAAAAAAAGGTAGATTAACCAATTACCTTATTCATGTGGTTTTCCAAATAGTTAACTGGATATCCTCATGCACTGGGTGATGCATTGTGTATCAGCAACATGACTTGACCTAGTTGCAATATGGAAGATGAGATGGTGGTAACCAAGAGGAAAAGAGGTGAGGTAGGTGAGAAGGTGACCAATGCGTGAATTTGTGCTTGTGTTTATCTTCAAAAATGCATCCAGGCAATACTCTTAATAGATTAGTAAGACAAATCAAGTCAAAAAACTTTAATTTACTATTCATTGATCAAGAGGAGATTTCTTGATGGAAAAAGACTAAAATCAAGATCTCTTGCCTCCCTTTAGTTTCTTTAGCTTTGTAATCAAGTAAACAAAATATGTACACAAAACTGGGTAGCACATTTGACTACACTGTGTAAGAAGAAATGGATTAATATAACTAGTCACTAATCTTTATTATCCTCAACAACTGCTGACATAGTAAAGCAATCTTCTTTTGCCCACAATATAGCAGATAAATATTTGGAAAATATTCCAAAAATATTTGGAAAATATTCCAAAAATATTTGGAAAATATATATGAAAACATTTTGTTTTAACAGAGTATTTGGACATTGGGTATAACACATATTCAATCAGTTTCTAGTAAGTCAGGTAGTCTTTTAAGTGTTGCCTCATATACAAGGTAAATGTAGGCTATGTATTTTTTTCTCAGTTGCCAACTAATGAACCTTCAATAGAAGAATCCTTGCAACAGTACGGACAAAATAGCCAAATCAAAGAAAATTATTTGGAACATGAATTTTCTAGTTTGGAGGTCTTCATTGATCCGTCCATTAAATGGTTATTAAGCTCCAACTCTTTGCTGGTTACTTTGTGAATGCTTGGTTACCAGTGGAGAATTAGAGTCCCTGCTCTTATGTCACTTGTTTTCTAGAGAAGTATAAAGAGAACACATAAGTAAACAAATAGATAAAAATAATAATTATAAAAATCCTTAATTAATGCTATGAAAAAAGATAAACCAACTAAAGTAAATCAATATAAAGTCACCTAATTTGGTACCAGCTAGACACCACTGGAAGTCTGTGAACTAGTTTACAGAAACAACACTGTACTGGTAATGAGTTTAAACTCTCTAACAAGGAATATGCAAGCTAAGGAGGTACAAAATTACTTTTGACACATGAGGCAAATCTACAAATACAAACATATATGGTGAAACTTAATAGCTCTGTAGAGGATGTTGCAGAGATCAGAGCTCTCATTTAATGAACCATTAACACTAAAATATTTGTATTAAAATGATGTTAAGTTTGGAACATAGCAAGAGGAGTAAGAAAATTTAATGTTCAGGTTAATGTCTAGTTCTGCTACAGGCCCCACTATTTTAAGAACTTCTAATCCATATGTGACAAATAGTATATAGGTCAAGTAATGGCAGACAGAGCCTTGGGACAAAGAAATTAAAACATGTCAAACTCTTGAGCAATGGCTTGTAAAAAAGGTACTACATGGTTTTTTCTCTCTCAAAGAAATCCTAATCAGCTTTCTTAGTTAATGAAGTAGTAGTTTTTAGTTTCTCACAGCAATATCTTCCTTGCTTATTAATTTATAAGAGAAAGACAAGGAATGCCTTATTCAAAGCATTCATTTGTTCATTTAATCACTTATTTGTTGAACAACTATTTAATGGGCATATATTATAGTTCTTCCTAAACCTAACTTGGTCAATACTAAGCTGTCTTATACTTAATTAGTCTAAAGCAGTACAACATGACAAAACCATCTGTGTGCATCATTCAGAACAGGCCTACTCTGTTGCTATGGATTCCTACAGGGGCATACATGGTGCAGGGCTTCAGGTTAATCACTGGGAACTTACTTAGGATATCATATAGTTGTGCTGAGTAGTTGGTTGTTTTATTACATTTTATAGACACTGGCTAAGCCCACTTGCATATTTAGGGGAAAAGGCTATCACAAATACTAACTGGGGATTGTCTGATCTGTAAACATCTGGCATAAGATCATTTTATTCATTATAGATGCAATATTGAGCTGTTTAAAAAATGAACAAACATAGTATTTGGATAAATAAGACATAATACAAAGGAACCAGAAGGAAGTCTCCTATTATATTTAGCATTAGTTAGAACCTTATTTAAAGACTGTGTCCAGGTTTTATTTCCATAAACTAAGGAGAATATAGATTTGGGGGGAAAATGAGATAGCAGAAAAATTAATTTTAAATTAAAAAATCAGATATAATAGAAAATATTACTAAATTAGAATAACTTCTAGATATGAAAAAGCTGATGTGATTCAATAGTGTAAATTGTACATAGCTACTAGATAAAGGATATTGGACAAATATTTTCTGTAGACCCAGAGTGAGAGTGGGGTAGGTAGGGATAAGTAGGGAAGAAAGAAACAAACAAAGGAAAAAGACTGAAATTTGTTTTTTACTTGAGGATTTCGTTAGCTCTTTCTAAAATGTTCTTCTCCCAAAGGATCTTTAAACATGAACAAGTTTTAGCAACTTGTAGAATATCCTTCCCTAAGCCCTTAATCAGCACCATACAGGGCACTACTCCTATCCTAGAGGTCATTCCAAAGTATTTCTACGTGAAACCCATAGATCCGACTTAATGGCCTTAAAATAACAATTGCTATATTTTTATTGAATTTGAACTATGTGCCAGGCATTTTCTTAAGATTTACATTGTAACATCACAGCAACACTATGAATTAGGTATTTTTTTTTTTTTTGTGGTATGCGGGCCTCCCTCTGTTGCGGCCTCTCCCGTTGCGGAGCACAGGCTCCGGACGCGCAGGCCCAGCGGCCATGGCTCACGGGCCCAGCCGCTCCGCGGCACGTGGGATCCTCCCAGACCGGGGCGCGAACCCGGTTCCCCTGCATCGGCAGGCGGACGCGCAACCACTGCGCCACCAGGGAAGCCCTGAATTAGGTATTTTTAAACCTGTTTACCAATGAATTAGCTCTGGCATGAGAGTTCAAGCACTTTGCCCAAGGCTACTCAGAGGCTAAAGAGTCCAAACTGAAAGCCACTGAACACCATCCCTTTGCAGTGATCACTAAGAAACCTGGAGATTGTACGAGTGCCGGAGCTTCTGGGTTACATCAAGAAAGCAGGCAGGGCTTCCCTGGTGGCGCAGTGGTTGAGAATCCGTCTGCCGATGCAGGGCACACGGGTTCGTGCCCCCGTCCGGGGAGATCCCACATGCCGCGGAGCGGCTGGGCCCGTGAGCCATGGCCGCGGAGCCTGTGCTCC
>NC_041221.1:86593919-86608661 GCF_002837175.3 Physeter macrocephalus | reverse complement strand
GGGCGGGCGTGCCCGGCCGCCCAGGGGGCGCGAACCCGTGTGCCCTGCATCGGCAGGCAGATTCTCAACCACTGCGCCACCAGGGAAACCCCAATTGTTTTTGAAATTAGAATCGCACTGACCAGCTAAAGATTGTCACTATTCAAATTCTAGCAATAACCTATCAAAAGTATAGCCTTTATTTAGGATGAGTAGGCAGCTGATAAAATTACTTGCAAATGCTAAAAGCACTAACTAAACACAGAGAATTTCAATTACTCTGACCCAGTAGTGGTTAAACAACGGTTGAATCATTAAGAAAGGATTTATATACCTGTTAGTAATAAAATACTGTTTTCTCTCTGAGATGGAGGTCTCTAAGGCAAATTCCAACTTAGTCATACAAAATAAATTAGATGAATAAGATAGAATTTAGTAAAGGTGTTGTCTATAGTTCCAAATATTCAAGCACTTGAAATGTCTAAGAAGGTATATTTGAAATTAATGGTACATAAAGATGAAACTTTTAAATGTCAGTCTTGCAAAGAATGTGAGTGGGTTGAGAAAATGGAAGTTTATTTGACTTTAGGAATATACTACCTTAAAATGGTTTTGCTCTTGCTAAATAGTCTTATACTTTCATGGAAAATATATTGTCATTAGTCTCTTTATGCAAAATGTTTTTGTGTGTGGTAAGTGAGGTGGAGGTCTGAGGAAAGAATTAAAAAACTAGATTAACTGCACTAAATATGCATTGTATTGCTTCATTCTTAGGTTATTCTGGCTATAGAAATGTGCTCACATCTGAGACCTTCCAAAATGTTTGAATACATTTAAATGGAATCTCATCATGCCTTTTCTTTCCATATCTTCACTAATTCACTGTCACCATGTTCTTCCCCTTCCCCAGTATGTTTAGTTTGCTTTATTCTCTCTTATCCCTTCTGTGCCACACCCCCGTCCAAAGGCCTTTTTTCCCAGTATTAAGTCAGAATCATTCAGTTCTCTGGAATGAAAATGTCTCATCTCAAGGAAAGGAACACTAGCCCTCCATAGTGTAACACCTGAGTTTCACACAGCAACTGTGGGTAAATAACATTGTGGGCTTGAAGCCCAAGCTAAATGCTCAGTATTTGCTAGTTTAGGCTGCCATGCCACTCTCGCAAAAGAGACTCCACCTGCTGTCACATCCAGGTTTTATAGGCATGTGGAATTCCTCTAAGTTCTTGAATAGTGTTTTCCCATTTTTTCCCTTTAGTTTCTGACTTATTCTATTGTCACCTATATGTTGTGGTGCCAGCCCCATGTTATCTAATTGGAGATACAGTTACTGGCCTTGATGTGGGGATATTCCCAGAAGTTTTCTGCCCTCTATTATATCTGTGTTCTTATTTAAATTTGTGAGTTTTTGCATATACCCTAGAATTCAAGCTTTGATGTATATTTTTAAAACTGGGAATTGTTAGAATTCAGTGTTTCACATGGCAACATTTAAGTTGGCTAAAGCTATTCATCTGTAATTGCACTACACCAGCGTTACCACACGCACACAACCCTACTTTTGTATTGGACATATGTCCCTTTGCTCTGAAATGATCTCTCTTCCCTTTAAGACAAAATACCACATCCTTACAGTATTTTTCAGGTCAGCAACACAATGAAATGTACTAATTCTTGCTAACATGCCAGAGGTTTAGTTATTTTTAAAGAATATCGGTATTTTAAAAGCAGCTTTTATATAGCTGTACCATGTTTTAAGGATGTTCTCAGGCAAAGGGATGCATTATACAGCAGATATTTGGGAGTACAGGAATCCTCATATACTATAATATCCTCTAATGCCATGTGTTAAAAGTAATTCCTCTGTAGACTGGCACTATACATATTTTTTCAGTTGCCTGGCCTAGGGAAGATAATACGGTGAGATGGGAAAATCGTCTGGACCCATGGTATTCAAGAAGACTGGGATCTATACTCAGTTTTTCAACTAACTAGTTTGACAATGTTAGTATATCACTTAAACTGCCTCTATCTCAACTTCTCAATGTGGAAATTGAGTTGTTTGGCATTAAATATATGATTCTATAATGCTATACGTTAGAACTGAGTTTATCTGGTATTTGTAATGTGAAAGAAGAGAATGGAAGAGAAAATACATATTAGGAGGGGAGCAATTTCTATAAGTGAGAATTAAGCTACTTTTACAAAAGGAAGACAAATCAAAGCGTATATACTTTCACAGAATCCATGAATTTCAAACACATATATTTGTAATTTGTCAGTTGGGTTCTAAAGAAAAGAAGCTAGAGGACCCATTAAAGTATTAATAGGTACTTTGAGAATGAAACATCAGTAATCCAGTCTTTACTGATCCTCAGTGTAATTTTATACTGCCCACAAGTCAATCCATTTCCTAAAAAGATGGGCCCTAAAGTAACCTGCCAATTAATCTTGAAGGGCAAACAGCTCCGCAGCCCACAAAAAAAGTGTCTTATTTAAGGACATTTAGTTGTGATTATATTCATACTACATGCATAATACTTGACAGCAATTTGTCAGCATTCCTCTGCTGCAACGCATTCGAAATTTTGAAGCAAGAAAATACTTAAATGAACACCTGAGAAAATTGAAGTTGATCAACACTAGGTCATTGTGAATATACAAAGCCTCCTTCTATCCTCCAGCACCTGAACACAGCCCTCCAATGTCTGAAACAAATGAAGAGGTGCTGGAATCTAAACAAAATTAACTCTTCATTTCAAGAATATGATCTTTTCAAATAAGAAATGACTTGGTCTAGATACCACACTGACAAAAAAACAACAAAAAAAACAGTACAGAGATTTTTATTTATTCCTATGGAAAAAACTTCACTGTGGAAAATCAGGTGAGAGACTGAGAGATGGTTCTGTTTATCGACTACCTGCAGCGTCTTCCCAGACATGAAGGAGTATTTTTGACAAAATTCTTTACAGGAGGCTGAGGAACAGATTCTAATTTTTTCAGTACAAGGGCAAGACAGAGTGAGAGACTGTATTCAAACTGGATGAGAAAATTAAAGTCTTCAGGCCTATCAGTATGACAACTTCTAGCAGAGAATTCAACTGCAAAGATGGATTCTTGACTTGAATGAACTAAGACCTTGAGATAAGGAGAAGACATTGGCAATACCTCATTTCCCAATTCTAACTCTTTTCAAGGTCCATCCTAGGCCAACTTATAAATCAATTCCCTCTGACCCTCTTCCACCTTTCCTTTCCTTCAGTTCTTCTTATGGGATTATTTATGTTACCAAGTCTAGTTCTTTATGATATGTCACTCTAAATACTACTACAGTCTTAGTCTACCCAAGAGTATCATTCTAACAGATTTTGAAAGATCTCCAGCAAGGTTAAGAAAGAGATGTTTGGAAAAGAGACCAATCCTAATAGTGACATTTATGGGTGCTTGATTCCAGGTACTAGGCGTCTTGCATAATTTTTAATATTCTCATTAAAATCTAAGAGATTTATTTCCATTTTCAAAATAAGAGAACTGAGACATAGGAAAATTTAGTCTCCCTTTGGCCAGTATACATCTTGAAAATGTTAAAGTCAGAATAGGAATCAGTGTCTATCTTCCTGTAAAACCCCATCTCTTGTATTGTGCTTCCTCCCCTTTTTGTTGTACTTCACCTCAGAACCTTCTAATTCTTCTGTCTACTAGGTCAAGCCAACTTTCTCCAACTCACGACTGAATGTCCACCCCTCCCATCCATTACCTGGGGCTCAGGTAGAGGATGAAAACACATGAAGGCAAATAAGTAGATAGTGTTATTCTACAGCTCAATGATCTATAATACTTTCTACCTCTTATGGTATCCATTCTAAATTCTGGAGCTACCCCAAGCCAAGTTATAGGACCTGGTGTTTGCATGGGATAAACCTATAGGAAATTCTGGGATTTATTCTCACTATGATGGCAATCTGCTGAATTTTTATAGCATTACCCCCAGCTATTGTTAGAAGTAATTGCAAATTTATTGATTAAATCTAAATCATGCATTACTATTTCTTAGGTTTAGAAACCTGAAATCAAGAAAGAAGAGAACTTTAAAAAAAGATATGTAATATATACTGTGGAGAGAAGCCTTGTTAAATTTTTTACTGAGCTCCTGTGTAAACTTAGTGAATACATCACTTCAGAAGATACTCCAAAGAGCAAATTGTTAATGTCAGCCTGGAACTTTGCAGAGCAAGTAGAGAGTCTGCAGCTGAATACCATTCTTTAGGAGAGAGCCTAATTGAAGAGCTGCAATGAGTCACTACTTTAAGTCTAGCCCAGATTCATATAATGAGCACAAACTCATAGAGAAAGATATTTCTGACCTATTGGCAAGACTCTCTTTACATTTTAAATTTACTTCAGTTAAACACAATCTGACTGCTGGAAGCTTCAAGCCCAGTACTTTTCCTTCTCCTCTTTTTCTTTCACCTCAGCCACTATATCTTGGGCCCACTCTCCCTGCACTATGTGGGCACTCCAGGGTGAAGGAGAGCTGGCTCAAACTCTATCTCCTCTTTCTTTCTCTTCTAACATTCTCTACATTTCCCAGAAAGACCACAAGAATAATAGGCATAGATCCCTTTGGGTTTTAGAACTGAATTCTCTCTTAACTTTTTGCCAGTACAAACTCTTTAGTCCCTGTAGAATTTGTGGCTTCTTAACCCTGCAAAGGCTGTTGGAGATGCCACCGTGCAGAATGCCTGGTACTGGCAGAGTGTGTAGGTCCTTAACAAGCAGTGGCTACACTCATTTTCAATTCTTTCGGCTCTCTCTCAGTGATTCTAACAATGACTAGCACACAACAGGCACTTGGCACATGCTGATTAAGCTGACATTATGCCTAGTATTCTGGAAGAAAATTTTTCTTCAAGATATCACTTGAGGGCTTCCCTGGTGGTGCAGTGGTTGCGCGTCCACCTGCCGATGCAGGGGAACCGGGTTCGCGCCCCGGTCTGGGAGGATCCCACATGCCGCGGAGCAGCTGGGCCCGTGAGCCATGGCCGCTGGGCCTGCGCGTCCGGAGCCTGTGCTCCGCAACGGAAGAGGCCACAGCAGAGGGAGGCCCGCATACCACAAAAAAAAAAAAAAGAAAAAAAAGAAAAAAAAAAAAAAAGATATCACTTGAGAGGACATCTTGTATTTACCCTACTTTGGCAGAAAAACTCAAATGGCTGCTAAAACCATCTCACATATATCTGTAAACCCAGTTTTCTTTGGGCTGCAATATTTGTTCATACCTGTATAGTAGATAAAATTTAATAAATTTGTCTAAAATATGTTAAAGCAACAATAACACTTTTACAATTAGGAATCAAGTTAATATTCTTATAGTTACTCAATTTATGTCATGAGGGTTCAATGGAAATGTATTTGGCAATAAGTTATCCTTGACAAGAAGTACTGAGGCAGAACATCAAGACAATACTTGGAATACTATGTTAGTTCTCCTGGCTTGTATTCTGTTAGCTGTGGATATTTTTCTTTTTTTCCCACAAAAATCTAATACTGATATTTGCTCTGCAAAAGAAAAAAAATGTGGCTGTTCGGTTTTAAAGAGATATTAGATAAAATGACAATGTTTAGATGAATATGGATACCAGCCTCTTTAGGACTGGCTTTACCTTTCTACTTCCTAAAATAAACAATATTGAAGCAATTCTGATATGTCATTTTGATATGATATGTTCAAATAAACAGACTACTGTGTCCTGCAGCAAGTCATACCCAGGAGACTACCTGATGCTTGTGAGTGAGGGTCATCAGAGCAAGTTGGAACTGTCCAGCTGCTATTTTTCATTTTCTCTTTGTATCAGAGGAGTTGTTTTAGCCCCTGCCCCATTCCACAAAAAGAAGGAAACTGTCATAATTCCCTTAACATGTTGTTATTCCACCAAAGGCTTCAGAAAAGTCTGCATTAAAATGAAGATGGTAATTTTATAATTTCCTTCTGATTTTCAATATTCTCATGTGCTTACATCACTGACTTAGAACTTATAACAATGACACAGTGTCACCTCAACTCCAGTATGATTCAGGCTCAGCACCTTATATCTGACTTGCTTGCAAAATTGCAGAGAATATCAGTGAGGAAACAGAATGGGAAGAAGAGGATCAAAGTGTCTTTGACTTGAGTCTAAAGGAGTCTGAAAAGATGATATATCAATGAACTTTCAAATTTACAAGTTTTATTTAAAGATTCTTGATTAATTTTCTCCATTACCCTTATGTATCTCATTCAAAAGAGACTCGAAGGAATGCATGAAGGGTGAAGCTACCACCTTTGGTAACCCACCTTGCTCTTCCAGCTCTTTTCCTAGTGAATTTCTAATAACCACCTTCTCTAAATTGGTAGTGGAACACCATGTGACCTTGGGAAAATACTTCCTTGTGTTCTGAACATTATAGACATTGGTTTATGCTACCTGGCAATATTGGGCAGCCTAAAACTTGAGTAGAGTATCTTGTAGACACAAGATTTTTGTTATTGTTCTGAATAAAAGAGTTGTTTATATCAAGATACTGAATTGTTTTCAAAGATTTTTCCAAGACTATTTTAAAATGGAAATCATGCATTCAGTTCTAGAATTTGAAAAATATAACTTTTATCAGTGAGAACTCATTATTGATAACATAGCTAATCTATTCACTGGGTGGGTTAAAATTTCCCTTTCCTATTACTAGGAAATATGCCACTCATTCCTCAGCTTAAAAAGGAGGCTAATTTACATCTTTCACTCTTATTTCCAAGACATAGGTCACAGGAAGACTGGATTAAATTTGAAGCCATAAGTTTTGTCAAACTTTATTTTTAAACAGAACACCTAAAATTAAATTCTAAGTGGCATTTATAAAGAAGGAGCAAATTTTCTCTCTTCCTTGGCATAATTAAAGTACAAGAATAACTTTTTATAGTACTTTTCTAAAGGTCTAAATGAACATGTCTACTCTTTGGATCTTTCCTTTAGTTAAATATATGACTGTTATTAAAAACAGATTCTAATCCTTATACCTTTATTACTTATACGTCCACATAAAACAATTGATAGATTAGTCCATATACTGTCTTCATAAAATCCTTCCTGAGAACATTTTTATTGAATTCCCAAATGTTATAACACTAGAACAGATCACTGAAGTAAAAATTTATTAATATAACAATTTTCTGTATTATAGAACTACAAAAAGTTTTATTGTGATCCAATTTATTTCCAAATTAATGTAAATGTGTAAAAATGTTAAGTAAAAGTGTTTGGGAGAACTACCCAAGATTAAATGAATCTTTAACGATCTGTATTTGTATCATATGCAATGTGCTACTTAGTCTTTCATTGTTAATTTTTCAGATTTTTCCATTTATGCCCTTTTGAATTAGCCTTAATTTTTTCCATAATATTCTAAATTTTTTAACTTAATTTAATTTTATATTGGAGTATATTTGATTTACAACATTGTGTTAGTTTCAGGTGTACAGTAAAGTGATTCAGTAGTACATATACCCATTCTTTTTCAGATTCTTTTAATGTCTAAGTAATTGGTCAATACTTTGTATAACAGAGGGTCATTTTAAAATTAGACCACATTCATTCCAGTGGGATCTCACTGTATAACATCTTTGACAATGTGTGACATTCAATAGAAGGCACTGCTAAATTACATTATACCCAAGAAGGGGCTCAGTTACTAAAATATGTTGAAGACCTCATAAATAGCCTGTTTTCCCTAGAAATCAATCCCACATCACAAACTTTTCTAACATAGCTACATGGCAAGATGTTTTTCTTTACAGAACATCCTTCTGAGCTTTGTGACCAAGAATATCTGATTTAATACTTAAACACCAGATAGAAGCAAATTTGATTTTCCTTTCAGTGGGAGATGAGAGAAAAGCCATGGAGTATGAATAAACATCTGAATGCACAGTGTGCTTGTGTGGGGCAAGGACATCTCAGAAGGCAATTTAATGAGGTTGAGGTATAAGGAAAATAAGGGCTGGTGACCTCTAATAAAATGACTAATGTTCTACTTTCATAGAAGTTTGGAATCTTTGTATATATGTATTGACCCTCCAAAGACAGAGTCAGTAAGTGCTCATTTCCCCCAGGGTTACTTTTCAATAACTAAGTGTCTCTCTTACTTTTGATGTCTAAATTGGTATGAATTTTTTTAAATATTAAAGTGTTTTATTATAAAGTTGGAGAAAAAATCTCCAAAAGTCTGTTCTCCATGGTTATGATCACATGTCCCTTGCACATTACAGGCAGAAGAACCAAATGCACAACACCAGGATAAACTTTAACTGTAGATGTGTCCATGTCTACCCATGTTATGTCTTAGTCCACCTGGGCTGCTTTTAGAAAATTACCCTAGACTGGTGGCTTATAAACAAACATGAGCTCTCTGGGCACTAATATTATGAGGCCACTAACTGTATTAATGAGGGCTTTGCCCTCATGATCGGCTCCCAGGGGCCCCACCTTCACACTCTACTCCCAATCCATCACATTGGGAGTTAAGATTTAACAAATTTGGGGGTGACACCAACAGTCTATAGTGTGATATAACTGTAAGGACCCAGGGATTTGTCCTTTCCCTTACCCATATCTTCCTGCTCTTTAATATTAAGGTGGATCTAGCAGAATATACAATTCTTTAATTCTGTCATAAGATATGTAAAGCAGATAACTCTGGGAGAGAAAACGTGGTGACCTATATTCATACTATGGTGAAAATAGCTAAAGCACATCCCTTCCAGAAGGTAGTTTTGCATTGGAGAGAGCTTGAGGGTGAGTGCTTGAAGTGATGCAGTGATCATATAAACAAAAGGGAGAAAACATAGAAAAGGGATACTGAATATAACATTTAAGTGGCACAAACAGGTTTAAACACAACATAAATGTTATAGTCAGTAACTCTGGCCTTTCCAGAACTGGCATAACTCTGTGTTCTAAGAGATACATATAAGAAGTATCTTGAATTAAATGCTTTTTGAAGAACTCTTTTGAATTAGGCACCTCTGAGGTCACAGAAGCAAAAGCAAACTTTCTGTTCTGTCCTCTGATCCTGAGGATTTCAAAATCCTCTTAGGAGAGACCTGAGTGACTCACATGAGTCAAAATAAATAACAGAAGATAATATTAGGTCACTCTGTTCTATGCATAGAACAGAATTATTAGCTTTCTGTCTCCATTAGCTCTTGCTTACGCCTTGAATCAGTAATCATACACAGTGGCACATAAATGCTAATTATATAAACTGTATTTGGGAGGAAATAACAGGTGTGGATATCCTTAAGCTGATTCTAAGATGCCTAATTTTCCCAATGAACTATTTGTGGGTGAAATGTGAATATACTGAAAATAATTTATGAGGCGAAAACACTCATAACTTCTGATGACTTTGGATATCAGTGTTGGCTACATAAAAAATTTCCACTGCTTCAAAAGGAAACATCTGAACACATAAGCAGTACCAGTTTCATGACTTGCAAAAACATATCCACTAACATTTTTAGAAAAATATATGCCACTAGAAGTGAAATATAGAAACCTGTGTTATTTTACACAACACAGCAGTAATTTTATTCTTTTCAAAATGTACCCCAGGTTAAAGATACAATTTTTCTTCTCTTTTCTAAAAGTAACATACAACTGAATTTTTATTTAAATTGACTCTTACTGGTTAACAATGGCCCAAACTTACTATATCTAAAAAATTTTTGGTAGGATTATATCTCAAACCTTCACTTTAACATTTAACATCACCGTACTGATTGAAAACTGCTATCCTGGCTTCCTTATTAGCCAATAATAGTCATAACCATTATTTATAAAGCACTTCTTATGGGCCAATGTACTAACTGTACATTTTTAACATGTGTATTTCATAACAGTATGAGGTAGATACTATTTCTATGCTATTTAATAGACCAGGACATTGTAATTCAGTTTAAGAGCTGAGTAACATTATTCAACAGTTAAGTAGTACACAATTTAATGTTATTCTGATCCTAGAGGTCAAGTTCTTGATTACTTCTTTCTATAATTTCTCTTAATAGCATTGCAACTTTGAATTTTTTACTCTTCCCTGCAGCTACTGTTTTGTCTTATATTTTCCCCACTTGATTAGTGTTCCTTATGGTTTGCTGATTTGCTTTATTTTCTCTACTTTGTGTGTCTTAGGCAGCACATTAACTCCAGGTCCATATTTCCAGGAGCCTCCTGATTATCTCTAAAGGCTTCTTTGTCACATGAAACACAATGAGGGATACATTAAGCTGCACTAAACAGCGCTAGATCCAGAGTCAGGGATTCTAGGCTGCTGTTCTGGATTCGTTAGTAACTACCTGATTTTGAAAATGCCAGTTAAAATCTCTGAATTTCAACCTCTTTGTCTACAAAGGGATGCTATTTAACTCCATAATTTTTGAAGTTATTTACAATTTTGAAACTCTGATTGTGTCTATCAAATTTAATACATTTCTTCTAAAACATACTCCTATTTCCAACTATTCCATTTTTCCTATGACAACTCCATTCACTTTGGTAGCATCATCTTGGACCTTGATCCATTCCCTTATCCTGTAATTTCTCTACAGTCATAAAATTTAATATTTCTCTGTTCATGTGTGTTTATTTTGCTTCACAGTGTCAAGTCCCATTTCTGTCTCACAACTGGGAGATTTGGCAAACAAAATTAACATATGAGTGACTACAAGCCAAATTCTGTGATACTATGACGTACAAGAAAATACTAGTTTTCCAAGATTGTGAACATAACTAAAAGATCAAAATTACCATCATAGGGGTAATAGGCTGTGTGTCTGTATACGAGTATGGCTGAAGATTAATTTTTAAAGTTTAAAGACAGAAGTAGATAGAGTTACATTGTTTTTTCTCTAAGTACATGGTCCTTTATACATTGACAACAGGGAAAGTAAAAAACCAAATGCTGACTGAGTCTTCCCGAGACACAAAGGGAAGAAAAGAGAGGCTCCCTGGTCAACTAGGAGTTATAGATTCTCTGACTCCAAAGAAAGTTTGAAACTAGGAGATTGAAATGTTTTCAATACCTTGTGGGTATCCAGCCCCCCTGTTTACGGGGTCCTGCCAGGTATAATCTTAATTCTTCTTGTGAGTGGCCTGGCATTCAGCGGTCAGGCAGTCTAGATACATGTAACTCAATCCTTTTAACAGCATCAAAGATGGTTAGACTCATATTTCAAGTGTAGCATTTACACCACAATTAAAATTGCTATATTATAATCAAGTTGCATTAACAAGCTTCATATCTAAGGACTACAGACTACCAATGCTTTAAGGACAGTCTGGAGACCAAAGTAAGTCTCATTACAAAGTGACATTTATTTAGGGAATTTCAGGCACCACAAAGGGGATTATCAGAGGCTCTTACAAAGACAGTCTGTATGATTTTTCCACAGTAGATTCAGAAATGTTTGCCCTGATAATTTTACCTTATGGACAGTCACTTGCATGACTGGAATTGTGCAGAAAGTGTTTCAAAAATCGCCCAAGAAAAGAATAAAGCTGTGGCTAAATCCCCCAAATGATCATTTCATTGATGATACACACAAAGACTGCAAGCCATTTGAAACTACATTTGGGCTAAAGTCAGAGAGAGATTTGGTAAAAAACAACAACAACAAAAATTAGAAACCATGTTTCCTAAAGCTATAACTGAAGCTAAAAATCAATGAAGCTCTTTTTGCTTAAGCAATTATCATGTAATCCTCCCCCACCAATATTAGAAAAAAAAGACAAAGTCCATTTATTTGTTCAGGAAACAAATTATTTGGTTCAAAGAGTTACAAACTCCTGACCACATTCTACTGAAGAAAAATTAGGACCTGAAATGCCAGCAGTGTTACCTAATAATCAAGCAACAAACTTTCTTGGAATTAGTGAATTACTACTACACAGCATTAATTTCATGCTTGTCTACTCTGGTAAGCTGTGAATGGTTATAGAAAGTTAGAAAGCATAGAAGAGTTACAATAGGGTCAAGAAATCTCCCTGGAAAAAGGGGGGAAAAAAGAAATAATTGAAAGCATTTAACACAATGAAATAAGATTGCAACAGTGTTTGGAAACATGATTTAGGGATACAAGACTGCTAAAGTCTATTGCATATTCATAATTCATCTTCAGTGATTGAAACATGACTGGACAAGATGCCTTGATTTAAGCTGAAATTGAAAGGCTTAGGAATGTATTAAAGCCAGTTTCTTTCTGGTCATGTTAGTTCCCCAATCAAAGGTTTTACAATTTATTTTACACTAAACTGGTTAAGACTGAGGAACACGGAAAAATACAGCAAGATACAAACCCATAAAGAACGCGGGGGTTTTATTTTAAAAATCTGTTCTTTTCTCCTGACTCCACTTGTCTATTCATAATGACCTTCCTTAATTTTTCATTTAGATTCATTGGTTTAGTCTGTAATGTAGCACTGATTGTCCAGGAAAGTTTTATGCTCTCATAAACTGCTCACAGAGGTGGTAGTACTTACCTGAAGTGCCTTTTACTTTGTGTGGGCATGCCCTCAGGGTATTTATTGCCTTTTGTTTGATGTCCCATGTGTGAAAAGAAGAGCTAGCAGAATGGCATCTATATGTGCATGGAAATTTTCAGCAGTTGTCATGCCGCTTTTGTCATTGAATCATTTGTAAATAATTTTCAAATATATTGTCTATTCTTCACTAAAATCACTTGTCCTCAACTCCCGACAGGACTCCAAGACAAACGTCTTTATATTTCACTATCTTTATGGAAGCTTTTGAACCATATACATAATGAAGATGAAACACCTGGGGGTTGTGTGTGTATGTGTGTACACTTAGCACTCTTGATCTCACATCTATTTTTAATTTCCCACCTCCCTAGATTACTTAAAGAAAAAAAGAGGTTGGAATTTGGGAATGTTATTATAGTTGAATCAAATATGGTAACCATTTCAGGTAGGTACTCATTATCTGAGACAACAAGTACAATTCTGGCCATTGCATACATACATTGCATGTATATGATTTGGAGAAAGTCAACATAAGCTATTTTGTCTGCTTCTCTAGAACAGGTGGAGAAGTTTGGGAGGGAGTAGGGACTGCAGAGCTGCCAGCCTAGTTTAAGGCCATAGATTTGCCAAATGCCTAGTACTGAACTGCTGTCTGGCATTTGAACTTTGCTTTTGAACTTTGTGAAAGAGTTCTAGAATAATATTTTTTTAAAAAAATGAAAGATAGGATATAAGCCCACAGAGTTAGTAAGATGTAACTTTGTCAATATATTTTCTATGTAATGCTGACAAAAGTTCACCAATTTGTTAAAACAATCTGGTAACCATATCAGGGCCAAGAAAGTGACTCATACAAAAAGTTCCATATGCAACAGTTAACCAGAATTTGTACACAATAGAAGGGAACATAGATCAAGGTTAAAGTTGTAAGGTACAAAGGGAAGCCTAAGAAAAAGACTTCTGCCAGGAACAGAAAAGGGTGTAGAATGAGGGGTCCAAGTATCAAGGTTCCAGAGAGAAGGAGGGGAGCTGGTCAGTGGAAAGGTGGTTCAGGGTTAATACCAAGACTGTTACTCACAGGTCTCCTGTGATACCCATGGCAAGGCGCATGATAGGCCTGGCTGAGCTGAGGTGTTAGAGATAGGATTGAGAAATGAACCAGTTTCGTCAAACACAATGGCTCTTAGGTTCTGTTTGGTAGCTTTGCTCAAAGAAGTTTTGAATGATTAACTATTCCCCTTACTAGCTCTCAAACAGAAAACTGCTATTTGTACATACATTCCTTAACTAATTTTATTAGCAAATGAGCTCAGATATAACCTGTTTTGACTCTCTAGGAACTCTTAGCTCTTGATTTTTAGAAGTTTCAAGATCACCTTGCATTAAAAAGTTGACTTGAGGAAAATTCCAAGACTCTAGATACAGAATTCTCTCAGTCTTAAAGCCAGCCTCAGACAAAGTCCTCCAATATTCATCTTGGAACACAGGACAATTTCAAGATTTGGCCTACACCTTCAAATAAGGTTAAAAAAAGTATCCCCCCCCCAAAAAAAGTCCAATTTCCTTGGATTCTTATACCTTATCTATGCATGTGTTGAAGATGATCTTAGCCATATGCCTCAAATGCCTTTAATTTCAACAAAAAAAAAATCCCACTTTAATATTTTGTGCTATTTAAAAGGCACTATGTTGTCAAATACAAAGCCATATCTGACAGTATGCTAATTGCCAACACCTTGTTAATTACGATTATGAAAAAAAAAAGTACTTGTAGTAGATACCTCAAGAATGTAAGTTTCCGAATTAGAATTCCAACACCGTTTCATATTTAGCTTTATCTAAACATCACACATATAATGTACTGCATGTTATATATAACACTTATATAAATATATAACATTTTATAGAATGTTATAGACATTTAACAGATAAGTTGGACAAAAATCACCTAAAAATCACTGTTAACTTTTCCTATATGTATTAGTTTAAGTTCTTTAATAAAAACAAAAAAACTTCACCTATAGAAAGCTGTCATATTATTTAGTATTGTTTATGTAAAGTAGTAGTTGCTTTTCATAGCACAAAACCTCATAATCTCAGATTCCAGGATTTTTGGAAAGTTCATACCATGTACATTTTTTTTTTTTTTTTTTTTTTTTTTTTGCGGTACACGGGCCTCTCACTGTTGTGG
>NC_041221.1:86586537-86593884 GCF_002837175.3 Physeter macrocephalus | reverse complement strand
GGGCACGAACCCGTGTCCCCTGCATCGGCAGGCGGACTCTCAATCACTGCGCCACCAGGGAAGCCCCTACCATGTACATTTTTTATAATTTTAAACTACTAGTAAATTTTTTCATTGAACTACCCAAAATGAAATCCTTTAATAATTTCTTGTATGGAAACTTCTATACTTAGAAAAGTTGATTTATTACAGATGCCCTTATTCCATTTCCAGAGATTCGTAATCAATCACTTTTGTGGCAGGATACAGAGGTTATTTTCCTTTTTAAGTTCCCCAGTTGAATCTATTCTGCAGCCAAGGCTGAGAAGCCCAGTGTTGTTTAGAGACCTGAGGCAAGGTTCCATATATATTCTATATTCTAAATTTTCAAGTTATTATGGGAAAGAACTAATAGGCTTCTTGCCAAAAATCTAGATTTTCAGGCCACGACCACAAAAATTCTTGGTAAAAAGGTCTCAAATATCGCCCAGTTATCTGTATTTTAAACTTCATCCCCTGCTGTTTTGATACAGGAGATCTAATACCACAGTATGAAAGAATGTTCTACAATACTTAGCAAACAGTATTGTGAGTCAACACTTTTGAAGGGATCCCTTCCTTTTCTACCCTCCACAGCACCCAGCGTGATTCTGGGTAGACATCACATGATTAGTCAATGTTTGTTAATTGCTTGATGGATAGATTCATTATAAGCACACTTTCCATCACATCATATAAAGTGGTATTTTTCAAAGTGTGCTTGAAGATTCTATGCACCAGAATCTCATTGGGTGTTTTCTAAAATGCAGAATCTTGAACCTCACCACACACCTGCTAAATAAGAATTTCTGGGAGTAGAACTCTGGCATTTGCATTGTAGTGGATATTTGTTTATTTTTGTTTTAATTTCCATTTCTCTAGTAGGTGGGCCAAAAAGGATCTTGCTGTGATTCTGTCATAGGATGTTCTGCCTAAGTTTTCCTCTAAGACTTTTATAGTGTCTGGCATTAAATTTAGGTCTCTAATCTATTTTGAGTTTATTTTTGTATATGGTGTTAGGGAGTGTTCTAATTCCATTCTTTTATGTGGGGCTGTCCAGTTTTCCTAGAACCATTATTGAAGAGGCTGTCTTTGCTCCATTGTATATTCTTGCCTCCTTTTTATAAAAGGTGACCATATAGGCATGGGTTTATCTCTGGGCTTCTTACTCTGTTGCCTTGATCTATATTTCTGTTTTTGTGCCAGTACCATAATGTCTTGATTACAGTAACTTTGTAGTATAGTCTGAAGTCAGGGAGCCTGATTCCTCCAGCTGCATTTTTCTTTTTCAAGATTGCTTTGGCTATTCAGTGTCTTTTGTGTTTCCATACATACTGTGAAATTTTTTGTTCTAGTTCTGTGAAAAATGTCATTGGTAGTTTGATAGGTATTGTATTGAATCTGAAGATTGCTTTGGGTAATACAGTCACGTTCATAATGTTGATTCTTCTAATCCAAGAACATGGTATATATCTCCATCTGTTTGTATCATCTTTAATTTCTTTCATCAGTGTCTTGTAGTTTTCTGCATACAGGTCTTTTGTCTACTTAGGTAGGTTTATTCCTAGGTACTTTATTCTTTTTGTTGCAGTGGTAAATGGGAGTGTTTCCTTAATTTCTTTCAGATTTTTCTTCACTAATGTATAGGAATGCAAGAGATTTCTGTGCATTAATTTTGTAGCCTGCTCCTATACCAAATTCATTGATTAACTCTAGTAGTTTTCCAGTAGCATCTTTAGGACTCTTTAGGAATTACTCCACATGTAGATGTATTTTTGATGTATTTGTGGGGAGGAAGGTGATCTCCAGGTCTTACTTCTCTGCTATCTTGAAGGTCCCACCCCAGCCTTTTTTCTACTCTGGTATCACTCCAAGTGTGGTCCTTGGACCATCATAGGGAACTTGTTAAAAATGCAAATTTTCAGGCCCTATTCCAAACCCACTATATCAGAAACTTGGGGATCAGGCCCAGCAATCATTATTTTTACAAGCCCTCTAGGTGATTCTGATGCACATTGATTTGAGAATCACTGCCCTATTCTTTTGATGTATTCTTTTACTATTAGCTCCCTATTTTTCTTTTAAGAAATCATTCTGGGGAGATCTTCAAGATGGCAGAAGAGTAAGGTGTGGAAAAAACCTTCTTCCCCACAAATATCAGAAATACATCTACATGTGGAACAAATCTTACAAAACACTTACTGACACTGGCAGAAGACCTCAGATCTCCCAAAAGGCAAGAAACTCCCCACATACCTGGGTAGGGCAGAAGAAACAAGAAAAAACAGACAAAAGAATAGGGACAGGACCTGCACCTCTGGGAGGCAGCTGTGGAGGAGGAAAAGGTTCCACATACTAGGAAGCCACTTCACTGGCGGAGACAGGGGGTAGCGGGGGGAAGCTTCAGAGCCACAGAGGAGAGCACAGCAACAGGGGTGCAGAGGGCAAAGCAGAGAGATTCCTGCACAGAGGATCGGTGCTGACCAGCACTCACCAGCCTGAGAGGCTTGTCTGCTTACCCACCGGGGCAGGTGGGGGCTGGGAGCTGAGGCTTGGGCATCAGAGGTCAGATCCCAGGGAGAGGACTGGGGTTGGCTGCATGAACACAGCCTGAAGGGGGCTAGTACACCACAGCTAGCCGGAAGGGAGTCTGGGAAAAAGTCTGGACCTGCCTAAGAGGCAAGGGACGATTGCCTCGGTGTGCGTGAGGAGAGGGGACTCATAGCAACGCCTAAACGAGTTCCAGAGGCAGGCACAAGCCACGGCTATCAGCATGGACCCCAGAGCTGGGCATGAGACCCTAAGGCTGCTGCTGCAGCCACCAAGAAGCCTGTGTGCAAGCACAGGTCACTCTCCACACCTCCCCTCCTGGGAGCCTGTGCAACTCTTCACTGCCAGGGTCCCGTGATCCGGGTACAACTTCCCTGGGAGAAAACTCCGCATGCCTCAAGCTGGTGCGATGTCACGCTGGCCTCTGCCGCAGCAGGCTCGCCCCATATTCTGACACCTCCTTCTCCCCGCCTGAGTGAGCCAGAGCCCCCTAATCAGCTGCTACTTTAACCCCATCCTGTCTGGGCAGGGAACAGATGCCATCAGGTGACCTCTATGAAGAGGCAGAGCCAAATCCAAAGCTGAAGCTCAGGAGCTGTACAAAAAAAGAGGAGAAAGGGAAATTTCTCCATGCAGCCTCAGGAGCAGCAGATTAAACCTCCACAATCAATTTGATGTACCCTGCATCTGTGGAATACATGAATAGACAATGAATCATCCCAAAATTGAAGCGGTGGACTTTGGGAGCAATGATATATACATATTTTTCCTTTTTCTTTTTGTGAATATGCATGTGTATGCTTCTATGTGTGATTTTTGTCCGTATAGCTTTGCTTTTCCCATTTGTCCTAGGTTTCTGCCTGTCATTTACTTTTTATTTTTTTAGTATAATTTTTAGTGCTTGTTATCATTGGTGGATTAGTATTTTGGTTTGATTGCTCTCTTCTTTCTTTTTTGTTTTTTAATTTTTTAATTTTTATTTTAATAACTTTATTTTATATCATTTTATTTCTTTTTTTTTTTTCCTCATTCTTTCTTTCTTTTTTCCTCACGTTTCTTCTGAGTCGTGTGGCTGACAGGGTCTTGGTGCTCTGGCCGGAAGTCAGGCCTGTGGCTCTTAAGTAGGAGAGCCAAGTTCAGGACATTGGTCCACCAGAGACCTCCCAGCTCCATGTAATATCAAATGGCGAAAGCTCTCCCAGAGATCTCCATCTCAACACTAAGACCCAGATCCACTCAATGACCAGCAAGCTACAGTGCTGCACACCCTATGCCAAACAACTAGCAAGACAGGAACACAACCCCACCTGTTAGCAGAGAGGCTGCGTAAAATCATAATACGGTCACAGACAGTGCAAAACACACCACCGGATGCAGACCCACCAGAAAGACAAGATCCAGCCTATTTCACCAGAAAACAGGCACTAGTTCCATCCTCCAGGAAGCCTACACAACCCACTGAACCAATCTTAGCCCCTGGGGGCAGACACCAAACACAACAGGAACTACAAACCTGCAGCCTGCAAAAAGGATACCCCAAACACAAGTTTGGTAAGTTAAGCAAAATGAGAAGCCAGAGAAACACACAGCAGATGAAGGAGAAAGGTAAAAACCCACCAGACCAAAAAAATGAAGAGGAAATAGGCAGTCTACCTGAAAAAGAATTCAGAGTAATGATAGTAAAATCATCCAAAATCTTGGAAATAAAATGGAGAAAATAAAAGAAACGTTTAACAAGGACCTAGAAGAACTGAAGAGTAAACAAACAATGATGAACAACACAATAAATGAAATTAAAAATTCTCCAGAAGGAATCAATAGCAGAATGACTGAGGCAGAAGAATGGATAAGTGACATCAAAGATAAAATAGTGGAAATAACTGCTGCAGAGCAGAATAAAGAATAATGAAAAGACTTGAGGACAGTCTCAGAGACCTCTGGGACAACATTAAATGCACCAACATTCGAATTATAAGGGTCCCAGAAGAAGAAGAAGAGAAAAAGAAAGGGTCTGAGAAAATATTTGAAGAGATTATAGTTGAAAACTTCCTTAACATGGGAAAGGAAATAGTCAATCAAGTCCAGAAGCAAGGATCTCATTCAGATTCGACAGAGAAATTTAAAGCTTTACAGACAAGCAAAAGCTAAGACAATGCAGCACAACCAAACCAGTTTACAACAAAATGCTAGAGGAACTTCTCTAGGCAGGAAACACAAGAGAAGGAAAAGAACTACAATAACAAACCCAAAACAATTAAGAAAATGGTAATAGGAACATACATATCGATAATTACCTTGAGTGTAAATGGATAAAATCCTCCAACCAAAAGACATAGACTGGTTGACTGGATACAAAAACAAGACCCATATATATGCTGTCTACAAGAGACCCACTTCAGATCTAGGGGCACATACAGACTGAAAGTGAGGGAATGGAAAAAGATATTC
Organism: Physeter macrocephalus; assembly: GCF_002837175.3. Classification (NCBI taxonomy): domain Eukaryota; kingdom Metazoa; phylum Chordata; class Mammalia; order Artiodactyla; family Physeteridae; genus Physeter; species Physeter macrocephalus. The sequence continues at coordinate 86,588,868 of NC_041221.1, read as the reverse complement.
CATGCAAATGGAAATCAAAAGAAAGCTGGAGTAGCAATTCTCATATCAGACAAAATACACATTAAAATAAAGAGTATTACAAGAGACAAAGAAGGACACTACATAATGATCAAGGGATCAATCCAAGAAGAATACATAACAGTGGTTAATATTTATGCACTCAACATAGGAGCACCTCAATACATAACACAAATGCTAATAGCCATAAAAGAGGAAATCGATGGTAACACAATCATAGTAGGGGATATTACTACTCCCCTTTCACCAATGGACAGATCATGCAAAATGAAAATAAATAAGGAAACACAAGCTTTAAATGATACGTTAAACAAGATGGACTTAATTGATATTTATAGGACATTCCATCAAAGAACAACAGAATACACTTTCTTCCCAAGTGCTCATGGAACATTCTCCAGTATAGATCATATCTTCAGTCACAAATCAAGCCTTGATAAATTTAAGAAAACTGAAATCATATCAAGTATATTTTCCAACCACGCTATGAGACTAGATATCAATTACAACAAAAAAATATGTAAAAACTGCAAACACATGGAGGCTAAACATTATGCTACTAAATAACCAAGAGATCACTGAGGAAATCAAAAAATACCTAGAAACAAATGACTATGAAAACATGATGACCCAAAACCTATGGAATGCAGCAAAAGCAGTTCTAAGAGGGAAGTTTATAGCTAAGCAAGCCTACCTCAAGAAACAAGACAAATTTCAAATAAACAAGAATGCAGCAAAAGCAGTTCTAAGAGGGAATTTTATAGCTATACAAGCCTACCTCAAAAAACAAGAAAAATCTCGAATAAACAATCTAAACTTACACCTAAAGCAATTAGAGAAAGAAGAACAAGAAAAACCCAAACTTAGCAAAAGGAAAGAAATCATAAATGTCAAATCGAAATAAATGAAAAACAAGTGACAGAAACAATAGCAAAGATCAATAAAACTAAAAGCTGGTTCTTTGAGAAGATAACCAATATTGATAAACCATTAGCCAGACTTATCAGAAAAAAAGGGAGAAGACTCAAATCAACAGAATTAGAAATGAAAAAGGAGAAGTCACAACTGACCCTGCAGAAATACACAGGATCATGAGAGGGTACTACAAGCAACTATATGGCAATAAAATGGACAACCTGGAAGAAATGGACAAATTCTTAGAAAAGCACAACCTTCTGAGACTGAACCAGGAAGAAATAGAAAATATAAACAGACCAATCACAAGCACTGCACTCCCAAACTCATTCTATGAGGCCACCATCACCCTGACACCAAAACCAGACAAAGACGTCACAAAGAAAGAAAACTGCAGGCCAATATCACTGATGAACATAGTTGCAAAAATCCTCAACAAAATGCTAGCAAACAGAATCCAACAGCACATTAAACGGATCATACACTATGATCAAGTGGGGTTTATCCCAGGAATGCGAAGATTCTTCAATATACACAAATCAATCAATGATACACTTTATTAACAAATTGAATAAAAACTATATGATCATTACAATAGAGGCAGAAAAAATTTTAGACAAAATTCAACACCCATTTATGATAAAAACCCTCCAGAAAGTAGGCATAGAGGGAACTTACCTCAACATAATCAAGGCCATATATGACAAACCCGCAGCCAACATCGTTCTCAATGGTGAAAACCTGAAACCATTTCCACTAAGATCAGGAACAAGACAAGGTGGCCCACTCTAACCATGAGTATTCAACATAGTTTTGGAAGTTTTAGCCAGAGTAATCAGAGAAGAAAAAGAAATAAAAGGAATCCAAATCAGAAAAGAAGAAGTAAACCTGTCACTGTTTGTAGATGACATGATACTACACACAGAAAATCCTAAAGATGCTACCAGAAAACTGCTAGAGCTTATCAATGCATTTGGTGAAGTAGCAGGATACAAAATTAATGCACAGAAATCTCTTACATTCCTATACATTAATGATGAAAAATCTGAAAGAGAAATTAAGGAAACACTCCCATTTACCACTGCAACAAAAAGAATAAAATACCTACGAATAAACTTGCCTAAGGAGACAGAAGACTTGTATGCAGAAAACTATAAGACACTGATGAAAGAAATTAAAGGTAATACAAACAGATGGAGAGATATACCATGTTCTTGGATTGGAAGAATCAACATTGTGAAAATGACTATACTACCCAAAGCAATCTACTGATTCAATGCAATCCCTTTCCAACTATCAATTGTATTTTTCACAGAACTAGAACAAAAAATTTCACAATTTGTATGGAAACACAAAAGACCCCAAATAGCCAAAGCAATCTTGAGAAAGAAAAACGGA
>NC_041221.1:86584502-86585209 GCF_002837175.3 Physeter macrocephalus | reverse complement strand
AGGCCATATATGACAAACCCGCAGCCAACATCGTTCTCAATGGTGAAAACCTGAAACCATTTCCACTAAGATCAGGAACAAGACAAGGTGGCCCACTCTAACCATGAGTATTCAACATAGTTTTGGAAGTTTTAGCCAGAGTAATCAGAGAAGAAAAAGAAATAAAAGGAATCCAAATCAGAAAAGAAGAAGTAAACCTGTCACTGTTTGTAGATGACATGATACTACACACAGAAAATCCTAAAGATGCTACCAGAAAACTGCTAGAGCTTATCAATGCATTTGGTGAAGTAGCAGGATACAAAATTAATGCACAGAAATCTCTTACATTCCTATACATTAATGATGAAAAATCTGAAAGAGAAATTAAGGAAACACTCCCATTTACCACTGCAACAAAAAGAATAAAATACCTACGAATAAACTTGCCTAAGGAGACAGAAGACTTGTATGCAGAAAACTATAAGACACTGATGAAAGAAATTAAAGGTAATACAAACAGATGGAGAGATATACTATGTTCTCGGATTGGAAGAATCAATATTGTGAAAATGACTATACTACCCAAAGCAATCTACTGATTCAATGCAATCCCTTTCCAACTATCAATTGTATTTTTCACAGAACTAGAACAAAAAATTTCACAATTTGTATGGAAACACAAAAGACCCCAAATAGCCAAAGCAATCTTGAGAAAGAAAAACGGA
>NC_041221.1:86574508-86584363 GCF_002837175.3 Physeter macrocephalus | reverse complement strand
TTTGATAAAGGAGGCAAGTATATACAATGGAGAAAAGACAGCCTCTTCAATAAGTGGTGCTGGGAAAACTGGACAGCTACATGTAAAAGAATGGAATTAGGACACTCCCTAACAGCAAAAATAAACTCAAAATATATTAAAGACCTAAATTTAAAGCCAGACACTATGAAATTCTTGGAGGAATACATAGGCAGAACACTCTATGACATAAATCACAGCAAAGTTCTCTTTGACCCACCTCCTAGAGAAATAGAAATAAAAAGAAAAATCAAAAAATGGGACCTAATTAAACTTAAAAGCTTTTGCATAGCAAAGGGAACCATATACAAGATGAAAGGACAACCCTCAAAATGGGATAAAATATTTGGAAATAAAGCAACTGACAAAGGATTTATCTCCAAAATATACACAGAGCTCATGCAGCTCAATATCAAAATACAAACAACCCAATCCAAAAATGGGCAGAAGACCTAAATAGACATTTCTGCAATAAGACATACAGATTGCCAACAAACACATGATAGAATGCTCAACATCACTAATCATTAGAGAAAAGCAAATCAAAACTACAATGAGGCATCACCTCACACCATTCAGAATGGCCATCATCAAAAAATCTACAAACAGTAAATGCTGGAGAAGGTGTGGACAAAAGGGAACCCTCTTGCATTGTTGATGGGAATGTAAATTGATACAGCCACGATGGAGAACAGTATGGAGGAAAACTGAAATTAGAACTACCATACGACCCAGCCATCCCACTACTGGGCATATACCCTGAGAAAACCATAATTCAAAAAGAGTCATGTACCACAGTGTTCAATGCAGCTCTATTTACAATAGCCAGGATATGGAAGCAATGTTAGTGTCCATCAACAGATGAATGGATAAAGAAGAATAGCACAGGGAGATCAGCTCGGTGCTTTGTGTCCACCTAGAAGGGTGGGATAGGGAGGTTGGGAGGGAGATGCAAGAGGGAGGAGATATGGGGCTATAGGTATATGTATAGCTGATTCACTTTGTTATGCAGCAGAAACTAACACAACATCATAAAGCAGTTATACTCGAATAAAGATGTTAAAAAAAAAAAAACAAAAAATGGAACCATCCTTGCAAACTCAGTGTAGGTCGTTATTTGTAGTGAGGTGGATGGACCTAGAGTCTGACATACAGAGTGAAGTAAGTCAGAAAGAGAAACACTGTATGCTAACATATATATATATATATATATATATATATATATATATATATAGAATCTAAAAAAAAAAAGATTCTGATGAACCTAAGGGCAGGACAGGAATAAAGACAGACATACAGAATAGACTTGAGGACACTGGGAGCGGGAAGGGTAAGCTGGGATGAAGTGAGAGATTAGCATTGACATATATACAATACCAAATGTAAAATAGATAGCTAGTGGGAAGCAGCCATATAGCACAGGGAGATCAGCTCAGTGCTTTGTGACCACCTAGAGAGGTGGGATAGGGAGGGTGGGAGGGAGACATATGGGGCTATAGGTATATGTATAGCTGATTCACTTTGTTATGCAGCAGAAACTAACACAACATCATAAAGCAGTTATACTCGAATAAAGATGTTTAAAAAAAAAAACAAAAAATGGAACCATCCTTGCAAACTCAGTGTAGGTCTTTTGAAAATCATGACCCTACCTCATCCTTAATCTCAGGGGTGACGTGTAAAACCAGCATGGCCAAAGAGGCTCACTTCCAAATCTCAACACTGAAGAAGGAAAAGCAGGGACTTCTATCAGTAAGAGGTCTGCTGGAATTAAAGACCAACCCACAGGAAGGAAGAGGTAGTTGACAGAGAGAGACCTGGAAACATAGTTTGAGACCCTGGATTAAGCTGTATCTGAAACTTGCACTCCTGTTACATGAGCTCATAAATTCAGTTGTAGTAACTAAATTTGAGTTGGGTTTCTGTCACTTGCCATTGGAAGAAGTTTGTCTAAAACCAGAATCAGTTTAGGGAAAGCTGACTGTAATGATTGAGACACAAAATACAAGTTGCCGAAGGATTTAAGTCCAGCCAAAGTGTTAAGTGTTCAGGCTGAGCAGTTACAGAATCAGAAACTGGGACCAAGGGTGGGAATGACTTGGACCTGCCATTACAGCTTGAATATATAAGCATTTTAAGGCTGGCTTAAATGGCCAGAATTGGGAAGCAATAACTATTGTGCCTTCCCATAAAGCTTACCTGTGTTTGAATGTCAAAGATGTAAAACCCTGACCCAATGAAGAAAGTGGTTTCTCGTTTTTTATGATAAATTCTTTGTGTGGTCATCTCTGGGTCTCCCTTTCTTGTGGGAACATTAAAACTGAATATAATCAGTGAAAATAGCTGACATTTTTGGTACAATGAATGCAATTACAATCCAATTGCACACAATCATGGGAGCCTCCACATTCAGAAGCCTATGGCTTTAGTTTTTTGATCAAAACATGAGTCAGCCTGTGGCAGGTGGTTACTATGTGGCTGCTGAAAATGCAGGGGCAGATCTTTCTTTAAAAGATTCCTTAAATGGCAGTAGTCAATGAAAGAAAAAGGTTCTGAAAAAATAGTGGCTTCAGGGATGCTCACCAAGAAGCAATATTTCAGTTTCTTCAGGATTATCCCAGATTTCAGTGGGCAGATTTCACCTCATCTCAGCAATACCGTATTCTATAACCACTGAGCTAATTGTTTCACAGGATCATTACAAAGAATTCTCTCTCACAATATGCTTTCCATTTAGTGCCTGACAAGGGTTTTATGTAGTTTATTGTTAAGAATTCTTTTTAACCACTTGTTTTTATTCAGATAAATTATTTCAGCTATGCAGTAGTTTCAAGGAAAAATACAACAGCTTGAGGAATGTATAAGCTTCTCTTCGGACTCTTCTGTATTACAGCGTATTGCTTTTAAAGTCTCTTATACTATACAACACTGAAAAGACTGTTGTGAATGCCATATATTTATAATAATAAAAGCTATTATTTACAGAGCATTTATATGTGCCAGGTACTCTACCAGACATTTTTTCAGACATTGTCTATATTCATGGCAATCCTGTGAAGTATGTATTATCCTCATTTTACAGACAAGGAAACTGAGATACAGAGAGGCTAATAAATGGCACATGCAAATTGCATGCTAGGGTTTCAACTCTGGCTGCCTGACTTGAGAGCTCATGCTTCTGACAATATTGCTTAATAAAATTCTATAAACTGCATATGCTTTTCTGAATACATACTTTTCATACATAGAAATGAAACTTGACTATAAGCCACATGAAGTAAGAGACCATGACCTGTTTTGCTCATTTTTTCCTAGTGCCCAGCAGTGTAACATGGTGTTTGCCACATAGAAGGTAATCAATAATTATTTATGAACAAATGAATGATATTAATGGGGCTATATGCTGATGTCAAATACAGATTGGGGTTTTGGAGGATAGACCCAAGTATTACTGGATAATTCTACAGCGTTTAGCTTTTAAATTCTGAAAGGTATGGTTTGATATACATGGAATATTCTGTAATACTTCTTTTTGAAATTTGCTTAATAAACTACTCTGACCATAGATACAGTGAAGGCTTATTTTTTTTCCTGATAATCTAACCTCTTGTACATTGAAGAGTTAAATGAACTGTAACTTGGCCTGAACTTCTATTCATTGAAGAAAGATCATCTACAGCACTCTTCCTGACAGGTAATAATTCGGCCTCTGTAGAACATTTTAACTGACAGGGAGCTCATTACAACATAAGGCAACTCACACCATTTTGAGCAACTTTAATCATTTAGAAAGTTCTTTCATATACTTGGTTGAAATCTCCTCCCTTGTAACTTCTTCCCATTGTTCTTACTTTTGTCCTCTAGAGCTACTCAGAGTGACTGCCTGGACAGATGTCTACATGACAGTCCTTCAAATATTTGAAGGCAGGTGTCCCTTTAGGTCTTTCATGCTCCAGGCTAAAAACCCCTAGTTTCTCTCCAATGTTTCTCATGCTGCATGGTTTTAGCATCCTAGTAGCCAGTTTGTCTATAAAAATCACCCTCTGACAGAGGTGGTTTTACCATGAAGTTAAGAGCTTCAGGGATCCATTTGCACAGGCCTCTTTCACAGCCTGGAGAGGGAACCGAGCCATGTGTTTACATAGCAAAACTTGCAAAAGTAAGATATTTAAATCTCAATGGATTAAGAATGCTCTGACTTTTCAGACTTTAGGTGGAAATGCCAGGTGGCTTTGTATTGGCCGTAGGCATTTCTGGATTTGGGTATATCTTTCAGTGGTTTAGTGGGATATACCTTTGTGTTTGCAGTCACTTCTGTGACTTTTAAGCTTTCACTAGCTGTTCTGGAGTAAGAATGGCTTGCAGGAGTCTTTATCTGCTGTGCAAATTCCTGGCATCCTAACTTAAGGAAATTGAAGACAACCCGGTTAGTGAGATCATTAAAGTTTAAAGGGTATTTAAAATTAGTGCATAAGAAAATGTGAAGTGATCTGAAATCTTAACAGCTTATACATGAAAGAAACTAGAGAACAGTTTTCCTGAAGTTGACAGTGAATTGTGAAGCTGAAAATAATGTTTCTAAGTGATCTAATAAAAACACATTTCAACCAACCATACTAAGAAGATTGGATTCTCTCTTTCCTCTACAAAAAGAAATCACAAAACTGCCATTTTGTAAAGATGTGATCTAAGGCTCTGCAGCCACATTTTTAAGAAGTATGTCAATTAATGAAAATATTATGAATTTTGTGAAATTTGTGGCATTTATCAACTTTATCATTTGTGATCTTTTTCTTTTTCATTCTAATTAACCATTAGCTTTTATTCTTAGTTTTGTATTTTTAATTTTTAAAGAGGCCTCCAAAATCGTATAAGCTTTGGGCTCTACAAAACCTGAATTCCTGATCCACCCTGCTCTTCCCACTCAGTGAAGTCTGAACAGAAATATTACAATGGGACTTTCACCTCCTTTGATCTAATACTCTGCTTTTACTGACACAAGTTGGATTCCATTAGTTTTTCTGACAGTCTTGCAACACTGATCAAAGAATTGCTAAATCAGAATCTTGGGATTGAATGTAACCTGGAAGGTCATCTAAACTAAACAGTCATCCTATGCTCAAATTCCCAGTTGATACTCTGCTAAGCAGTTAGCCTATGGTTGAATGCTTCCTGTGACAGGAAGCTCATTATGTCTTGTGAAACCCATTACATCTTTAAACAACTCTAAATGTAGGGCTCAAACAATTCTTCTTGTTGGATATGCTGTAAAATTAAATATCTTTTCATTTTTAAGGTGGGCTGTCTTTATCTAAATCTCATTTCTTAAACAACTTTGAGATATAATTCACATACCAATTTACCACTTAAATGTACGATTCAATGTTTTGTTTTTAGCAAAGTCATAGCGTTATGCAACCATCACTACCATGACTACCATGTAATTTTAGAGCACTTTTATACTCCCTGAAAGAACCTGTGTACCCATTAGCAGTCAATTCCCATTTCTTCTACCTGTCCTCCCAATAAGCCCTAAACATTCACTAATCTACCTACTGACTGTACTAACTTGCCTATTCTGAAACTTTCATACAAATGCGACCCTACAATATGTAGTCTTTTGTGATTAGCTCCCTTAGCATAATGTTTGCAAGGTTCATCCTCGCTCTTTGTATTTTTAAACATTTCTTTGTAAAACTAAATGAAGGACTCTACATTCATCCCCATTTAATTTCATCTTTTTAGTTATGTCTAGTGTTCCAGCCTGTCAAAAATAAGTTTAATTTTCCAACATATCCTTCAAATAGTTATTCTTTTACTAATGTGGCAGCCTGGTCACTGGTGGGGGAAAAAATTAAAGTTACAGTAATTACCATTTATAGAATGCTTACTTTATGCCAACCAGGGGGTTATTTATGAGTATAATTATTTATATAATAAAAATATTATATAGTATCTCTATCTTATAAATTTATAAAAACTGATGTTTAAACCATGTAGTTAAATTGCCTAAGTTCATGCAGCCAGAAAGTTGCCAAACTGGGGTTCAGATCCAGGTCTGTCTGGCTCTGAAGCCCATGCTTTCAACCACCAGACTCCATGATCTCCCACGACATTCTTTCATTCCCAACATTAATATCCAGAAGCATTACTATGTGCCATTCTCTATACATAAATTACTTCATGTTAGTATAGTGCCCTGTAAAATGCAATAAAGTAGATATTATGCTCTTCAATATGTAGTAAAGAAACTTAAGTTCAGAAGGGTCAGATGACCCGTTCAAATTTACTTAGCTAATGCATGACAGAGGTGGTATTTGCATCCAAGTGTACCTAATGTCAAAGGCTTTGCCTTCCCCTAAGGTGCTCCAGCACTTGGGTTGTAGAATAGGTCAGTTCTTCAGTAATGTCCTTGGGAGGATCATTAGTTGGGTAGTCACCTGGAGTCTTCATTCTGGTGCTGCAGTTGATCTCTTGAGGCTTAAGGTTAAAACACAGCCACTAGCATTGACGTGTATATGTGTGTGTATACAAATATATACATTATATGTAAACACATATAATGTATATATATGTATATATATATACATGACTTGTGTGTATTATGTATATATGTACATATGTGTATACATACAGATACATGTCCATATATGTATAAATATGTAGCTATATTAAGATATATATCTGAATGTATATGAACACATTTGTACATGTGTATTTGTGTGTATATATATCATCTAATGCCAGTTTTATGATGAAAAACTCAGAATTACCACCACTCAATCTGTTTCCTTGCTTCAGTCTGGGAAATTATTTTTGCAAGTACATTTCTAGAAAGCCCTTTTGATGGAAAGGTAGAACTTGGAGAATACCACATTATAGATTCCATGTTGAGGTCCTTTGTTCCTATGCCCGTTTTAATATGAATAAAGTTCAATATGAAGAAAAGTCTGATATGAAACAGAAAAAAAGGAAAGTGATGATATAAAAGAGCAACATGACATTTGAGGCATATAGGTATGGGACAGGAGTTGATTCAGGCTGTCAGTCAGTCCATTGAGTCTGGTATCTGTGTGTTTATGTCACCTTTAAGGGCTGTTACATGACTTATTCTTTTTTTTAAGGATGGAAACCACAAATTATGTAGTCACAGTACAGAAACATGTTCATAGTCCACAAATTGCTAGCAATTATTATGATCATTAAAAATAGTGATAATCACACTCTGGTATTGTTCATTTTTAAAGATTTTTAAATTTTGTTAAGATAATCATTAATTATCTTTAGAGTCTGAATCTTAGGGGAAAATATTCCAAAGAATTTTTCCCCTAATCTTCACACAGTTTTATAACATAGTTTTTTGACACCATTATTTTGTCAAATAATTGCTTGACACATTTGGCTTTTTTGAAATATGGTAATTGTTACCAATATGGCCATTGCACTTGCTGTCAGGTGTTCTAGTTCTGGTGGCCCATTCATCTCAGAATGCTTTATTGTTTTAAATGACAATAGACAAACTTGATCTCACCCATAACTTGATACCTTCCTTACTCATCTCAACTCGTTTGTTCTTATACCTAAGTCAGCTCCAAAAGTCAGAAGTTTTAGATTTAAAACTTGTTAGGACATTGCAGCAACCAATTGCAGCCTAACTCTCCAAGATCTAGACGGCTTTTCTTTAGCGCCCAATTTCACGGTCTTATGAAAGGATGAAAGCTCTTCCTTTTGCTGAGTTTTCATGACTAACTTCCTGTTTCTATCTCTGTGCCTGATTCCTCAACCCATCCATTCCAATAAGGACTATTTCCACATACGCTTACCGACATTAAGCATTTCATGATTTTGGTAGCTTTGCTGAAAAGTTTGACCATTGAGGAAATGGCCACATCATGGAGCCCACTGTCTTCCATTATTTCAGTCTCCAAACCCCTGTCCTTGCATATTCTCTCAGTACTTTGTTTCTCCAGAATAACTCACACATTCTTCCATTTTCTTAGGCACAACATTTTATTTTTTTCCCCTAAATTCAGGCCCCAGCACTGGCCTTTCTCCCTCAGTTAAGCTTCTTAAGGATCTTCTTCCGAATAGAGAAAACTCCCTAAGGGGAGATCTGTAAGTAAAAATTCCTGCATGCTATTATAATCAATTGCCCTTTTCATTGCTAATGCTACCTTCTCTGCTGCGTCATTTACCAGAGATAAACTTTGGTGATAAAACATTCAACATTTATAACATACCCAGAATGTGACTACTTTTTACCTCTTCCACTGTGACCATTCTAGTCCCAGTCACCACCATTTCCCACTTGGATTATTCCTTAAGTTGTCTCCCAGATTCCACTCTTGATCCCCTACTGACTACTCCTAACAAGACAGCCAGAGGATCCTGTTAAAACATATTTCGCTTCTCAGCTTAAAATTTTAAAAACTACAAAGGCTTTATTTTCATGCAGAGTAAAATCCAAAGTCCTTTAAATGGCCTAAAAGACCTTCTACGTCTCTGGCTTCTCCTTCTACTCCCCCAGTTCTTCCTTGGCACGTGTCCAACCTTGTGGTATTTGCACTACTTATGATTGTTTTGCTTTCTTTGACTTAATGCTTGGAATGATTTTCCTCCCATTTGAGGAGTTCCCTGGTCATTTTATTTAAAATTGCTCCCCCTTACCACATGCTCACCATCTTTCTTTCCTCTTTCAGTTCTGTAGCCATTTTGACCTTTAAATTTACCCCATAATTTGCCTATTTTCCCTCCCCGCTAAACGCATACCCCCAATCGTGCCCAGAATATAAACTCAATGAGAACAGGTTTGTTTTTAATTGATGTATGCTCTAAATCTAGGATGGTTCTTCACACATAATAGCCAATAAATATTTATTAGATAACAAAGTCAATGAATAAATTACCGACATTCCATGTTTATAGTGGGATCTACGTTTGGCTCAGTACATCAATCAATGTTCAATAGATACATAACTCTTCATTCAACTACTCTAGAGACACACAGATGACAGACAACATGTACACATATAAATAAATGAACATATTTTATAAGATGATAAGTGCTTTGAAGGGAAGAAACAGTATAGTGAAAGAGAATAACTTGGATGACCCAATTTAAGTGAATGGGCTGAGAAAGCATTAAACCAAAATGTGCAGAATGTGGGGTTTGCTGTGTAAGGAGTTCACATATCCTGAAGCAGGAAAAGGCATTTGAGGACTAAATGGACAGTGAGGTGGGCCAAGATCATGCAGGGTCTTATAGACATCAGTAGAAATTTAGCATTTACTTAAAATGATCACTTCAGCTTCTGAGTAGAGAATAAATTTAAGGACAAGAGTGTCTTGGGTGACTATGAATAACTGTTCAAGAAAGATGAGATGATACGGTTTTTATAAAGTATCATGAAACAGAAAGCCATGCATAGAACAAAATTTGGAATAGCAAAAGACAATCAGATACTCTTTCTTATCCTGCTACTATTTCCCTACATTCTCCAAACATTTAGAGTTAGGATATTTTAGTTTTGATAGAAAAAACATATGTATGCACACACACATACACACATCAACATGAAGGAAAAAAAGAAAACTTCCAAAATAAAATATGAAACCTGCTCTACTAGACTCTTCAAGTAATTAATTGCCATTGATATTAAATATTTCATATTTGTTTCATGGGATATCCCAAATGAAACTGTAGATACAAATTTTTTTTTTTTTTTTTTTTTTTTGTGGTATGCGGGCCTCCCTCTGCTGTGGCCTCTCCCATTGCGGAGGACAGGCTCCGGACGCGCAGGCTCAGCGGCCATGGCTCACGGGCCCAGCCGCTCCGCG
>NC_041221.1:86523824-86574478 GCF_002837175.3 Physeter macrocephalus | reverse complement strand
CCGGTTCCCCTGCATCGGCAGGCGGACGCGCAACCGCTGCGCCACCAGGGAAGCCCGATACAAATATTTTTGTAATTTTTAATTATTTATAAAAACCTCACAAACACTGCCATTGGTACATAACAGAAATTCAGCAACGGTGGATAAAATATTAATCTTTAGCTCCATGTTCAAAGATAATCAAGTTATCAAAATTGGCATTAGAGGCCAAAGTAATTTAACATGTTTCTACCTTTCTACTTTCACCTTTTGTGAAAAATTAAAACTATATTTCTTATCTTTATCATATAAAAATCCTCTGTCTATAGTGTTAGCTTAATTTCTTTGAAAATCTGTACTTGTTGGAAAAATTCTAGAATTAAATGTAGAGTTAGGTTTAAGTTTTATTAGTCTGTTGAAAAATGAATACTGTAAAAAAGACGAGCAGAATAAATGATGGAATTAATACTTTTGCCTTCTGGAAAAAATTTTCAAGGTTGGTATAAGTCTGGAATGTTTTATGAAATCACTAAATAGTTTCCTAGACCTATAATAAGTACTTCAAAGTGTCTACAATTATATTTTTGTGGTTGTTAAAAATGATTAATAGTTTTTTAAAAATAAAATATTGTTTTTTCAAAATTTTCTCAGTTCTCCTAAGCCCTCCTACAAGCAAGGAATCTTTTCTAAAATATTCTGGCTTTCTTGATATACAGAATACTTGGAAATAATTGAATGTTACTAAAGATATTAAACCAATAATGAAGGGGTGGCTGAATTTAATGCTCTCCAACATTTATTTCTCTCTCTGCCCTTAAAGCAATAGGATTCTCACTATATCAGCCTCTACCTTACACGGCCTTAGGGAGGAAAATTTATACATTTTAATATATTTCTCATATATATTCACTTGTATTTATATATATATATATATATATATATATATATAAAATTAACTCAAATGTGCCCGTATGATTTCTTTAAAATAGTTTTAGGGAAAATGTACACACATTTCAAAATCATTCATTGTCACTAATGGTAATCTAACTATCAATGATTTCCTTGATGTAGATATTGGTTTTGGCTCCTGGTTTCCTGAAACACAGCAATGTCTTTTCTCATGTGGAAATAATGCCTGGGAAACAACTAGATGGTCCAATGAGGCCATAGCAGCCTAGAGCATGTTTGGCTACATCATCTGGGAGTCTTCCTAGTGCCAAGTTTAACACAGCCCAGGGAAAGACTAACGTCTCCATTTACCATGCACACCCTCAGAATGAACTGAAGAGGGCAATATTTACCAGGAAAATTCAGTAGGGCAGTACTTTGGAAACAAACATGGGAATATTGTAACATTATTTAAGAAACAAATTATTTTTATTTGCCAGCTGTTAGTACCATTACACACACACACACACACACACAGACACACACACACATACACACACCTTGCACAGCTACTAAAGGGCAAAAGTTTCAAACAGCGTGGATTGCATTATAAATTATAATATCAAGTTCGTCTTTTTCCAAACCAAAGTACCCTCTACCAGGTCTGGCTGAAATTCAGAAAGTCATTTGCTTTTCTGTCAAATGCAGTCCATGGAAAGTCCCTCACACGGTGGACTTTGGTTGTTTTCATACACCAAAAATGATTTCTCCTTTCAATTAGGTTAATGTGGATAATCCGTAGTGTAGATAAATCCATAGTGTAGATAAATTAGGCTTTGTAATTTAGGAAGGCCTCTCCTTCCAAGAGCTCTTCTTCTATTTCAGGTTACTTCTAGCCTTTAGTGGGGAAATTCTTGCAGTAAAATCTTAAACTTTGCTACAAAAGTAGATACCAGTTTATGCCTAAATGTTATTTGATAATATATCAAACATAGTTTATTATTTGAAACTAACTGTGAATAAATGAATGTAAGAGTGTGTATGCATATAACTTCATTCATGTAACATAGTATCCAATAAGATGGAATGATTAACATCTGCACAGGTGGGGTTTTTGGTTACCCTGCCAAAAGCAAATACAAAAGCATAAAAACAAAAACATTATAGAAAAAAAAAAAAGAAAAAAAAACATTATGGAAGTATATATTTTAGGAGCTCATTTTACGGGTAGCCATACCACCCTAGTTGACCTGTCCCAGAAAGTTTTGATTCTTCTACTCGATCTGCAGCAAAAATCCCTAGTCTCCCACTTCTACTACTGAAATATTCATTTTATTCCCCAGCCTAAAAAGTCTCTGGAGGATTTGAGTTAGTAGCATAGCATAGATGAAATATTATTTGAAAGATCGAGTTTAGGAAGGTTAATTTTTTTGTGTTTCACTTTGTGTTTTTTTGGGGGGGGGCAGTATACTCAATAGCTTTGTTATACACATATAGAAGTCTACATAATCAATTCTATATAGATGCAATAATATACGCATAAACTATCACTACTACAAAATAAAAGAGATGTCTGACCATACACAACTATGTCCACAGTGTGATTTCCCTACTCCTAAAATGAGAAGGTTGGAATAAATTACCACAGGAAGAGCTTACTTCCTAATCCAATACAATCACTTCGGAGACCAGGAATGAAGACTCAATTGTCCACAGCCAAGAACTAAAGACAGAGAGTCAGAGTCTAGACTAGAACCCAGGTTTGTAGAAGCCTGCTCCATGCTTTCGCTACCATTGCTCCTAGAATGAATGCTGTCTATCGGTCAGCCCCATCTGTTCCACTGTCTCGTTAACGACAAGGCATGTACAAAGGCAGGTGTCTACTGAGCCAGACTAAAGATGCCAAACTTTCCCCGTACACATGTAATGAAATGTCCTCTACCAATCAGAGAGGAATGAAGAAAAAGCAAAGAAGGGGATGAAGGAAAGAAGCATGGAGGGAAGAAGCCTTCATGAAGCAGAAGGAAAAGACAAAGACGTGAGAGGGCGGGGTAGGGGGCTGGGACAAGTAACTGGATCCCTGTTGTGTTTGTTGAAATCAAAACAAGCAAACAAGTTTTCTGCAGGTAGCCAGCAATTCACTTTCCTTCCACCTCCCTTCATTTAGTAGGGCCTTTTGATAATCCATGATTTCCTTTTTCCCCTTTCTCTCCCTCTTCATATGCCTGATCTACCTTTCTGCCCAACATCTGTTCATTTTTATTACTTGTTTTTGTTTAACTACTAAATGTTAAAAATATATCTATACTAATTTCACTTTAATTCATTTCTTAAACAGTGTAAGAATTGGCATAGTCCAGAGTTGAGTCTGAAGTGAAAAAATAAATTGTATTTTATTGCAAAAGAATTTACATTAAAATTAAGGGCTTCCTACAACTATCGATCTAGTTGTTTGCATAACATCTGAGATATTTCTATTCAAGTATTTATTTATTTTTTTGAATTTTATTTTATTTTTTATATAGCAGGTTCTTATTAGTTATCCATTTCATACATATTAGTGTACATATGTCAATCCCAATCCCATGTCTTTTTCATCTTGTTTATCTAGAGACATCCCTCTGTCTTTATCAATCTAGATGTTTGCATAACATCTGAGATATTTTTATTCAAGTATTTATAAAATGACACTATCATCACAGTCATATAAACTATCTGTGTACCATCTAAGGGGCCCCAAATCTAAGATATGCCCTCTCTTTCCAGCACCTTTTTCTAAAAAACAGTTTGTCATGATGATCTCATTCTGCCCCTGGGGTTCTTTAAATCAACTCAATGTTCTTCTGTTACTCTACTTAACATAGTAAGAAAAATCAAATTGGTTGAATATTAGCAAAGATCAAGGCAACAAGACTTCCTAGGATTACTTCTATGCACTCAGCAATCAACCATGTTGATTGTAAAGACAATGGTAAAGTATCAATTCCAGACTCAATTCTAAACTAGGGATATATGCTGCTTTGGGCTTGGGGACCTTTTTTTTTTTTCTTTTATGATGCAAAAAAAGAAGACTCCTCTAGGAGAATGCACATGTGTTTCAAAGAGCTGATGTCCTGCTCCAAAAATGATGCTACTGTTCGCATTCAGGTTAGAGGCCTTTCCAAGCTATGCATTAATGGAATTAGTTCTTCAGTTTACTGCTTCCTTTGGGTTTTACAACTCTAACTATGAGACTCTTTTACAAAAGTAGTTTTCCTTCTGTATACAGTATCCGTTGTCAAGACTGCTCTGGTTGTTCAGCCATCTCTAATGCTGCTACAATAATTATAATAAGCAGATTTTTAGTTTTCCCCCATTCAGTACCATAAGTAATAAATTCCCTATAACTACTCCTTTCCAGAGAACATACTGTTTCTGATACCCAAAAGAGATATTACTGTTATGAGGTTGTTATCGATTTCTAAAATGATCAGAAGGAATTCTCCTGATTTAGCGGTTTGTGTATTTTTAAATGAGGTTAATGAATTTAAGAAGCTCTTCTACAGCAGAGCATGTCAGGTTATAATGACCATCTGTGAGCCTTTGGATTCATAGCATCTACAAATACATAGCAACCCAGTAATGCAGGCAGAAGAGCACTTTGGCTACAAAAGAGTGTTGAATTATTGCAGATTATTATGACTGTAGTACATGTATTCAGGTGGGTATTTTCATGCAATCACTCCCTCAACAAAATTATAAAGTCCATGAGTAATGAGAGCATATCTTTATCTTTTCACAGAATTGTTTGCATTCATTTGTCCTGTATCTCTCTCCTGTGTGTAACAACTTTAAAGTTTAGAGCAATTATGAAAACCTAGGAGAGAGGATGATCAGGAAAAAGGGACCAATGAATTTTAAATTAAGTTCATACTGGTAGGTCTTTGGAAGAAAGGAAAAAGAATTTGTGTTTACTAAAATCTGACCACAGTGGGCTGACTGTTTGAAACTAAGTTTTGAATTATTAATGCTGAAAAAGATTTTCTACCAATGTGCCTAGTAGGAAAGTGTGGAAACAAACATAGTAGTCCTTAGTCAAAATATATAATGTCTTGGTTATTTATGACCTTGACTGTGTACCTAAAGAAAAAAAGCACAAAATTAAGCACTATAAGTTAAAATAGCTGTAGTTAGTACCTGTGAATTGGTATAAGAATACATACTGTATTAATGCCATCTCTAAGTTATATACAGTATACATATACATAAAAATGTGACTCTTTGAATTATGTCAGATCTGATGCAGAAATCTAAAACCAACATGAACCAAACCAGTCCAGACTTTCATAGGGACTCAAAGTTCTGGGTGAGTTTGTAGACTACCCTTCTCAGCAATCCTCTGAAAGACAGCAGACCCTGACATCTGCTTTCCATAAGCAGTCCTCAGTCCCAAGCTGGGCCAGAAACAATTAATTCCCAAGGCATGTGTGGCTTCATGTCCTGGTTTCTCCTCCTACAGTCTTTCCATCTAGTTATAGTGGTTCACGTATGAATAAAGAGAAAGCTAACCAGCCATCCATTATGAGACTAAAATCAACTCTTAGCTAAGGATGAAGACTGAGGTACTCACACGAAAACTAGCTTTGTGAGGACTATAAAGTCATGCCAGTAAGCAATGATGTATCCTTGTCCATTTAACATAAAGTCAAGCTTTATATTAAGAGAAAAACATTTTCTGGCCTCAACCATGCTGATAGCAAACCATGGTACAAAGTGAGCCTCTGAACATGCTAACATGCCATTTTACTTTTCTTGGAGGATATTAGGTCTGAATTTGTATTTTTATATGATGTTATCTCCTTCCCTGTCAATGAAGCAACTGAAGTTGCCTTTGTAAAATTCCATGGTGACTTAAAACTGTGCCCTAAGACATCAGCTCCTCTGGTGGGAAAGTGGTCACATTCACACATTTCTGTTGAAATAAAATGTAGTTGTCCCACCTCACCTGTTGGTGAGTAGTCTGCCCTGTGACACAGTGATCAAGAGTAAGACTCTATTTAAGTAGCAGGACTCACAGGAAATTAGGGAGTAGGAGAAGATGGTTTAGCAAAAGTTCTTATTTTGACAATAGCCATCATTTGTCCTTTGAATCTTGAAGTCCTTATAATGATGATAAATACATCTTTGCTTAAAGTTACCCATCAGATAGACAGGAAAAACAGAAAAAAACAAAAAATTCTTTCCTATTAGGTGGCTTTGATCTGGTATATTATGCTGCAGACTGGAAATACAAAAAATGGTCCTATTAAATCACGTCATAAATGACCCATGTAGAACAGTTTGTTCCTCATTAGCAAGGTGAGGAGGGGTGGGGCCAAACGAATCGAAATGAACAAAGTAGGAATTGTTCCTTCCACGATA
The DNA here is from genome assembly GCF_002837175.3 of Physeter macrocephalus. Taxonomy (NCBI): domain Eukaryota; kingdom Metazoa; phylum Chordata; class Mammalia; order Artiodactyla; family Physeteridae; genus Physeter; species Physeter macrocephalus. Next base: position 86,568,211 of record NC_041221.1, on the reverse strand, counting down.
TCATCTTAAATGTGGAAGTAATGAAGGAAACAAGATTTAAAGAATGTTTTATTGGTGACCTCATTTTTACATTTACAAAGAAAAAATTCATGCCTCTGGGAAATAGTGAGCCTATTGTTTTATGTGAAAAGTAAATTTTAAAATAATACAAAGTTAGATTTATGAAGCAGGTCCAGGAAATACTAGTAATTAACTCAAAATATTAGAACTGCAAGAAAAATTTAAACTTTTAAAAATAACTTCTGATATGAACCCCAATGCTTGCAGAGACTGACATTCAGATAGCAACATTGTCTCTACGATATTTTAGATTCATAATAGTATAGATTTCACAAAAATATAATGACATAATAGTAACTATTGAGAATACACATTACTGAAAATTAACAATAACATCTTCATAAGCAGTGAGATTCCCAAAGTTCAGATATCTCTTCCTTAACTTCGAATAGGTTATATCACCTAGTTAGTGGTTGTTGGTGATACATTGATTTTTATAATGCTATAAAGCAAGTAGATATGAGCCAATGACTTGGCCTTCCAATACCTTTTTTCCTAAATCTTATATGAAATAATGAGGTTTTAGGAGACGCTTTTCTCTATATTTAGACAAAAGGATCAAATGTCAAAACTGCATGACAAATCGCAACCAACTCTGCTGCTTACATTTGTGTTATTTCTACTTAAAAACACATACTCTTACGTAAGATTTGGCTTAATTTTTTTCTCCCCCAGATAAGAGTAGATGTGTTAAGTAGTGAAAAATTAAGCAGCCATATGAAAACATGATGTGGCAGATGGGAGGGTGTGTGAAAGAATTTAGATCCAGGGTTGATGACAGCAAACGAGTTGGGATCAATCGCAAGCAATTTTTCCTAGTTATAGCCAAACTGGATGCACTGAATGACACCTTCTAAAGAAACCTGGAAAGTGCTCACCATTTTGGTGAGCTACAGGCAAAGGGTAAAATATTCTTTAGAAGTGAGAAGACTGGGTAATTCATGAGGCTTATTGACCATGTACAAAAATCTGATCCCATCACTTAAAATTCGTTACCAACATTCCTATTCCTTTAGGACAAAGTTAAAAATTAATTACTTAGGTAAATATACAGAGCTTTCTTTACCCTAGTCCCAAATTTAAAGCATCTTTCAATCTACCCCTCAGTCTTCTATACCCAGCCCACTGTAAAGCAAACAAAAACACACACGCATGGGCTTCGGCCACCTAAACTAAACTTCTATGGTCTCCACAGTGTGAAGTGGTTTTATTTTGTCTCTGGGCACCTGCTTATGCTAAGAATAGTCTTTTTCCTTGTTAATTCCTCATCCTTCTAGCCTCATCTCAGTTTACACCTAATTCAATGAGGCTTTCCTAAATTATTTTCCCCAGTTTAACTGGGTCTGGTAGGCAACCTTTTATGGAGCTCTAATAGCATCTTGACTTTAACATAAATTTGAGGTTCAGCATATACTACTATAAATTTCCATCTGATAATTTGAATGTCCTTCTGAACTCATTAAAGAAGAGATTAGGTCCCAGTAGTTTTTGTCTTTATAACCTCTGTGTTTAGCATGGAATATGGCATGTGCTCAATGAATACATATGACTGTGGATTTGAACTGAAATCTCAGTGGAAATGTTGAAACGCATAGGTAAAATGAAAATGAAGACAGGATTTTATATCATATAATAGTAGAGAAAGTACCTACAAGTAATGAAGAAGTTAATGAAAAATGGGTAAACTTAAATGTTTATATACCAACACACAGTATCTAGGACTTAAGGAAATTTAAACTATTAACATCAGCTGGCAAGTATGATTTCATAGGTGACCATATTAGTATATTTATTGCATGCTGGGCCAAGGTATCTTCATGTATCTAGAACATATTTTTTAAATTTAAAATTTTTATTCTTTAAAAGTATACAAATATTTTATGCTCGTGTAGAGGAAAAAAATTCTAGGATTTCTATATCCAGTAGAAGCCAGTTTAGCATTTGAATATTTGTTCTACTAAAAGAATTTTCTGGGGCTTCCCTGGTGGCGCAGTGGTTAAGAATCCACCTTCCAATGCAGAGGACACGGATTCAAGCCCTGGTCTGGGAAGATCCCACATGCCACAGAGCAACTAAGCCCGTGCGCCACAACTACAGAGCCTGTGCTCTAGAGCCCATGAGCCACAACTACTGAGTCTGCATGCCACAACTACTGAAGGCCACGTGCCTAGAGCCTGTGCTCCACAACAAGAGAAGACACCACAATGAGAAGCCCGTGCACCGCAACAAAGAGTAGCCCCTGCTCGCCACAACTAGAGAAAGCTCGCGTGCAGCAACCAAGACCCAACACAGCTAAACATTAATTAATTAAAAATAAATAAGTAAAGAATTTTCCCTGTTTGTTACATATTGTTTTGGTTTTGCTTTTTTCAAAAGTCTAGAAGTATATGCTATTTTGAGTATTTGAATACAGATTTTTATATCTATAACCATGTTTCTACATTAATACATCTGCATCATGCAAAAAAAAGTATATAGCTAAGAATATGAAGACTGAACCACCTGAAAAGAAGCATTTGTTTGATTAAAATGGTAGAGGACTAGATATGATATCCCTGTGGAATAGTATTATAAACAACTCAGTGTGTGGATAATGATTGCCTAAAATATATTGGAAAACAGGCAACAAGGCAAAATCTATCAGTAAAATGTTTACCTTCTGAAAGCATGCAACCTAGAATATTGTAGAGCAGAGTTTTCAAACAGGAGTCTACGGATCAGCATTTATCTGTAAACCCAGTGAGCTTGCTAAAATTCCAGCTTTCTAGCCCCAAATCAAAATCTCTAAATCAATCTCTGAGGCTGGCTTCATGGACTAGAATAGAAGGGCCCCATGCTTGGTTTACTGCTCTGCTATCATCATCTTGAAATTCTCAATAACTTTTGAGCAAGGGGCTTCACACTTTCATTTTACACTGTGCCCTGCTGATGATGTAGCTGTTCCTGGGAAGGAACACTCAGAAATCTGCATTTTAAATATGCACTGCATGTGATTTCAATTCAGGCATCAGCAGACCACTCTGTGATACACACTGAAGATTGAAAACAGGTGACTTTGAAGGTAAAGGGCAAAGAAAAGAAATGTTACTCTGGACATACTTCTTATCATCTAGGAAGATGGAGCTATGAGAATAGAGGCAACAGCAAACATGGGAGATAGTAACCATGTCATCCTAGTGTTTATAAAACCCAAGGAGCGGGCTTCCCTGGTGGCGCAGTGGTTGCGCGTCCGCCTGCCGATGCAGGGGAACCGGGTTCGCGCCCCGGTCTGGGAGGATCCCACGTGCCGCGGAGCGGCTGGGCCCGTGAGCCATGGCCGCTGAGCCTGGGCGTCCGGAGCCTGTGCGCCGCAGCAGAGGGAGGCCCGCATACCACACACACACAAAAAAAACCCAAGGAGCGAGACTCAGAAAAGCCAAACACTATACTCTTATTAAAGAACATTTCTAAAGTTCTGAGACAGGTTGTACATTTGGTCAGAATAAAGTCAGAGGTTCTAAGGTATTATGAACTTAATGTGAGCCCTGACCAAATGTATTAATCAAAAATCAAAGGTAAAATCTTCATGACTGAACAGGCAGTGCCCTGAGCTCAGACATTTAAGGTTGACAAGACACAGAATATCAAAGACTGAGAGAATCTGAAGGAAGTCTACAAAGACCTGGAACATTTGAAAGTTCTCAGGGCAAAATAACAAGGGCTTTTGGATAGATTAAGTAGAATAGGAAAGGGATTCAAATGGAATAAAAATCCAACAATGAGAACATTGTCCAAGAATCTGATGAGGTGATTAATCAATCAGTCAACTCTGAGGGATGAAGCTTTTCCTGGCCTAAAGTGAGCCCACAATCTTCCCATAAGAGGGAGCACTGAATTCTAGCACAAATATTGGGAACATTTAATTTAGACCACTGTCACCATGCTAGGGTAATAGCAACAATACAGACACCATGACGAATACAGAGGAGGCGCTTCATAGATGTTAACTAAACTTGTAACTCACTGCTGGTTAATATATAGAAGTGCTACCTTAGGCCACTCCAGATAAAACTGCGTTCTACTGGAGTGTTCCGTAGTACCAAAAATCCCAGGGCCTTCTCCACTGAGTTTTCCCAAATACTGATTAATCTCATCAAGCTCACCTTGGCAATTTGTTTGAACACCTGTGTATAAATTTTTAGTTTCAGCTTCACTAGTTATTAACTGGTCTGGATCCCTGATAAGTAACCTTTCTTAGCTATGTTGCAAAAAGACTCACTTGCTCAAAACAATCCACACCCCTGGGGAAAAGTTTGCAATTTATGACAAAAAATATAATGTCAAGGAACAAAGCAGAGTAGATTTATTTGTATTGTTTTGCTTCTTTTTTTCTATCAAGGAAAATAATTTTTAAGCCGGCAAATCTAGAACAAACATCATTAGGAGGGAATTGAAGTGCAAGATAGGCGCAGAGATAATAAGGGAGTGCTTTACAGCTTTAAATTAATTCAAGCCTTCAGGCCTAGATAAATTGTATCCCAGGATAGTTAAATAACTTGCAGATGTTATCAAGGAACTATTGTTGCTAAACTCAAAGAAATCACAAGGAAAAAAGGAGGGCCCAGAAGTCTAGAGATTGGCAAATGCTATCCCTGTTTCTTAAAGTGGGTGTGTGGGTGAGAGTCAGAAGAAACGGATTCTAAAAATTAAAAACTCAAGGTAAGCTTCTGGTTAAATTTTTGAAAAGTGGTTAAGCAGTCTGAGTAGCTCCCTTGAATGCAGAGAACTGTCTGTATTGTTCAACACGGAATCCTCAGGGTCCTTCACAGACTGTGTCATTAGTAGGTACTTAATATTTATTGAATTTTAGCTGAGTATTTAGAAAGGAAGGTTGTGTTTGAAATCAGCATGGATTCACCGAGAAGTACACGTAAACAAGCTGCTTAACCCTCTGAGCCTCATTAGTGTCCAAGGCAGGCCAGGCCAGGTTATGCTGTAGAGACGACCCCAACCTCTCAGTCTTAAATCAAAATGACTTACTTTGCTCACACGTCATGTCCTTGTGTAGGGCTGTGGCTGCTGCTGCGTGGCATCCTCACTCCAGAACTCAAGCCACCATCTGAAGCACTGTCTACTGTAGAGGCAGAGAGAAAGAGAGAAACCTGTGTGGGATTGGCAAACCCGCCCTTAACAGCTACCACCTGGAGGGGATGCACGCCTCCAGTACATTCCATTGTTCTAACAAGCCTCAGGGCTACGCCTACCTTCAAAGAGTGAGAAAAGAAATGTGAACTTACCTTGTATCCAGGAGGAGGACCAGAAATATCTAGTTCAAAGCACCAGTGGCTACCATAGTTATCTGTAAAATGGAAATTATAATAGCCATCTGTTATATGGGTTATAATATAATTACAATATAGCTGTTATAATAATTATCTTGCTTTTTTTTTTACAAGAAAATGTAATAGCACTTTGCTTTTCTAAATCAATTCAAATCTAATGCTTAGCCACCAGTGCCCAAGCTGGTGAGTAATTTAGTTAATTTTGTTTTTGGTGGGGTTGACAAAAGAACAGCATTTATCTCCTTGAGATTGCACAAGTATCAGGAATTCCCTAGTGGTCCAGTGGTTAGGACTCTGCGTTTCCACTGCAGGGGGCACGGGTCCAATCCCTGGTCAGAGAATTAAGATCCCACAAGCTACGAGGTGTGGCAAATAAGTAAGTAAGTAAGTAAGTAAATAAATAAATAAATAAAATCAGCCCTTTAAAAAAGTTGCACAAGTATCCAAAGTGCTTTCATCCTGCCTTGAAAATAAGGAAAGAGTCTCTACTCTTCATTATATCATGGTCACAGCTAAGAAATAAATTATCCAATCCTATGCGATCCATTAGAAAATGGGCTTTTCTTGCTGTTTCTGTGCTTAGGTTGGGCACAGTTCATTTGGAGGTAGTGTGGGATCATTGTGAGGCCAAAAGCTCTGGCCGATTATCTAGCCTCCATGGCTGCACCTTGCAGCCACCCCTTCGGAAGACCTGTTCCCTCCTTTGGTTACTACACAGGAACATAATTTCCACCATCATGGACATACACCTTCTACCAGAGTCTTAAGGAATATTTTAGTGTTGTAGCTCTGTCCAATGCTGTCTACTTCTTCCATACCTCCCACCACATGGGGTCTCTGTTCTATCCCACTCTAGAATGTTCTGGCTTAATCCTTTAAATGGATTTCTGTTTTCAGAAACAAGAGGTGGAGAGAGGAGGTTGTGGTTTAACAACATCTGCTTTAAACCTTGCAACATCAATATCCCTGAAGCAAGATAACAAAAGCCTAACTGAATCTTTGTTAAGAGGAAGAAATAGAGTGGGGGCAAAATACAAGTTAGGGATACAACATTCATCTTTAATAATATTTCAAGGTAATATCTTTAATTTGGTGATTAAATGAAAATATAAGTAGAATCAAATACAGTACCTGACAGAGTAGGCTTTCAATAAATGACAGTTTCTATTATAACTGTCAAATCATGTCTAATTGGCCATATTTCCATGTTCAGAACAGTTATTCAACTGGTTATTTGAAGGATGATGTAGTCAAATTGTCTCTGCTCTATGGACTGGGGGAAATAAGCACTGTGTTTTTAGGATGCAGAACATGGAATCTTACATCTAATTCTGCTCCTTTATTTTACAGATGAGGGTTCATAACACATGTAAACTTTTAACAGTCAGAAATTTTACATTGTTCTCTTTGATGAGTATTACTATCCAATTCTATTCCTGTTTTTTTTTGTTTTAATAGTTTTAATGTTATCAAAAACAAACCATTGTGTATGTATGTATTTATCACATAGTGAACTCTCATCAGAAATTATTTCTAATAACCTATAAGTTGAAAATTCTTCTAGGCCACCTTCAGTTTTATTCAAACAATTGGCAATCACTTGGCCAGCAAAAAATACCAAAATCTTGTATTTCCTTTTGGAGGGCTTTTTTTCCAGTTCAGGATTTTTTTTTTTTTTACAATTTGGGGCAGGGCACTATAGTAGCATTTAGGGTGAATGAGAGGTAAACATCTTTCTTTAGTAAAGTACAAACTGGGTGATTGAGATAGGAGAGATAGGGAAGGATTTGGTGAGTAACTGCACCTGAGAAGTTCATTCTAGGTAGATCAGTTTTAGGAAAGACTATATTGGGAGTCAAACAATTGATTCACATGCCTGTGAGCCCTTGCTAAGGACCCCAGTTGAAGGACACCAGCACAATACCGATGGAATCCTTAGGGCTTTAAGTCATCTTTTTTGGTTTGAGCAGGCACCACTGGAGTTCTTAGGGATTAACTTGAGAGAACTGTTTAGTAATATAACTTCCTGCCAATCACTTAGGAAGGCTTAACTCAATTATTACTGGAAGGATTACATTCTGTTTTTCAAATTTATCATACTTATTAACTCTATAGAGAAACTTGACATCAAGATTGACCTCAATTTATTGTCAAGCTAAAGGGTGACAAGTAATTTCAGTCTTAATAGTCTGAAGAATAAGGGTCAAGAATCTGTAAAACCCAAATCCTGACCACAGCTTTCAACCCTGCCCTTCATATCCACTTTCTGACACTTGCTAAAAATGTCACTGACTCATTAAGTAAAATCAGAACCAATAAATAGTGAAGAAAGTTTTATTTTACTCCTTTTAAAAATGTTATTTTCTTTATTTTACCTTTTTCTAGTTTGAGATCATTGTTGATATTAAATATACAGACTAAAAGAGGAAAAAAACTCTGTTTTTTTCCTCTTTTAAGTTTACCATTCACTTTTTCTAGGTTAAAGCCTTCTTTTATTTTATTTCATGCTATTAATACAGAATCTCGCTATAAACCAAATTTCAATATAGAATTTTAAATGTAGAATTGGAAGAGCAAGTTTTGTACATGGAAACTCACTACTGCATTATTTGAAAAATAAAACCCTATAATCTATGAATGAGAATATCTTAAATACACTATAGTATACATACAGCAAAAGATTAAGTAACTGTCTTAGAAGTGATGTAGGAGTATAGATATTAAATTTGAAAGATGCCTGTAAATGCAAAAAACAATTTTCAGCTCAATAGGTATGGAATGATTCCATTATGTTATAAAAATGTTTGTATGCATTCATTTATTTTGAAATGCATAGATGAGTTCTGGAAGGATAAATTAGAAACTTTATGGTTGAAATTTTTGGATCAGTATATATTTATTGCATAAAAAATATTTTTGGATTTTCCCTACCCTCTTAAGATTCCAATCAGGTATTAGCATATGGTTTATAAGTAAATACTGTAATATACCCTTGTTTTTAAACAATCAGAAAATGTTTATCACAATACATTTCAATGTTAATCTTTTAAAGAATTTGTTTCAACAAGATATCCACAACATAAAAAAATAAATGAGGAAATTGGAATAAGAAGAAAGCAGGGAACGGGAGACTTCAACACTCCACTTACACCAATGGATAGATCATACAGACAGAAAATTAATTGGAATAAGAAGAAAGCAGGGAATGGGGAACTTCAGCACTCCACTTACACCAATGGATAGATCATACAGACAGAAAATTAATAAGGAAACATAAACCTTAATGACACATTAGACCAGATAGACTTAATTGATATTTATAGGACATTCCATCCGAAAGCAGCAGAATATGCTTTCTTGTCGAGTTCACACGGGACATTCTCTAGTATAGATCAAATCTTGGGTCACAAATCAAGCCTTGGTAAATTTAAGAAAGTTGAAGTCATATCAGGCATCTTTTCCAACCCCAATGCTGTGAGATTAGAAATCAATTACAGGAAAAAAGAAAACTGTAAAAAACACAAACACATGGAGGCTAAACAATAAGCTACTAAATTACCAAAAGATCACTGAAGAAATCAAAGAGAAAATCAAAAAATACCAAGAAACAAATGACAACAGAAACATGATGACCCAGGACTTCCCTGGTGTTGCAGTAGTTAAGAATACTCCTGCCAATGCAGGGGATGCGGGTTCGATACCTGGTCCGGGAAGATGCCACATGTCGTGAAGCTACTAAGCCCGTGCACCACAACTACTGACCCTGTGCTATAGAGCCTGAGAGCCACAACTACTGAGCCCACACTCTGCAACTATGAAGCTCGCACACCTAGAGCCAGTGCTCCGCAACAAGAGAAGCCACCACAATGAGAAGACCTTGCACCACAACGAAGAGTAGCCCCCACTCGCCACAACTAGAGAGAGCCCACACTCAGCAATGAAGACTCAATGCAGCCAAAAATGAAAACAAACAAACAAGCAACCAAAAAACCCACAAACAAACAAAACAAAACAAAAACATGACAACCCAAAACCTATGCGATGCAGCAAAAGCAGTTCTAAGACAGAAGTTTATAGTAATACAATCCTACCTCAAGAAACAAGAAAAATCACAAATAAACAACTTAACTTACACCTAAAGCAACTAGAGAAAGAACAAACAAAACCCAAAGTTAGTAGAAGGAAAGAAATCATAAGGATCAGAGCAGAAATAAATGAAATAGAAATGAAGAAAACAATAGCAAACATCAATAAAACTAAAAGCTATTTCTTTGAGAAGATAAACAAAAATTGATAAACATTTAGCCAGACTCATCAAGAAAAAAGGGAGCGGGCTCAAATCAATAAAATTAGAATTGAAAAGTGAGAAGTTACAACAGACACTGCAGAAATACAAAGCATCCTAACTGACTACTACAAGCAACTATATGGCAATAAAATGGACAACCTGGAAGAAATGGACAAATTCTTAGAAAGGTACAACGTTCCAAGAGTGAACCAGGAAGAAATAGAAAATATGAACAGACCAATCATAATTAATGAAATTGAAACTGTGACTAAAAACCTTCCAACAAACAAAAGCCCAGGACCAGATGGCTTCACAGGCAAAGTCTATCAAACATTTAGAGAAGAGATAACACCTATTTTTGTCAAACTCTTCCAAAAAATTGCAGATGGAGGAACACTCCCAAACTCATTCTACAAGGCCACCATCACCCTGATACCAAAACTAGAAAAAGATATTACAAAAAAAGAAAATTACAGACCAACATCACTGATGAACATAAATACAAAAATCCTCAACAAAATACTAGCAAGCTGAATCTAACAACACATTAAAAGGATCTTACACCATGATCAAGTGGGATTTATCCCAGGCATGCAAGTCAATCAATGTGATACACCATATTAACAAATTGAAGAATAAAAACCATATGATCATCTCAATAGAGGGAGAAAAAGCTTTTGACAAAATTCAACATGGATTTATGACAAAAACTCTCCAGTAAGTGGGCATAGAGTGAACCCTGCCTCAACATAATTAAGGCCATATATGACAAACCACAGCAAACGTTATTATCAATGGTTAAAACTGAAAGCATTTCCTCTAAGATCAGGAAAAAGACAAGAGTGTCCACTCTTACCACTATTATTCAACATAGCTTTGGAAGTCCTAGCCATGGCAATCAGAGAAGAAAAGGAAATAAAAGGAATCCAAACTGCAAAAGAAGTAGTAAAACTGTCACTCTTTGCAGAAGACATGATACTATACATAGAAAATCCTTAAGATGCCACCAGAAAAGTACAAGAGCTAATCAATGAATTTGGTAAGGTTGCAGGATACAAAATTAATGCACAGAAATCTCTTTCACTCCTATACACTAACAATGAAAGAGCAGAAAGAGAAAATAAGGAGACAATCCCATTCACCATTGCAACAAAAAGAATAAATTACCTAGGAATAAACCTACCTAAGGAGGCAAAAGACCTGTATGCAGAAACTATAACATACTGATGAAAGAAATCAAAGATGACAGAAACAGATGGAGATATATACCATGTTCTTGGATTGGAAGAATCAATATTGTGGAAATGACTAGACTACCCAAAGCAATCTACAGATTCAATGCAATCCCTATCAAATTCCAATGGCATTTTTCACAGAACTAGAACAAAAAATTTTACAATTTGTATGGAAGCATAAAAGACCCTGAATAGCCAAAGCAATCTTGTGAAAGAAAAACAGAGCTGGAGAAATCAGGCTCCTGGACTTCAGACTATACTACAAAGCTACAGTAATCAAAACAGTATGTTACTGGCACAAAAACAGAAATATAGATGAATGGAATAGAGTAGAAAGTCCAGAGATAAACCCACATACATATGGTCACCTTATCTTTGATAAAGGAGGCAAGAATATACAATGGAGAAAAAGCAGCCTCTTCACTAAGTGGTGCTGGGAAAACTGAACAGCTACATGTAAAAGAAAGAAGTTAGAACACTCCCTAACACCATGCACAAAAATAAACTCAAAATGGATTAAAGACCTAAATGTAAGGCCAGACACTATAAATTTCTTAGAGGAAGACATAGGCAGAACATTCTTTGTCATAAATCTCAGCAAGATCTTTTTTGACCCACTTCCTAGAGTAATGGAAATAAAAACAAAAATAAACAAATGGGACCTAATGAAACTTAAAAGCTTTTGCACAGCAAAAGAAACCATAAACAAGACGAAAAAACCCTCACAATGGGAGAAAATACTTGCAAATGAAGCAACTGACAAAGGATTAATCTCCAAAATATACAAACAGCTCATAAAGTTGAATATCAAAAAAAAAACCCAATCAAAAAATGGGCAGAAGACCTCAGTAGACATTTCTCCAAAGAAGACATACAGATCACCAAGAAACACATGGAAAGATGCTCAACATTACTAATTATTAGAGAAATACAGATCAAAACTACAATGAGGTATCACCTCACACCAGTCAGAATGGCCATCACCAAAAAATCTACAAACAATAAATGTTGAAGGGGATGTTGAGAAAAGGGAACCTTCTTGCACTGTTAGTGGGAATGTAAATTGATACAGCCACTATGGAGAACATTATGGAAGTTCCTTAAAAAACTAAAATTAGAACTACCATATGGCCCAGCAATCCCACTACTGGGCATATATCCAGAAAAAACCATAATTCAAAAAGACACATGTACCACAATGTTCATTGCAGCACTATGTACAATAGCCAGGACATGGAAGCAACCTAAATATCCATCGACAGATGAATGGATAAAGAAGATGTGGCACATATTATTGCCACATATGGTGGAATATTACTCAGCCATAAAAAGGAATGAAATTGAGTTATTTGTCGAGATGTGGATAGACCTAGAGTTTGTCATACAGAGTGAAGTAAATCAGAAAGAGAAAAACAAATACCGTATGTTAATGCAGGTATATGGAATCCAGAAAAATGTTATAGATGATCTTATTTGCAAAGCAGAAATAGAGACACAGACATAGAGCACAAATGTATGGATACCAAGGGGGAAAGGTGAGGGTGGGATGAATTGGTAGATTGCGATTGACATATACACACTATTGATACTATGTATAAAATAGATAACTAATGAGAACCCACTGTATAGCACAGGGAACTCTACTCATTGTTCTGTGGTGACCCAAAAGGGAAGGAAATCCAAAAAAGAAGGGATATATGTATACGTGTAGCTGATTCACTTTCCTGTATAGTAGAAACTAACACAATGTTGTAAAGCAACTATACTCCAATAAAAATTAATAAATTAAAAAAAAAGAAAGCAGGGAAGAAAATAAATTAAAGCTAAGGGTTAGTACACAAAAATCTTGTTAAGCAGGTTGCTCCAGTTTTCAGAGATGGGCTGTTGTTGATAAGCTCTTTCCTTCCCCATATGCAAAGAAAATGAGGTAAAATTGTCAGTTTTAAGAATCATGCAGTATCTTCCTTTTGATAAGGCCTATGAGCAATTTCTTATTACTCTTATAAATCAGGAATTATCTAAGTAAGAGAGGGCAAATCAAATTGATTTGCTACCAAACCAATGAGCTTTTTCTTTTGAGTATATCAATTATAGAAAAAAAAATTTAATAGCCATTTTTAAAATTTAAAAATAAACAACTTTGTTTCCTGACATATTCAATCACACAGAAGGAGGTATGGACAGTTGGAGACTTGTTAATTCTAAACTAAAGCCAAAGAAACTATTTTAAATAGAGCAGTTATAGAACCCTGAGCTATAAGAAATGAGGAAATCCATGTTGTCCTGCTAAAATGCTATAATACAGTGTGAACTTTTATTTTATTCTGAAATTTAGGCCTTTTTACCACTACAGCTGCTAACATTTTCTTCTAGCAATTTCAGACCCAGCTTTTCTTTTCATCATCTGACCATGATGAAAAACAAAGACAAATCATATTAAATACGCACAAATTATATTTTTAAAAGGTGAGATGTTTAGTGGCATATCAAAATGTCCTTGTTTATACTTTGGCCTTCCTTTTTTGAATTTAAGAAAAACATACAAAATCAGCCATTTTCTCCCACTCAATTTCAACTCTACACCATCCATTACTGTGTGTGGTTCCTTATTGTTAGTTGCTATTTATTTAATTTTATCCACCTCTAGTCCCACTCTGTAATACAGTGTTTTCCCAGGGCTTTAGGAAAGGACCTTAAGAAAAATGGGAGATTTCTTCATAGCTCTGAGTTTATTTTTCTTTTGACAAATACCTGATGTGGAAAAATCACTCAAGTGCTTAGTGTATTACACTACAAATACAGGTGGAGTCTGTTAAAGTTCAAAACAGGTTCTGGGCACTTCCATGTTTTGAGGCTCCTGTTATTTAGAAAAAGGAGGAAAAGGAGAAGAAAAAGAAAGAGAAGGAAGAGGAAGAGAAATATCAAAATTGCATTAAAAATTGTGGCATATTTAAATATTTTCATTTATCAAAATAATCTTTTAAATATGCAATGTCTGTATTAAAACTCCATTTGGAGATAACATAAAAAATATAAACTTCCAGGGTCTTCCCTGGTGGCGCAGTGGTTGAGAGTCCACTTGCCAATGCAGGGGACATGGGTTCGTGCCCCAGTCTGGGAAGATCCCACATGCCGCGGAGCGGCTAGGCCTGTGAGCCATGGCTGCTGCGCCTGCGCGTCCGGAGCCTGTGCTCTGCAACGGGAGAGGCCACAACAGTGAGAGGCCCGTGTACTGAAAAAAAAAAAAAAAAAAAATATATATATATATATATATATATATATATATGTATATCTCATCCCTGCTCTGGCTTGCCTTCTTTTTTCTTTCTTTTTCTGGGATTTTTTTTTTCCCTTAATGCTTTTTAATTGATGTGAGTATATTCAAAGAAATCAACAATAACAGGGATTTTTTTTGATGTGGGTAATATTTATGCAGTGTAGTAATTATAAGGCTAATATATGTGCATTATAGAACTTTAAGAAAGTACAGAAAATTTTAAAATAACTTATAACCTTGGAAAATATAATTTAAAGCACCATTTAAAATCTTCCTAGGATTTTTTTCCAAATAAATTGCATATTTAATTTTTTGCATTTGTAAAAATATTTACCCAGCTTTACTGAAGTATAATTGACAAATAAAAATTTTATGTATTTACGGTATACAATGTAATGTTTTGATATACATATACATTGTGAAATGATTACTGTATTTGAGTTAGTTAATAGATTAATCACCTCACATAGTTAATTTTTTTGTGTTTAGTGAGAACATTAAATACTTACTCTCTCAGAAAATTTTAAGTATATAATACAAAATTAACTGTAGTCACCATGCTGTGTATTAGAGCTCCAGAAATTATTCATCCTGCGTAACTGAAACCTTGTGCCCTCTGACCAACAACTTCCCAACCCTGCCCCCCACCCCACCACATCCCTATCAGCTCTTGGCAACTACCATTTTACTCTCTGCTTCTAGGTGTTTGACTTTTTTAGATTCTACATATAAGTGAGATCATGTAGTTTTTGTCTTGCTGTGTCTGGCTTATTTCACTTAGCATAATGTCCTGTAGGTTCATCTGTATTGTTGCAAAGAACAGGATCTCCTTCTTTCTTAAAGCTGAAATGTTCATCTATATCTATATCTATATCTATATCACATTTTCATTATCTCCAATGAACACTTAGGTTGATTCCTTATCTTGGGTAATGTGAATAATGATGCAATGAACATGGGAGTATGGTTATCTCTTTGAGACACTGATTTCATTTCCTTTGTATATATACCCAGAAGTGGGGCTGGAAAATATGGTAGTTCTGTCTTTTTTTTTTTTTTTTTTTTGAGGACTCTTCATACAGTTTTCCGTAGCAACTTCACCATTTTATATTCCCATCAATGGTGTAGAAGGGTTCCATTTTCTTCATATTCTTGTCAATAATTGTTATCTTTTATCTTTTTAATAATAACTTTTCTAACAGGTGTGATGTGATCTCACTGTGGTTTTGATTTGCATTTCCCTGTTGATTAATAATGTGGAGCTTTTTTTTTCATGTACCAGTTATATGTCTGAAACATGAAGAAATATAATAAGAAGATTGAATCAATTATAAAAAGACTCCCAACAAAGAAAAGCCCAGGATCTGATGTCTCCATAGGTCAATTCTACCAAATATTTAAAGAAAAATTAACACCAATCCTTCTCAAACTTCCAAAAAATTGAAGAGGAAGAAACACTTCAAAAGGCCAGCATTACCCTGATACCAAAGTGAGACAAAGATAGTACAAGAAAACTACAGACCAATATTCCTGATGAAATCCCCAGCAAAATATTAGCAAACTGAGTTCAACAATACATTAAGAGGATCATATACCATAATCAAGTGATATTTATCCCTGGGATGACATGGTGACTTAACATTCACAAATCAATCAATATGATACACCACATTAACAGAATTAGGGATAACAAAATGATATGATCATCTCAATAAGTACAAAAAAAGCATTTGACAGAATTCAACATCCTTTCATGATAAACACTTTCAACAATGTGGGTATAGAGGGAACGTACCTGGACATAAGAAAGGCCATATATGACAAGCTCACAGCTAACATGATATTCAATGATGGAGAGCTGAAAGCTTTTCAAGACAAGAAAAGGATGCTCACTCTTGCCATTTCTACTGAAAATACCACTGGAATTCCTAACCAGAGCTATAGAAAGAAAAAGAAATAAAAGGCACATAAATCAGAAATGATGAAGTAAAATTATCTCTGTTTGCAGATGACATGATCTTATATGTAGAAAACCCTAAACACTCCACCGAAACAAAACAAAACAAACCAAAAAAAACCCTGTTAGAACTAATAAATGAATTCAGTAAAGTTTCAGGATACAAATGCAATATTCAAAAATCAGTAGTATTTCTATACACTAACAATGAACTATCTGAAAAAGAAATTAAGCAAACAATTCCATTTACAATAGCTTCAAGAAAAAGATAAAATACTTAGGAATAAATTTAATCAAGGGAGTGAAAGATCTGTACACTGAAAACTATAAAACATTGATGAAAGAAATTGAAGAAGACAAATAAATGGAAAGAAATCCTGTGTTCATGGATTAGTAGAATTAATATTGTTAAAATGTTCATACTACCCAAAGCAATCATTGAATCCCTATTAGAATTCCAATGACATTTTTCACAGAAATAGAAAAAAAAATCCTATCATATGGAACCACAGAAGACTCTGGATAGCCAAAGCAAAGTTGAGCAAAAAGAACAAAGCTGGAGGCATCACACTACTTGATTTCAAAGTATACTACAAAGCTATAGTAATGAAAACAGTATGGTACTTGTGTAAAAACAGACACATAAATCCATGGAACAGAATAGAGAATCTAGAAATAAATCCAAATGTTTATGGTCAATTGATCTTTGAAAAAGATGCCAAGAACTTACAGTGGGGAAAGGATAGTCTCTTTAACAAATGGTGTTGAGAAAATTGGATATCCACATGCAGAAAAATGAAATTGAACCCATGTATCTTACACCATCTACAAAAATCAACTCAAAATGGGTGAAGATTTAAATGTAAGACCTGAAACTTTAAAACTACTAGAAGGAAACACAAGGTAAAAATTTTTTGACCTTTATCTGGGCAATGAATTTTTGGAATAACCCCAAAAACACAGGAAATAAAAGCAAAAATGAAGAAATAAGATTACATCAAAGTAAAAATCTTCTGCACAGCAAAGTAAGCAATCAACAGAGTTAAGAGATAACCTATGGGATAGGGGAAAATACTTGCAAACCATTTATCTAGTAAGGGTTTAATATCTAAAATATATAAGAAACTCAAACAACTCAATAGCAAGAAAACAATTAACCAGATTGAAAATGGGCAAAGAACCTGAATGGACATGCCTCAATACATACAAATGGTCTGGCTTCTGTATGCAGGAATACTGCTGAGTCTTTTCTAAAGATGGCTCATTAGTTCTGGTTCTCCCGGTGGTTCTTATATTGGAAGTGCCATGGAGCCTCTCAAAGGACATGTGTTTCTCTCTACACGTCATAGAGAAAATGCACTCCTCTCTACATTTCTCCAGAACATTACAAGGACACATGAACTCCGTGTCCAATCAGGAAATTAGGGAACATAGAAATCTAGAGAGAATTCTACAAATGTCTGTGTGAATCTTTGTCATGTGTACATTGTGGTAGGTACATATCTTAATACTCCAGACTATTCTTGGAGTTGTTGAAAATCCAGAGAAAATGAATTATTATCTAGAATTTAATATTGTACCAGTTAAATGGCAATAGAATGTTTTGTATATGAGAAACTGGTTCTAAAGTTCATTTGGAAAACAAAACATGCAAGATTACAAAGGATATTTTGGCAAAGGTATGAGTACACATGAGAGAGAGAAGAGAAAGAGAAAGAGAGGAGAGAAAAAAGAGGGAATTTGATGTACCAAATACTAATGCTTATTATAAAGTTAAAATACTCAAAACAGAATGCTACTGGACAAAAAAACAGATGAATTAATGGAACAGATTATTTTAGTCTAACAATAAAGCCAAATATATAAGAATATGATCATGATGGAAGAGGCTTTTCATATCATGGAAAAATAGATTATTCAACAAATAGTGTTAATATTTGTTGTTGACCACAGGATATACCTCTACAGTAAAAGTTTTTGTAGATACCTCCCAAATTTCTTATAAAAAAATAATGAGTTCCAGATGAAGCTTATAAGTAAAGAACATAAAACCATAAAAGCAGTAAGGATAACATGAGATAATTTTAAAAATAAATTTGGCATTGGAAAGTACTTTCAAATATAACACAAAAACTACAACTCATAAAAATTTAATATGGCAATAAAATAAAATTTAAGAAGAAATCTATTTGGCAAAAGACAACAGCATCAAAAGACAGCAACAACCACAATTAAAAAACCAAAAGAACAAAAGACAAAATCTTGGGAAAAAATACTTATAACACATTTAACAGTTAATATGCAAGGAATTCCTACAAATCAACAAAACCAAAAACCCAGCAAAAAACAGAAACAGGAACAGTTCACAGAATAGAAATAAAAGGGTTTTTAAGTATATAAAAAGGTGTTTAATCTTACTTATTTTGGGAGAAAGGCAAATTCAAGCTACATTTAAATTCTAATGTTTACTTATCTAATTGTCAAAGATCAAAAAGTTCAATAACATAAGGAAATAGGAAATCTTAGATGTTATTTGTTTGTGAGTTGATACAAATTTTTAGGTAGAGAAATTCTGTAACATATAACAAAGTTGAAAGCACATGTTTTTTTTCCTAGAAATTTCACTTCTAGGCATTTATCTAGTGTATTCTTGCACTTGTGTGAAATGATACTGTCACAAATATTCAGTGTTATGAGGTTCATAATTTAAGTGGCTATGAGCAGGGGTGAGTTAAATAAATTATGCTGTATCCACACAAAGAAACATGATGCCACTATTAAAAATAACAAGGGAAATGTATATCTAACTCACAAGGAAGACAAACATGGTTATCATATAGAGATAGATAAATAGACAGATAGATAGAGATACTCTTTTGCATCTTGCTTCCTTGCTATAATATACAACTATTTGGGTAAAGAAGAAAGGAAATACACACACACACACATACACATTTATATTAAAATATGGAGACTACCTCTGAAATTGGTGACAGTGGTAGCTTCTAGAAAAGGAATAGGTGGTTGGGGGCAAAGAAGAAAGAGAAGACTCTTTTCCCTTTCTATATCCTTTTGCACATTTTGCATTTGCTGTCATGGGAATGCTGTGTTTTTCAGAAACCTTTCATTAATTAATAAATATTTAAAAGTAAAAAAATGAATTCTAAGGAGCTGAGTTTGTGTCTTACTGCCAAATGTCAGATATGAATATGAAGACAAGTACAGAGGCTTTGTGCAAAATTAATTCTACATTTGGAAATCATTTTTCCTTTGAGAAAAAGTGATTGAATAAGAGTCCAGATAGGTACTTGTTCTTGAAACATTCTTTTTTCTATGATTTTCTTGTATTCCTTTCACAGCTCTTGTTTGTTTAGCACCCTTTTTAGACGGCAGGTGGAATGCCCAGAGGAAGTTCTAATGCACCCCAGCTGAAGTTGGGTCTGTTGGGGCAAGTTATTCTGCACAGGAGATTTGAGAGCCTGCAGCAGTTTTCAAGCCTAATTCCAAAGGTGAAACTGTGTCTTTGTAATTGAGAAACACATGTAAACCCCAAGGGTCAACACACTTGTCTGCCTTTAACCCAAGCAACTACCAAGCCATCTAAGTGATTCAAATGCATCTTCATCAGAGGAGCCTTCTTCCTTAGACTGTGGCATTGCCCTCTCTGTTTATATGTGGGGTCTCCAGGACTCTGATTTTATTGATACTAATGTCACATAAAAGCCTTCAACTTGAGTTGCACAAAAAGGAGAGGATGAAACTGAATATGTGCAAATAAGCTACAGGGCCTGGTTTCATTTTTGTCATTTCCCTGTTTTCTGGAGGCTTAGTGCCTTTGAGTATCTGTGAAAGCTGGTCCCTACAGGTTCTTTCTGGTGATGCCATAGCCCAGTTCACTTTATTGGGAGGGTCTAAAATGGAAACTGAATAACAGCAGGTCCCAATTCTCCGCTCAATATATTGGACATCAAAATTTAAAACCCTGGACAAGGTAGAGCAGTAGGGCATTCATACATACAATGGTCCCTTCAACACAATAGGGATACTGCTTTGAGTTCCACACAGTATAATACATCCGCAGAGCATCCTTGGGCCAAACATATGTACATATGTTTATATATATATATATATATATATATATATACATACATACACACACACACACACAAACACACACATATACAAACAAAGAGGTTACAACAGGTTGCTCAGCTATATCTACTATTCCCTTCATTGTTTGCCTCTAGGAAAAGAAAAAGTTATGTCTTTTGACAGATTTTCTTTCTGAGCATCAGGACCTGGCCTCCGGAATAGTTTAAAGTAAGCCTGTTGGCTTTCAGACCCTTTCATGTCTATTTCTGGACCGCAAACAATGTAACTTTCCTAGGCCTGATCTGCAGATCCACGTGCTGAATTTTTCCCAACTCTCAACCTCTTCCTTTCTTTATGCTTCTGAAGGGTACCAGTGTATGCCATCCCCAATTATGCCGCTTTGGCATAAAAATTATTTTGAGCTAAATAAGAAGAGTGCTCTGACCTCCCCTTTTCCTCCTAAAAGCAGGAGATAAAACTTCCATGTGAAAGATGTCCTCCCTATACCTGAAGGAAAGAAACAGTCTTAACACCAGAGAAGGAGACTCAAGGCTGAAGAGAACTCTGTACAAAAACAACAGTTTGTTAAAATAATTATTAAATTCCTTTAGCCTCTCCCAATATTTTAGTTACTTTTCCTCAATTGCTTGAATTTGTTCAACCTAGTATAAAATCCTTTAGGTTTTGCCCCTTCTTTAGATCTTCATTTCCTCATGTGGACTTCCACATTATATAAAACGTATGTTAAATAAAATCTCTATGTTTTTCTCCTGTTAATCTGTCTTATGTCAACTTCATTCTCTGGCCCAGCTGGAGACCCTAAGAGAGGAGAGGTAAAGTTTGCCCTCCTCTACAGTTTCTTCCTCTCTCCCATCAAAATGTAATGGTCTTACTACCCATTTCTTCAGTGTCAGATGTTTGTGAAAATACCATGTACCTTAATGCATAGCTGAAATTCTAATATATGTGCTAATGTTATACCTTTATATACAACATATTTGCATCTAAATAGAATTGTCTGGAGAGTTAATGATTTAACCCAAAGGGATTAAAATGTCTCACATTTGTATAGCACTAGGTAGATTATTTCAAGGAGCTTTTCACAAACAAGATTTCTTATGAACCTCTAAGTCACCCTGAGGCAGAGACAGTAGACATTTTAATTTACATGCACACCTTTGGTAACTTGAGACGTTTAGTAGCTGCCTCAGAGCCACACAGCAAGTATTAAGATATAGACAGAGATCTGGTGACTTCTGATTCAGCAGTCTTTATTCAACATCTGACACCTCAAAAAGTAGATGTAGGGCTTCCCTGGTGGTGCAGTGATTAAGAATCTGCCTGCCAATGCAGGGGACATGGGTTCGAGCCCTGGTCTGGGAAGATCCCACATGCCGCAGAGCAGCTAAGCCCGCGAGCCACAACTACTGAAGCCCACCCGCCTAGAGCCTGTGCTCTGCAACAAGAGAAGCCACTGTAATGAGAAGCTCACACACCATAACAAAGAGTAGCTCCTGCGCGCCACAATTAGAGAAAGCCTGCGCACAGCAATGAAGATCCAACTTAACCAAAAATAAATAAATAAAAAATAAAATAAATAAATTAATTTTTTAAAAAAGTAGGTGTATTCTGTGTATTTGTAACTCACAACATGCAAGTGCCCAGTGGCTCCCTCTACTCATAGGGTCTGTAACATTCAAGGGATGAAACTGCAGATGACATTCTGGACCTCTCACCTGTAAGGACACATAGAGTAGAGAGAGCTGTTAGGACTTTTGTCAAACAATGGATGAAACCAGTTTACTGGCTGACAGAATGTCCCAATAATTTTCTTCCAAGTTTCATGAATAAACTGCATCAGAAATACCTGGGGTTGGTGTTAGACTTTCTGTTAAAAATGCATATTTCTGAACCATTACTCCTATGTACTGAATCAGAAATACAATCTCTCATGCACATTTTGAGAAACTAAATTATTTCCTCTTCTTGAATACAAATACATGTCATTTCCATCCTAAAATTCTCCAATGTTTACAATGATCTCATAGACAGGCTAACTCAAAGCTTTCAAGTTTTTCCCTAGCCAGTATTCCCCAGTTAATTCTTTACAACTATTTTTCACATTGATTCCTGTGCATATTCTGCAGTTTTCTCCCTTAGGGCTTTTCCAACCATGAGTTGCCATTACTTTCATTGCCTAATTTTTCTTGGTCAGCTGTGATGTTCTCCTTCCTCTGAACTCACAGCACCCTTTTTAGTGTTAGTTCTATGACTTTTGACAATTGAATAGAGTCATACAGCCACTACAATCAAGAAATAGAAGTTTCATCCTTCAGAAATTCCCTTAGACCCCTTTGTAGGAAGTGCCTCCTCCTGAGCCCCTGACTCTGGCTCATCAGTTTCCCATCCCTATAGTTTTGCCTATTCTGATTGTCATATAAGTGGAATCATACAACATATAGTCTCCTGAGTCTGGCTTCATACACTTAATACAATACATTTGATATTCATTCATATTATATTGTAAATCACTTATTTATTACTTTTGCTTGCTGAATATTATTTCATTTTGTGAGTGTACACTTCCTTAATACATTCACCAGTTGAAGGGCATTTAGATTTTTTCCACTTTTTAGATATTATGCATATAGCTACTATAAACATTTGCATATGGGATACAGGATTTTGTGTAAGTATAAGTTTTTTATTTCTCTTGAGTAAATATCTAGGAGTGGAATTTATGAGTTGCATGGTAACCGTATATTTTAACTTTACAAAAAACAGCCAGAGTATTTTTTCAAACCATTGTGCATTCTTACTAGCAGTGTTTGAGAGGTCCAATTGCTGTACCTCTTTCTGATAGTTGTGTATTTGTACCTCATTGTGGTTTTAATTTGCATTTCCTTAATGACCAATGATGCTGAATATATTTTCATGTGCCTATTTGTCATCCATATATCTTCTTTGGTCTAGTGTTTGTTTAAACCTTTGTGAATACATATATTCTTATTAAGTGGTTTATTTTCTTGTTATGGAGTTTTGAGAGTACCTTAAATATCTTGGATACATGTCCTTTATTAGATACAGGTTTTACAAATATTTTTCCAAGTCTGTGGTTTGTATTTTCCTTTTGTCAACAGTTTCTTTCAAAGAACAGAAGTTTTTCAATTTCCGTGAAGTTCAATTTATTCATTTTTTTTAATGGACTGTGCTTTTGGTATCGTATCTAAGAAATCTTTGCTGAACCCAAGGCCATAAATATTTTCTCCTTTGTTTTCTTCTAGGACTTTTATTTTACATTGTGGTCCATGATACATTTTGAGTTAATTTTGTGCACAAGTCAAATTTCCTTTGGTTGGAAAGATTGAACTTTCTTCATTGAAATGTCTTTGCAACTTGATTGAAAGTCACTTGACCATATATGTGTGGTTCTATTTCTGGACTAAATATTCTGTTTCATTGATCAATGTGATAACTTATTTTTTGATAACACTATGGCTTTGTAAAAAATCACAATCTATCTTGCATCAAAGTTACTTAATATGTTTATCTGGACTCTTTAGCTAAATTATGAATTAAGGGCAGGATTTGGGTCTGATAGATCTTTGTATATTTGACAGTGCTTAGCCTAAAGGCTTGCACAGAGAAGATGATCAAGATTTGATGAATATGCAGTTTCAAATCTCATTACTGTCTGTAGAGCTATCATCACAGTTTTGTTTGCTGGAGGACAAACTTAAGTTGGCAGGTTGGATAGAAGGAAGAATATAATTTTCTTCCCTTTTATTCTGAGAAGGATACATACAATTTTGCATGATATAAAGATAATCCAATTTATTAGAAATTAGACAAAAACTGTTTTATCTGCTGTTGCAAGATCCAAATTTCAGAGCCATCAGATTCACATAGCATTCTGTTCCTGAAGGGAACAAAACAAGGTTTACAAAAAGAAATTCATGGGGATTATTTAGAGTTGTGAAATATTTTCAGGTGAAAGTGAACACATGCTGGAAACAGAGAAAAATAGCATTAAAATATTATGTTGTAAAATTCTTGATTTATGTGTATATGTATGGAGTACTGATAATATTATTTGTTGCACAGTAGTGGTAAACATTTGGGGCTTTCACATTCTGAAACAACTTATTTAGAGATGAGACAAACAGTGTCTTCCTTGCCAGTACAATCTGAACAGTAGGCGTTAATTTCTAGTATTATCTGCTGTTTGCAAATTATGCAGAGCAGGTTAAAGAGCAAGTGACCTTTCCAGGAATGAGGGAACACTAACTGTGTCAAATGAGTTGTGTCTTTTTTGTCTGACAGGACAGATGTCAGACAGTGTTGGCACTTCCACAAATGCACAAATAATGTCAACTATGGATGTTAATTTATAGAAGAATTCTTATTACACAGTGCCTTAATATGATAAATCATATTATCACTCTTGTTCTCATATAATTTTTTAACATCTTTATTGAAGTATAATTGCTTTACAATGGTGTGTTAGTTTCTGCTTTATAACAAAGTGAATCAGCTATTCATATACATATATCCCCATATCTCCTCCCTCTTGCATCTCCCTCCCACCTTCACTATGCCACCCCTCTAAGCAGTCACAAAGCACTGAGCTGATCTCCCTGTGCTATGCAGCTGCTTCACACTAGCTATCTATTTTACATTTGGTTGTATATATAAGTCCATGCCACTTTCTCACTTCGTCCTAGCTTATCCTTCCACCTACCCTTGTCCTCAAGTCCATTCTCTAAGTCTGTATCTTTATTCCTGTCTTGCCCCTAGGTTTTTCAGAACCATTTTTTTTTCTTTTTTAGATTCCATATACATGTGATAGCATACGGTCTTTGTTTTTCTCTTTCTGACTTACTTCACTCTGTATGAGAGACCCTAGGTCCATCCACCTCACTACAAATAACTCAATTTCATTTCGTTTTATGGCTGAGTAATATTCCATTGTATATATGTACCACATCTTCTTTATCCATTCATATGTCAGTGGACACTTAGGTTGCATCAATGTTCTGGCTACTGTGAATAGAGCTGCAATGAACATGTGGTACATGCCACTTATTGAATTATGGTTTTCTCAGGGTATATGCCCAGTAGTGGGATTGCTGGGTCATATGGTAGTTCT
Source organism: Physeter macrocephalus (assembly GCF_002837175.3). Taxonomy (NCBI): domain Eukaryota; kingdom Metazoa; phylum Chordata; class Mammalia; order Artiodactyla; family Physeteridae; genus Physeter; species Physeter macrocephalus. The sequence goes on along the minus strand of NC_041221.1, from coordinate 86,542,832 downwards.
ATTTTTAGTTTTTGAAGGAACCTCCATACTGTTCTCCATAGTGGCTGTATCAATTTACATTCCCACCAACAGTGCAAGAGATATTTTCTCCCATTCTGAGGGTTGTCTTTTGGTCTTGTTTATGGTATCCTTTGCTGTGCAAAAGCTTTTAAGTTTCATTAGGTCCCATTTGTTTTTTTTTGTTTTTATTTGCATTTCTCTAGGAGATGGGTCCAACAGGATCCTGCTGTGATTTATGCCATAGAGTGTTCTGCCTATGTTTTCCTCTAAGAGTTTGATAGTGTCTGGCCTTACATTTAGGTCTTTAACCCATTTTGAGTTTATTCTTGTGTGTGGTGTTAGGGATTGTTCTAATTTCATACTTTTACATGTAGCTGTCCAGTTTTCCCAGCACCACTTATTGAAGAGGCTGTCTTTTCTCCACTGTATATCCTTCCCTCCTTTATCAAAGATAAGTTGACCATATGTGTGGGGGTTTATCTCTGGGCTTTCTATCCTGTTCCATTGATCTATATTTCTGTTTTTGTGCCAGTACCATACTGTCTTGATTACTGTAGCTTTGTAGTATAGTCTGAAGTCCCAGACTCTGATTCCTCTAGCTCTGCTTTTCTTTCTCACAATTGCTTTGGCTATTCAGGGTCTTTTGTGTTTCCATACAAATTGTGAAATTTTTGTTCTAGTTCTGTGGAAAATGCCATTGGTAGTTTGATAGGGATTGCATTGAATTTGTAGATTGCTTTGGGTAGTATACACATTTGCACAATGTTGATTCTTCCAATCCAATAATATGGTATATCTCTCCATCTGTTTGTATCTTTTAATTTCTTTCATCAGTGTCTTATAGTTTTCTGCATAAAAGTCTTTTGTCTACTTAGGTAGGTTTATTCCCAGGTATTTGATGCTTTTGTTGCAGTGGTAAATGGGAGTGTTTCCTTAATTCCTCTTTCAGATTTTTCATCATTAGTGTATAGGAATGCAAGAAATTTCTGTGCATTAATTTTGTATCCTGCTACTTTACCAAATTCTGATTAGCTCTAGTAGTTTTCTGGTAGTGTCTTTAGGATTCTCTATGTATATTATCATGTCATATGCAAACAGTGACAGCTTTTCTTCTTCTTTCCGATTTGGATTCCTTTTATTTCTCTGATAGCCGAGGCTAAAACTTCCAAAACTTTGTTGAATAATAATGGTGAAAGTGGGCAACCTTGTCTTGTTGCTGATCTTAGTGGAAGTGGTTTCAGTTTTTCACCATTGAGAACAATGTTGGCTGTGTGTTTCTCATATATGGCCTGTATTATGTATTATATGTTTGTCATAAATGGCCTGTATTATGTTTACATAGTGGTAAATTCTCTCTATGCCTACTTTCTGGGGGGTTTTTATCATAAATCGGTGTTCAATTTTGTCAAAAGCTTTGTCTGCCTATTGAGATGATCATATGGTTTTTATCCTTCAATATGTTAATATGGTGTATCACATTGATTGATTTGCATATATTGAAGAATCCTTGCATTCCTGGGATAAACCCCACTTGATCATGTTGTATAATCCTTTTAAGGTGCTGTTGCATTCTGTTTGCTAGTATTTTGTGAGGATTTTTGCATCTATGTTCATCAGGGATATTGGCCTGTAGGTTTCTTTCTTTGTGACATCTTTGTCTGGTTTTGGTGTCAGGGTGATGGTGGCCTTGTAGAATGAGTTTGGGAGTGTTCCTCCCTCTACTATATTTTGGAAGAGTTTGAGAAGAATAGGTGTTAGCTCTTCTCTAAATATTTGATAGAATTCGCCTGTGAAGCCACCTTGTCCTGGGCTTTTGTTTGTTGGAAGGTTTATAAACACAGTCTCAATTTCAGTGCTTGTGATGTGTGTGTTCATATTTTCTATTTCTTCCTGGTTCAGTCTCGGAAGGTTGTGCTTTTCTAAGAATTTGTCCATTTTTTCCAGGTTGTCCATTTTATTAGCATATAGTTGCTTGTAGTACTCTCTCATGATCCTTTGCATTTCTACAGTGTCAGTTGTTATTTCTCAGTTTTCATTTCTAATTTTATTGATTTGCGTCTTCTCCTTTTTTTTCTTGATGAGTCTGACTAACGGTTTCTCAATTTTGTTTAACTTCTCAGAGAACCACCTTATAGTTTTATTGGTCTTTGCTATTGTTTCCTTCATTTCTTTTTAATTTATTTCTGATCTGATTTTTATGATTTCTTTCCTTCGTCTAACTTTGGAAGATTTTTGTTCTTCTTTTTCTAATTGCTTTAGGTGGAAGGTTAGGTTGTTTATTTGAGATGTTTCTTGTTTCTTGAGGTAGGATTGTATTGCTATAACCTTCCCTCTTAGAACTGCTTTTGCTGCATCCCATAGGTTTTGGTCAGTGTGTTTTCATTGTCATTTGTTTCTTGGTATTTTTTGATTTCCTCTCTGATTTCTTCAGTGATCTATTGGTTATTTACTAGTGTATTGCTTAGCCTCCTTGTGTTACTATTTTTACAGATTTTTTCCTGTAACTGATATCTAGTCTCATAGCGCTGTGGTCAGAAAAGATACTTGATATGATTTCAATTTTCTTAAATTTACCAAGGCTTGATTTGTCACCCAAGATATTATCTATCCTAGAAAATGTTCCATGAGCACTTGAGAAGAAAGTGTATTCTGTTGTTTTTGGATGGAATGTTCTATAAATATCAATTAAGTCCATTGTGTTTAATGTATCATTTAAAGCTTGTGTTTCCTTATTTATTTTCATTTTGGATGATTTTTCCTTTGGCGAAAAGGGGGTGTTAAAGTCCCCTACTCTGATTGTGTTACTGTCGATTTCCCTTTTTATGGCTCTTAGCATTTGCCTTATGTTGCTCCTATGTTGGGTGCATAAATATTTACAATTGTTATATCTTCTTCTTGGATTTATCCCTTGAACATTATGTAGTGTCCTTCTTTGTCTCTTGTCATAGTCTTTACTTTAAACTCTATTTTGTCTGACATGAGAATTGCTACTTCACCTTTCTTTTGATATCCATTTGCAAGGAATATCTTTTTCCATTCCCTCACTTTCAGTCTGTATGTGTCCCTAGGTCTGAAGTGGGTCTCTTGTAGACAGCATATATACAGGTCTTGTTTTTGTATCCATTCAGCCAGTCTATGTCTTTTATTGGAGCATTTAGTCCATTAACATTTAAGGTAATTATCGATATATATGTTCCTATTACCATTTTCTTAATTGGTTTTGTTTTGTTATTGTAGGTTTTTCCTTCCCTTTTGTTTCAAGGCTAGAGAAGTTCCTTTAGCATTTGTTGTGAAGCTGGTTTTGTGGTTCTGAATTCTCTTAGCTTTTGCTTGTCTGTAAAGGTTTTAATTTCTCTGTCAAATCTGAATGAGATACTTGCTGGGTAGAGTAATGTTGGTTGTAGGTTTTTCCCTTTCATCACTTTAAATAGGTCGTTCCACTCCCTTCTGGCTTGCAGAGTTTCTGCTGAAAGATCACCTGTTACCTTATGTGGATTCCCTTTTATGTTATTTGTTGTTTTTCCTTAGCTGCTTTTAATATTTTTTCTTTGTATTTAATTTCTGATGGTTTCATTAAAATGTGTCTTGGAGTGTTTCTCCTTGGATTTATCCTGTATGGGACTCTGTGTGTTTCCTGGACTTGATTAACTATTTCCTTTCCCATATTAGGGAAGTTTTCAACTATAATCTCTTCAAATATTTTCTCAGTCCCTTTCTTTTTCTCTTCTTCTTCTGGGACCCCTATAATTCAAATGTTGGTGTGTTTAATGTTGTCCAAGAGGTCTCTGAGACTGTCCTCCATTCTTTTTTCTTTATTCTGCTCTGGAGTAGTTATTTCCACTATTTTATCATCTAGGTCACTTATCCATTCTTCTGCCTAAGTTATTCTGCTATTGATTCCTTCTAGAGAATTTTTAATTTCATTTATTGTGTTGTTCATCATTGTTTGTTTGCTCTTTACTTCTTCTAGGTCCTTGTTGAACGTTTCTTGTATTTTCTCCATTCTATTTCCAAGATTTTGGATCATCTTTACTATCATTACTCTGAATTATTTTTCAGGTAGACTGCCTATTTCCTCTCATTTGTTTGGTTTGGTGGGTTTTTACCTTGCTCCTTCATCTGTTGTTTGTTTTTCTGTTCTCATTTTGCTTAACTTACTGTGTTTGGGGTCTCCTTTTCACAGACTGCAGGTTCGTAATTCCTGTTGTTTTTGGTGTCTGCCCCTAGTGGGTAAGGTTGGTTCAATGGGTTGTGTAGTCTTCCTGGTGGAGGGTACTAGTGCCTGGGTTCTGGTGGATGAGGCTGGTTCTTGTCTTTCTGGTGTGCAGTTCCGTGTCCGGTGGTGTGTTTTGGGGTGTCTATGACCTTATTATGAATTTAGGCAGCCTCTCTGCTAACAGGTGGGGTTGTATTTCTGTCTTGCTAGTTGTTTGTCAAAGGATGTCCAGAACTGTAGCTTGCTGGTCGTTGAGTGGATCTGGGTCTTAGCGTTGAGATGGAGATCTCTGGGAGAGCTTTTGCCATTTGATATTACATGGAGCTGGGAGGTCTCTGGTGCAGCAATGTCCTGAACTCGGCTTTCCCACCTCAGAGGTACAGGCCTGACACCAGGCCGGAGCACCAAGACCCTGTCAACCACAAGTCTCAGAAGAAAAGGGAGAAAAAAAAAAAGAAAGAAAGATAATAATAAAATAAAATAAAGTTATTTAAATAAAAATAAAAAATAATTATGAAAAATAAAAAATTAAAATGTAATAAAAAAAGAAGAAAGAAAGAAAGAAAGAAAGAGAGAACAACCAAACCATAAAAACAAATCCACTGATGATAACAAGCACTAAAAATTATACTAAGAAAAATAAATAAATAAGCAGACAGGCAGAACCCTAGGACAAATGGTAAAAGCAAAGTTATACAGACAAAATCACACAAAGAAGCATACACATACACACTCACAAAAAGAAAAAGGAAAAATATATATATATCATTGCTCCCAAAGTCCACCGCTTCAATTTTGGGATGATTCATTGTCTATTCATGTATTCCACAGATTTGATTGTGGAGATTTAATCCACTGCTCCTGAGGCTGCTGGGAGAGATTTCCCTTTCTCTTCTTTGTTTGCATAGCTCTTAGGATTCAGATTTGTATTTGCTTCTGTCTCTGTGTGCCTGAGGGTGTCTGTTCTTCACTCAGACAGGACAGGGGTTAAAGGAGCAGCTGATTCGTGGGCTCTGGCTCACTCAGGCTGGGGGGACGGAGGGGTACGTAATGCGGGGCAAGCCTGTGGTGGCAGAGGCCAGTGTGATGTTGCACCAGGCAGAGGCACGCCGTGTGTTCTCCCGGGGAAATTGTCCCTGGATCAATGGACTCTGGTAGTGGTGGGCTGCACAGGCTCCCAGGAGGGGAGGTGTGGATAGCCTGTGCTTGCACACAGGCTTCTTGGTGGCTGCATCAGCAGCCCTCCCATCTCATGCCCATCTCTGGTGTCCGCACCGATAGCCGCGGCTCGCACCCATCTCTGGAGCTCGTTTAGGCAGTGCTCTGAATCCCCTCTTCTCGTGCACCCTGAAACAATGGTCTCTTGACTCGTAGGCAATTCCAGACTTTTCCCCGGACTCCCTCTCAGCTAGCTGTTGCACACTAGCCTCCTTCAGGCTCTGTTCACGCTGCCAACCCCAGTCCTCTCCCTGGGATCTGACCTCCGATGCCTGAGCCTCAGCTCCGAGCCCCCACCTGCCCTGGTGGGTGAGCAGACAAGTCTCTCGGGCTGGTGAGTGCTGGTCGGCACTGATCCTCTGTGTGGGAATCTCTCTACTTTGCCCTCTGCACCCCTGTTGCTGCTCTCTCCTGTGTGGCTCCGAAGCTTCCCCCCGCCACCCCCTGTCTCTGCTTGTGAAGCGGCTTCCTTGTGTATGGAAAATTTTCCTCCTTCACAGCTCCCTCCCACTGGTGCAGGTCCTGTCCCTATTCTTTTGTCTCTGTTTTTTCTTTTTCCTACCCATGTACGTGGAGAGTTTCTTGCCTTTTGGGAGGTCTGAGGTCTTCTGCCAGCATTCAGTACATGTTCTGTAGGAGTTGTTCCACATGTACTTGTATTTCTGATGTATTTGTGGGGAGGAAGTTGATCTCCATGTCTTACTCTTCTGCCATCTTTAAAGTCTCCCTCTCATATACTTTTGTCAATATTTGCTTAGACATACGCAGGAAGATTTTGTTCTGGAAAAGATCACCTCACTTGACTGATAGTGTTCTGGCACTGTGAAGATGATTTAGAGTGTCCAGACATTACCAAATTGACTGTCAGGTAATATGCCTGATAGGTTAAGTAAGTATAAAACTGATAATCAGGGAGGGAGGGGGGAGTTTTTCAGAAGTCTTTGAATATCATTTAATATGCACATGGCTTAGGATATTCCATCTCTCCAGTTTCTTTCAAATCCAGCTTATCATATCCTTTAGCATTCTGAAGTCTTTTTGTCTCCTTTCTCTTTAGATGCCTGTCTTGAGAATGAAAAGCACATGCTTTCTGAAGTCCTATTTGACATGATGTTTCTGTACCCAAGTATCACACCACTGGGGGTACATAACATCAATATGAGAAAAAAATTATAAAAATTAAAATAATATTTTTACTATAAAATACATGTACAACTCTCTTTTTATAATGAAAAGTTTTAAAAATAAAGTGTAAAAATGAAGCCTGTGTCTCACAATTACTGAACTTTTGAAAATATTCCATCTATTTCTTACCTGGTTATTTTTCTTTCATTTTACTGTTAGGGTATTTTAAATAAAATTCTAGGTATCATATCATTTCTTCCATAATATGTCTCTTTAACAGAGAAGATTTTTTAAAAATTTAATCACAGTACATAATCATACCTAACAAAATTAGCAATAATTATTTTATATCAGCCAATATCCAGCTCATGTTTAAACCTTCCCAGTTGTCTCAAAAATATCTTTTTATAGTTTATTTACTTGAATCTGAATCCAAACATATCTCACACAGCACAATTGAATGATTTCTGTCTTAAATTTCTTTTACTCCATAACACTTTCCCTCTTTCCACTATCACTCTTTACCCTCCTCTCAAGGTCATTTCTTTTAAACCAGGTCATTTGTCCTATAGGATTTCTCCCATTATACATTTGACTGAATGATATTTTTGTGGATCAGTTTTAGTATATTTGTCCAGACCTATTTTCTATGTATAGTTGTTGTATCTATAATCCCAATTAGATTCAGGGATTCAGGTTTCATTTCATTTTACTTAATTTGCAAAACACATAAGTGGTTCTATGTGCTTCTTATTGTTTCACATTAGGAAACACATGATATCTGATTTTCCTACTTTTAGTGATACTTAGATTGATCAAGAGGTTCAGCTTCATCCATTATAAAATTGCCTTTTACCATTTACCTAGTGGTTTTAGCAGCCACTGATGATTGCTATCTAGATCAGTTATTATATTAGGTCTTGCAAAATGAAGATTTTCTAATTCTATTATTCCTTACTTATTTGTTAGATTTCTTCTATATATCTCTGTTAATATGATCAATATATATAACAATTATTTTCCCAAATACTTTTGTGATATTTTTACCTTGTCAGAAAACAAACAAAAAAAACTGTTATTCAAAGTAATGGCAAAGATTTTGAAGCAGGAAACAAGGAAGAGACAAGCAGATTTTCTGTTGTCCTTTGCTGGAAAACAGCAACAACAACCAATTGATTCAGTTCCCTGGAACATAAATATACTGTCAAAAAGAGCAATCATCTGGGACACAAGTATATAAATGTGTAACATTAGCATATTGTATGAGAATATAATGATATAAAGCAATAGACATTTAAACAAAAATTTGTCTGTTAAAATTTTTTTTTTTTTTTTTTGTGGTACGCGGGCCTCTCACTGTTGTGGCCTCTCCCATTACGGAGCACAGGCTCCGGACGCGCAGGCTCAGCGGCCATGGTTCACGGGCCTAGCCGCTCCGTGGCATGTGGGATCCTCCCAGACCGGGGCACGAACCCGTGTCCCCTGCACCGGCAGGCGGACTCTCAACCACTGCGCCACCAGGGAAGCCCCTGTCTGTTAAAATTTTGATTAAATTTCATTAATGGAAATTCCTACTAGAATATCACAGGAAGATAGGGTTTTTTGTCTATTTTGTTCAGTGCTGGATTGTCAAGACCTAGACAGATGCTTGGCACATCAGAGGCTCTTGGTAAATATTTACTGAATCAATATTGAATTAATGAGTGAGATAATTTTAAGAAATGAGTAGTTAACAGTGATTACATCAAAGAAAAAGAGAATGAGGAGGAAAATCCAGTCTGGTTATTTGTAGCAATAGTTCACCACTGCGAGTTAAGAAATCACATTAAGAATGTATGTGCACCATCACGTGTAAATTTTAATGGCTTTAAATTATTTACTTACTTCTCTTGTTAATAAACCACAAACATCTATGTGCCAAAGAATTAGGGACATAATTTTTATTTCTTTCATTAATAGCCTCTAGTCCTATTTCTCCACTCAGAAACAATTTCAAATTGTGTTCTCCATGCTTAAAAACTACTTGTTGAATGGATGACTGCACAATTCATTAGTTTACTGAGGTTGGTGATAAAATACGTACTCAATTTTTCTCTATAGAAAAGGACAGTTTTAAGATTTCTGACCTGTAGTTATTATCTTATTATTTTAATTAATTATACTATTACTAGTATGGGGATACATATATTTAAAAATCGTTTCTGAAATTAAAGAAAATCTAAAGCACAATCTAAAAAAATCTTGTAATGTCACACACACACACACACACATATATATATATTTCTTTCTTTTTTTTTTTTTTTTTTTTTGCGTACGGTACGCGAGTCTCTCACTGTTGTGGCCTCTCCCGTTGCAGAGCACAGACTCCGGATGTGCAGGCTCAGCAGCCATGGCTCACAGGCCCAGCTGCTCCGTGGCATGTGGGATCTTCCCGGACCGGGGCACGAACTCGTGTCCCCTGCATCGGCAGGCGGGCTCTCAACCACTATGCCACCAGGGAAGCCCATGCTCTTAATTTAGAGATGATGGTCTGCTGATGCTCCTCTGACTACTCTGAAAATGTCCCCTCTCTTCTTAAATGCCCCCTCTTCTTTTCATCTCTTACATGCAAGGGTTAATGTTCATTGTTTCTCCTTTAGTGAGTTCTTTGACTCTTACAATGTCAACAGTGTTACCTAAATTTATATCACACACACACACACACACACACACACACACACACACACACACACACACACACAAAACTATTTCACCAGATCTGACCTTTTCCTGTGTCTGGGTCTGCATTTCCAGTTGCACAATACCTCAAACATGTCTGAAGCCAAGTTCCAAATAGAATATCTAAACAGTTTTATTATATCCTAAAGAATTTATTATTTCTGCCAATGTAAAATTTTCTCAGTGTCTCAAGCTTAAAACCCTTGTTATCGCCCTTATCTCCTTGATCTGTTTTGCTATCCACCTGTAATTCATCACTAAATTCTATTGGTTTGACTTCTCTAGTTTCTTGAATTGGTCTCTTCTGTTCCATTCCCATGGTCTCTTCTCTCATTACCTCTCACTTCAACTATCATAATAACCTCTTAATTGATCCTCAGTCTTTCTCTACTCTAATTTTGTCTCCTGCTGCAGAGCAATCTTCCTAATGCACAGCTCTAAGTACATCACATTTCTGCTCACAGAACTCAGCAGATCCCCATTACAGAGGATTCAATATAAACTAGTTTGGCATTTATGACCTTTGTCTGAATCTTCCATAACATATGTCCTAATCTCCAGGCAAAGTGATTCCCAAATAAAATCAAGGGCTTCCTGCCTCCGTCTTTTTGATTATGTTTCTCTCCATCTGGAATGTCTTCTTTCCACAGCCCTTTTTCCATCCTTGTCCATAAAAATACCCCCATCCTTCAACACATTGCACAAATGCCACAGCTTTTCAAGAGACTGTCTTACTCATGCCTTCATCATACTGCAGCCTCTCTTTTATGAATATCTAAAATATTTGTCAATACTTCTTATAGAACTATGATCACATGTGAATATATATTATGACTTTGTATACTTATTGGATCTCCACTTTAGGAAAGAAGCCAAGTTTTTTAATATATTCAATATTTTTTATTCCTCATTCACAAAACATGGCACAGTATTTTGCACACTGTAAAGCTTCATACGTATATGTTCAATTAAATTTAACAGGTCTTTGTGGTAATTCTGAAAAATCAGCTACATTCCTTCCATGTTTAATGGAATAATCATGTTAATACGGCTACTGAGCTGACATCAGCCTGGTGTTACCCAGGCGTTACTGGCCTAGATAAAGGCGTGAGAATCAAAATGCATGGCAAGGTTGACCATGAAACTTAGACAGGAACCATGCTTTTTGCTTCCTTTATGCACATCACACACAAGCTAATACAATGCTGATCATGCCTTGACTAATACATTCTTGCTAAATGAATAATTTATATAAACTACAATATTTGTTCCCAAAATTCCTCCAGTAATAACAAAGGACTCACTATTTTGAAATCAGCTGATCAAAGTCCTCCAATATCCAGATTTGTTTTTCACCCCTCTAAGGAGAAACACCAATGTCATAACAAAACAAGCTAATTTCATCAACTGAATTCCTGTAAATAATTTTCAGGAAGGAAATATACACAAGGCCACATGTCTGAGACTTCTCCGCTTACTATTTCTTTGTGTTAATGTTGTCCTGCTGCACGTGAGAACTCATGTTCATAATGATAGACCAAGTGCACTGCCAGACCCTTCTTCAGCAAAGACTGATCAGTGTTCTGTCTCCTGTGTTTCATAAAGCAAATAAGTACTTTATACATTTTTGATTTTCAAAAGTAGAAGTTCACACTAAAAGTGTTTTTGAATAATAGAGTTAAGGAGACACCACATATCACAATCTCTTTGAATTCAAGTTACAATAACTTACCAAGTAATTAAAACTATAGCAAGCTCTAACTGAGAGCTTCCCACCATTCCCTACTTCATAAGGTGGAATTGGAGTAGGAGGAAACACTGAAAATTAAAAAACAAAACAAAACAAAACTGTATAGTTGTCTGGTGCCACCACATAAACAAAAGTTATTGGATAAAACATTTCAGTTCTCGTAATGGCTCTAGAAACGGATAGTCATATAAATACTCTATCAAGTGCTTAAGAATGACATACCTTTGTTATAGAGCTGTGGTGGGTAAAACCGCAGGTTTGTGGTGAGAAGGTGGAGCTCTCTCTCCTCCACTGGATATCTTGATAAAGGAGGGATAATTGGATTAAATAAATGTTGAGGAATGTTACATAGTGGAATAGAGCAGGAAGAATTCTGCTCTATTGTTGTCTTACGAGAATTCCTTTTTCTTTCTGGATTCTACCCTAACTAGTTGGATTTATATTGGCAAAACATCTAGCTTCTTTGGGCCTCAGTTTCTCCTTACACAATAAAAGGAAGTTGAACCACATGATCATTATGGACCCTTACAGATTTCTTTCTCTTAGGGAGAAACAGACAATGAAATTGTAAATTAGTAATATAATTTCAGATAATGATAAATGTAGATAATAAAGCCAAAAGAGTGACTAGGAGTGAGGAGGTGACACTTAAGCTGAAACTAGGCATATGATAATGTGGGAGTGTGATAGGCAGAGAGAACATAAAATGCAAAAGCCCCAAAGCAGGAGAAAGGCCACTGTGTGGGCTATGGTAGTGATAGGAAATGACAGTGGGGAGGTGAGTCGATGGTAAACAGTTTGGGTTTGAGTTTAAGACTGTTGATAAAAGGAAGCCATTGAAGAGTTTGATTCTGGAAAATGATATGCTCTGATTTAAGCTTTAAGACAACCACCTGTGGTGCTATGTGGGCAATAGACTGCAGAGAAACAAGAGTGGAAGCAGGAAAGCAAAAGGGTGAGGATGACAATACAGACAAGTTCTTCAGCAGTGAGACCATGGTGAGAAATAATTAGACTTAAATATATGTTCAGGAGAGAGCAAAAACAAGACTTGCCAATGGACTGGAGGTGGGTGTGAGGAAAAAAGAGAACGAAAGTTGCCTAGTTATTGATCTGATCAAATGCATGGTTTTATCTGTAGAGATAGCTTAATATATAGGATTGGCTCTAATTTTCAACAATTCAGTTGTATATGTGGATGGATTTCAGTGGAAATGTCAAGGTTGAAATGGAGATTTGGGAGACCTCAACTTATAGATGGTGCTTAAATTCATGAGACTGGATAAAATCTTGAACGCTCTCACATTCACCTTTTTATTATCTAGCTGCAGAAAAACTGGATCAGGTACATTGAGTTTTCTTATTAAATTATTTGCCATGGTATTTTAAAGTTCTTTGTACTGATTTAATGAAGTGATACAGATGGGGAGAGAAGCTATGAAGTGTGCCTCTGAAAATACATGGTTTTAGTTGTAGCTTAATTTAAGGCTTCATTGTTGTGCTTTATAACCATGTAGTATTTTCCAGGCATATCTTCACCTAATGTTGTTCTTTATCAGATTGAAAGGGAAGGCACAAATTTTATCATCTAAATTTACTTTGATTGTGTCCCATTACCATTTAGTTTCTGATCTATCCAAAGCGAATTGATTTCCAATTAAGAACAAAGTTTTCTTTAATTTTAAATCCATTTAATTAATTGTTTTAATTCCAAAGATAACAGAGTTGCAGGGGAAAGCTTGGTTGAAATTTTACTCCTAACTGAAGAAAACAGAACACGGTAGAAACTAGAAACGTAAGCTTCTGTTGTTAACAATAAGTTCTTTCTCTTTTATAATAGAATCTAGTGTTTCACGCTTATTTCCTCCTTCTCATTAGGATTCTAAGATAAATATTTTAGTCTGCTTTACATAAATGGTATGAGAGACAAAAGACTTATTCCTTAATAGACAAAAGTCCTTATAAATCAATCAATAAATAATAATGCACATCCCAAGTTAAAATAGGCAAAGAATAGAATCAGGCAGTTCACATAAAAAAAGATGCTTAGCTCTAATTTATACACACTGTACTCTGATTTTTCCAAATGTTTCTCCTTTTGGAATAATAAGTTCTAATATTTAGAAATCTGCCACATAGTTCTATATACCACTGGTCCTTCATTTCCTTTCCTTAGCCACCTAAACTACTTCTCTGAGTCTGCTTTGTTCTCCAACTTTAACTCTGGTTTTAATCCCGATCAGAAAGCAGAATCCCTTCAGATCTAAGTGGAAAGAAAGTGATGAAATGTAAGGAAATATTGTTGGCCCTAATTAGAGACCACCAATTCTTAGCTCTCTTCCCCTCTTGACCTTTTTTGATATATTTTCTAATCTATTTTTTGATAACTCTTACTTTCCCAGCTTCTAATTGATCTACTTTTTGAATTTTTTTTTCTGTATTTATTCTTACAGGCCCTTCTGCAATTCTCTACATATAAAAATGTCCAAGCTTTTCTTGTAATTCCCTAAAGGGAATCCCAATTAATATTACCATTGAACATTAATTAATATGAAAGCATTTCCTTGAAAGGTGGATAGAAAAGTTTTTGAGAATTCATACCAAGGAAAGTACTCTCAAAATAGCATGGTAGAAGTGAAAACTGTCAGTGGCCTCTAGCAGGTAACAGGAAAATTACTCTCAGGATAATAACATCTCTTTGAAGAATTCCTTAAATTACTCTTAAATATCCAGAAGCTAAGCTTTGGAAATTCAGAAGCTAAGAACTAAATTATTTTATTTTCCTGAAAAAGAAAAGAAAAGATTGATCAGAGTGAGCCTGGCAGTCAGGCCAAAGTTTTTTTTATTTTTTTAGTTAAATTCTCCTTTGATGCAGCTCTACTTTAACTATCCAAGTATCAGATCCAGCTTTAGCTATTTCCAACCTTTTACCCAAGTGATGACTAACATATTTCTTTATTGGCTCACCAACGGGATTTAACTCTCTAGGACAGACAGATCAGCCTGCAGACAGAGATGTGTGGTAATGACAAAAGGCTTTACCAATAGTTGCTCAAATTAGATCCAAGGATGGCCCTCATGTGAACACTAACAGGAAAATATGTTGGACCACGTATTGATCTTCTTCTACACCACAGTAACCAACATCTAAGACAGCTGATCAACCATTACCTGGCACCTCACCTGCTGACAGTGGTGCAGCTCTGACTAGAATCATAATCCTGAAATGGTCACCTCACACATGCAGCAGAGGCAGCTGGACACCACAGTCCTTAGGTGGGTGCTACACCTTTGAAGCAGAAGCCACCTTCCCATCAACCCAGCATTTACCTAATTGACACATTCAGATATTGGCATCTAGTCTGGCAGCTCTTGGAGACATTGTTTTCCTAAAATGAGGCAGAGATAGTTTGGCTTTAAAACACTTAGCTATGACTCTTCCTCTGCAACTTGGAGCCCAGACTCAGTACTGAACTGAATTCCCTGCTTGGTGGCAAAGATTGTTCCATTAAACTCTCAATCTTTTGTCCCTTAGTCTTTATGTTTGTTTGGTTGTTTTTCCTTTCAGGGTCAGAAAGAAATTAGTGAAAGAATTAGCTGGAGATAATACAGAGTGAAGTAAGTCAGAAAGAGAAAAACAAATACCGTATGCTAACACATGTAAATGGAATCTAAAAAAGAAAAAAAAATGGTTCTGAAAAACCTAGGGGCAAGACAGGAATAAAGATACAGACTTAGAGAACGGACTTGAGGACACGGGGTGGGGAAGGGTAAGCTGGGACGAAGTGAGAGAGTGCGTGAACATATTTACACTACCAAATGTATAATAGATAGCTAGTGGGAAGCAGCTACATAGCACAGGGAGATCAGCTCGGTGCTTTGTGGCCACCTAGAAGGGTGCAATAGGGAGGGTGGGAGGGAGACGCAAGAGGGAGGAGATATGTAGATATATGTATATGTATAGCTGATTCACTTTGTTATAAATCAGAAACTAACACACCATTGTAAAGCAATTATACTCTAATAAAGATGTTAAAATATATATATATACTTTTGAAATATGGATTTAAGAGGCATATCTTGATATAACAAATTTAAAAGCAGCACAAGCAGTACGTTCTTTTAGTTTGAAAAGAAATTATTTTTGGAGTTAAGAAACTGTATTAAATTGAATGTCTATGAACCCACTCTCAAATAATAACACATGAGAAACAACTTAAAAAAAAAGAGTGTTGATGGAGTATGTGGGCTGAGAAGACTTGCATAGAACACAAAACGTATCCGTTTGATGCAAAATAGAAAGAACTATTAATCTGAACTATTTTTTTAAAAGGCAATTTTTCCATCAAAGTCCATTCCACTGCAAAGAAGCAAAAATTGACTTCTTTGAAATACTTGAGAAAGTAAAGAGACAACCCTAATTTCAATCAAGGCATAAAACATTTCATTATAACTTGTGGATATCATGCACTTCTGTACCCTAAAATTTATACTCTTAGAAAGATACATATTTGAAATTTGTCCCAGGTTTGCAAACACACAGACACACACACACACACACACACACACACACACACACCCCACACACACCACACACACACACACACACACACACACACAGTACTGAAATTTTAAGATAATGCCTTAAGAGACACCACTTGAAAAGTGAGATCAAAACTCTGGATTTTCAGAGAGTCAGCAATGGTAATGCATTGCAACTTTCAATCAGTAAAATCTACAGGATCTCATATGGTGCCCCAGCTCTTAGAGGTTTGGCAGCTGTTCCTTTTGCCCTTCCAAGCAGTTTCAATCACAATGACTGTGTGTACAAAATTACCCCCAAATTTAGTGGCTTAAAATAACAATAATTATTTATCTCATGATATTCATGGGTCAGGATTTCAGAAGCTCAGCTGTGCAGTTCTGTCTCAGCTTTCTTTACTCACATGTCATGTATTTGATCTGGGAAGACTCAGACAGCTGGGCACTAAAACAGTTGGGGCCTTGGGCATCTTTCTCCAGCTCTCTGTAGTCTATCCACATGATCTCTACAGCGTGGCAGCCTCAGGGTGGCAGCCTTCTTACATATTGTCCCAGAATTCCCAAGGTGTGTGTCCCAAGAAAGAGAGAGCCAGACAGAATCTTGTCACCTTTTATGACCTTGCCTTCTACCAAATTTATTGATGGAGTCAGTTTAAAAATTTCTGCTCAGGTTCAAGGGGAAAGGAACGTAGATGGCAGTATTTGATGGAGGAGGGTCAATATTATATTGTAAGAATGTGGCATGGATTATTTATCGGTGTGTAGAACTTCAGATAATATGATTTGACACACCAACAAAAGTCTGGCTGAGGCCCACACTCAGACTTTTTCCTATACAATGATATTGAGGACAGCAATAAGAATAGTTTAAAATTGGCAAGAAACTACCACCACCTTGGAGGATTTTCTTCTCTTTGATGAAAAAAGGCCTCATGTGACAGCTTTCCATATTTAATTGTTTGCATCTCATTTATTTAATTTATTATTATTATTTTTTATGTGCTCCCTTTGCAGGGTTTTGGGTTGTTGTTTATTTTATTTTATTTTATTTACTTTTTAAAAATTTTTGAATTTTATTTATTTTTTTATACAGCAGGTTCTTATTAGTCGTCCATTTTATACACATCAATGTATACATGTCAATCCCAATCGCCCAATTCATCACATCACCACCACCACCCCCTGCCGCTTTCCCCCCTTGGTGTCCATACATTTGTTCTCTACATCTGTGTCTCAATTTCTGCCCTGCAAACTGGATCATCTGTACTATTTTTCTAGGTTCCACATATATGCATTAACATACGATATTTGTTTTTCTCTTTCTGACTTACTTCACTCTGCAATGAACATTGTGGTACATGACACTTTTTGAATTATGGTTTTCTCAGGGTATATGCCCAGTAGTGGGATTGCTGGGTCGTATGGTAGTTCTATTTTTAGTTTTTTAAGGAACCTCCATACCGTTCTCCATAGTGGCTGTATCAATTCAGTGTATCTTGCACTGTTCTCCCACCAACAGTGTAAGAGGGTTCCCTTTTCTCCACACCCTCTCCAGAATTTGTTGTTTGTAGATTTTCTGATGATGCCCATTCTAACTGGTGTGAGGTGATACCTCATTGTAGTTTTGATTTGCATTTCTCTAATAATTAGTGATGTTGAGCAGCTTTTCATGTGCTTATTGGCCAGCTGTATGTCTTCTTTGAAGAAATGTCTATTTGGGTCTTCTGCTCATTTTTGGATTGGGTTGTTTATTTTTTAAATATTGAGTTGCATGAGCTGTTTATATATTTTGGAGATTAATCCTTTGTCCATCGATTTGTTTGCAAATATTTTCTCCCATTCTGAGGGTTTTCTTTTCATCTTGTTTATGGTTTCCTTTGCTGTGCAAAAGCTTTTAAGTTTCATTAGGTCCCATTTGTTTATTTCTGTTTTTGTTTCCATTACTCTAGGAGGTGGATCAAAAAAGATCTTGCTGTGATTTATGTCAAACAGTGTTCTTCCTATGTTTTCCTCTAACAGTTTTATAGAGTCCAGTCTTACTTTTAGGTCTCTAATCCATTTTGAGTTTACTTTTATGTATGGTGTTAGGGAGTGTCCTAATTTCTTTCTTTTACATGTAGCTGTCCAGTTTTCCCAGCACCACTTATTGAAGAGAATGTCTTTTCTCCATTGTATATCGTTGCCTCCTTTGTCGTCGATTAGTTGACCATAGGTGCGTGGGTTTATCTCTGGGCTTTCTATCCTGTTCCATTGATCTATATCTCTGTTTTTGTGTCAGTACCATATTGTCTTGAATATTGTAGCTTTGTAATATAGTCTGAAGTCAGGGAGTCTGATTCCTCCAGCTCCATTTTTTTCCCTCAAGACTGCTTTGGCTACTCGGGGTCTTTTGAGTCTCCATACAAATTTTAAGATTTTTTGTTCTAGTTCTGTAAAAATGCCATTGGTAATTTGATAGGGATAGCATTGAATCTGTAGATTGCTTTGGGTAGTATAGTCATTTTCACAATATTGATTCTTCCAATCCAAGAATATGGTATATCTCTCCATCTGTTGGTATCATCTTTAATTTCTTTCAGCAGTGTCTTATGGTTTTCTGCATACAGGTCTTTTGTCTCCCTAGGTAGGTTTATTCCTAGGTATTTTATTCTTTTTGTCGCAATGGTAAATAGGAGTGTATCCTTAATTTCTCTTTCAGATTTTTCAGATTTTTCATCATTAGTATATAGGAATGCAAGAGATTTATGTGCATTAACTTTGTTTCCTGTTACTTTACCAAATTCATTGATTAGCTCTAGTAGTTCTCTGCTGGCATCTTTAGGATTCTTTAAATAGTATCATGTCATCTGCAAACAGTGACAGATTTACTTCTTCTTTTCCTATTTGGATTCCGTTTATTTCTTTTTCTTCTCTGATTGCCATGGCTAGGACTTCCAAAACTGCGTTGAATAATAGTGGTGAGAGTGGACATCCTTGTTTTGATCCTGATCTTAGAAGAAATGCTTTCAGTTTTTCACCAGTGAGAATGATGCTTGCTGTGGGTCTGTTGTATATGTCCCTTATTATGTTGAGATACATTCCCTCTATGCCCCCTTTCTGGAGAGTTTTATCATAAACGGTGTTGAATTTTGTCAAAAGCTTTTTCTGCATCTATTGAGATGATCATATGGTTTTTATTCTTCAGTTTGTTAATATGGTGTATCACATTGATTGATTTGCATATATTGAAGAATCCTTGCATCCCTGGGATAAATCCCACTTGATCATGGTGTATGATCCTTTTAATGTGTTGTTGGATTCTGTTTGCTAGTATTTTGTTGAGGATTTTTGCATCTATATTCATCAGTGATATTGGTCTGTAATTTTCTTTTGTTGTAGTTCTTTGTCTGGTTTTGGTATCAGGGTGATGGTGGCCTCATAGAATGAGTTTGGGAGTGTT
>NC_041221.1:86470420-86522492 GCF_002837175.3 Physeter macrocephalus | reverse complement strand
TCAGCAAGCCTGTGTCTTTTGGTTGGAGCATTTAATCCATTCTTGTTTAAGGTAATTATTGATATGTATGTTCCTATTATCATTTTCGTAATTATTTTGGGTTTGTTTTTGTAGGTCCTTTTCTTCTCTTGTGTTTCTCACCTAGAGAAGTTCCTTTAGCATTTGTTGTAGAGCTGGTTTGGTGGTGCTGAATTCTCTTAGCTTTTGCTTGTCTGTAAAGCTTTTGATTTCTCCGTCGAATCTGAATGAGATCCTTGCCGTGTAGAGTAATCTTGGTTGTAGGTTTTTCCCTTCCATCACTTTAAGTATCTCAGGACACTCCCTTCTGGCTTGTAGAGTTTCTGCTGAGAAATCAGTTGTTAACCTCACATGGCTTTTATTCTTCAGTTTGTTGATATGGTGTATCACATTGATTGATTTGCAAATATTGAAGAATCCTTGCATTCCTGGGATAAATCCCACTTGATTATGGTGCATGATTCTTTTAATGTGTTGTTGGATTCTGTTTACTAGTATTTGGTTGAGGATTTTTGCATCTATATTCATCAGTGATATTTGTCTGTAATTTACTTTTTTTTTGTAGTATCTCTGTCTGGTTTTGGTATCAGGGTGATGGTGGCCTCATAGAATGAGTTTGGGACTGTTCCTTCTTCTGCAAGTTTTTGGAGGAGTTTGAGAAGGATGGGTGTTAGCTCTTCTCTAATTGTTTGATAAAATTCATCTGTGAAGCCATCTGGTCCTGGACTTTTGTTTGTTGGAAGATTTTTAATCACTGTTTCGATTTCATTACTTGTGATAGGTCCGTTCATATTTTCTATTTTTTCCTGGTTCAGTCTTGGAAGGTTATACCTTTCTAAGAATTTGTCCATTTCTTCCAGGTTGTCCATTTTATTGATGTTCTCATAGAACCAGCTTTTAATTTTATCGATCTTTGCAATTGTTTTCTTTGTTTCATTTTTTTCATGTTTTATTTTTTTCTTCTCTGATCTTTATGATTTCTTTCCTTCTGCTACCTTTGGGTTTTGTTTGTTCTTCTTTCTCTAGTTCCTTTAGGTGTAAGTATCAATTGTTTATTTGAGATTTTTCTTGTGTGTTGAGGTAGGCTTGTATAGGTATAAACTTCCCTCTTAGAACTGCTTTTGCTGCATCCCATAGGTTTTTGATCGTCGTGTTTTCATTGTCATTTGTCTCATTTGTCTCTAGTTATTTTTTGATTTCCTCTTTGGTTTCTTCGGTAGGCTTGTATAGGTATAAACTTCCCTCTTAGAACTGCTTTTGCTGCATCCCATAGGTTTTTGATCGTCGTGTTTTCATTGTCATTTGTCTCATTTGTCTCTAGTTATTTTTTGATTTCCTCTTTGATTTCTTCAGCGATCTCTTGGTTATTTAGTAATGTATGGTTCTGCCTCCATGTGTTTGTGTTTTCTACATTTTTTCCCTGTAACTGATTTCTAATCTCATAGTGTTGTGGTCAGAAAAGATGCTTGATATGATTTTAATTTTCTTAAATTTACTGAGGCTTGATTTGTGACCAAAAACATGATCTATCCTGGAGAATGTTCCATGCGCACTTGAGAAGAAAGTGTAATCTGCTGTTTTTGGATGGAAAGACCTATAAATATCAGTTAAATCTATCTGGTCTATTGTGTCATTTAAAGCTTGTGCTTCCTTATTAATTTTCTGTTTGGATGATATGTCCATTGGTGTAAGTGAGGTGTTAATTAAAGTCCCCCAGTATTATTGTGTTACTATCGATTTCCTCTTTTAGAGCTGTTAGCAGTTGCCTTATGTATTGAGGTGCTCCTATGTTGGGTGCATATATATTTCTAATTGTTATATCTTCTTCTTGGATTGATCCCTTGATCATTATGTAGTGTCCTTCCTTGTCTCTTGTAACAGTCATTATTTTTTTTATTATTATTATTATTATTTTTTTGCGGTATGTGGGCATCTCACTGTTGTGGCCTCTCCCGTTGCGGAGCACAGGCTCCGGACGCACAGGCTCAGCAGCCGTGGCTCATGGGCCTAGCCGCTCCATGGCACGTGGTATATTCCCGGACCGGGACACGAACCCGTGTCCCCTGCATAGGCAGGCGGACTCTCAACCACTGTGCCACCAGAGAAGCCCAACAGTCATTATTTTAAAGTTATTTTATCTGATATGAGTATTGCTACTCCAGCTTTCTTTTGATTTCCATTTGCATGGAATATCTTTTTCCATCCCCTCACTTTCAGTCTGTATGTTCATTTTTCCTTTGCTACTTTCAATAATTTTTGTCTTTAATTTTTGTCAGTTTGATTACTATGTGTCTTGGTGCGTTTCTCCTTGGGTTTATCCTGTATGGGACTCTCTGCACTTCCTGGACTTGGGTGGCTATTTCCTTTCGCATGTTAGGGAAGTTTTCAACTATAATCTCTTCAAATATTTTCTCGGGTTCTTTCTCTCTCTCTTCTCCTTCTGAGACCCCTTTAATGTGAATGTTGTTGCGTTTAATGTTGTCCCAGAGATCTCTTAGGCTGTCTTCATTTCTTTTCATTCTTTTTTCTTTATTCTGTTCCACAGCAGTGAATTCCACCATTCTGTCTTCCAGGTCACTTATCTGTTCTTCTGCCTCAGTTATTCTGCTATTGATTCCTTCTAGTGTATTTTTTATTTCAGTTATTTTATTGTTCCTCTCTCTTTTTTTGTTCTTTAATTCTTCTAGGTCTTTGTTAAACATTTCTTGCATCTTCTCGATCTTTGCCTCCATTTTTTTCCCAAGGTCCTGGATCATCTTCACTATCATTATTCTGAATTCTTTTTCTGGAAGGTTGCCTATCTCCACTTCATTTAGTTGTTTTTTTCTGGGGTTTTACTTTGTTCCTTCATCTGGTACATAGCCCTCTGCCTTTTCATCTTGTCCCTCTTTCTGTGAATGTGGTTTTTGTTCCACAGGCTGCAGGATTTTAGTTCTTCTTGCTTCTGTTCTCTGCCCTCTCTCCATCTCATTTACACATTGAGTTATTGTATTTTCTCATTTTTTTGCTCAACAGATACTTACTGATCTGTAGTAAGCTGTATATAAGGTGGTGAGAATGAAGTGATAGACACAAAGACATAATGCTTGCCCTCAGTGAACACAATGCATATGTACACACTCAGAATTGTTTTTTAATATCTTGTGTGTGAGACAGATCTTCAACATGAGTAGCAGATTTAAGTTTTAGAGTGTTACTAAGTGTTATATGACTCTAATAAAAAGGAAAACTGAATATCACAATTTGAAGTCAAAGGAAGGTAAAAAAAGTAGGAAGAATCACTTTTTTTGTGATTTAGAAACTCTTCAGAAATAATCCAAAAAAGGAGTTCTAAAGAGAAAACAAGTTTTTAGTCCATGGCAGCAATACTACAAAAGACACTTAGCTCAGTTCACCCAGGGAAGTTATTGGAAAGAAAGTATTCATTTGATTATGTGAATTTGAACATAATCTAATTGTTTTTGTGTATAACCTGTAGGGTTTTGTGTGTGTGTGTGTGTGTGTGTGTGTGTATAAATCTTCCCATTCCCATTATTGCAGAACATTCTTCTTGAAGATCAAAACAACTTCTAAGCTATTGCCAGAAGAAGGTATTTATTGCATGAAGAAAAGTTATAATTATACGATAACTTAAAAAACTCAGCTAATTATTAAAAATAGTTTCTTTAAAAAAATCTGAGGTCAAAGGCTTCTTTTAGGTTTGACATTCTGGCATGTAATCTGCACAAAACAAAGCCTTAATATTTCAGTGTTTGTAGAGACTTTAAACTAGTCCTCAAACTTCTCCCACATTTTGAATAATTTCACAAAATGTCTTACCAAGGTTGTCCAGTTTCTGCTTAAATAACTCGAGAAAGAGCAAAGCATGGTTGCCTATACCCAGCAATGTGGTGTTTATTTCATTTTCAGTGTCTTTGCAAACAGAGCCAATTCTCAATATTTCTGGATTCTGTACTTTAAATTTTGCCTACTCTTAAAAATGTATTTGTAACCTCAAAATCAATACTCCTGGCATTTTCACATCATTTATAGACATGCACAAAGTGTCAAAACTTTTAAATTGCAGGATGGGCACATTCCCAGCTGAGGAACAAGGTAACACTCTGCCTTGTTTCAAATATCACAATGTAAAAAAGTGTCCTTTGGGGAGATCTATTTAGTGCCATGTATCTGGCATTTTTGTGCTTCTTGTTGATGATTTTGCTTAACACAGCCCTCAAGTACTGTCTTTTCCTGAGCACAGGAAGGCTGTGCTGAACCTCACAGGAAAAAATACATGTGTTAGGTGAGCTTTGTTTAGCATGAGTTATAGTGCTGTTGCTCTTGAGCTCAGTGTTAATGAACCAATGATACATATTAAACAAGATTATCTTTAAACAGAAACACACATAAAACAAAGCTATGTATTGATCAGTTGACAAAAAAAATGGGCAGCAATATAATAGAGAAATATGGTAGGAACAAAAATTAAGCTGTCCTTGAAATTCATGGTCCCTAACATTTTTCTATCATTAGGATTCAATGGCAGTCCTTCAGCAAGAACTTTGGCAACTGTCAGTATTCCAAATGGGTTAGCAGGATTTGACAGGAAATGAAAAGTTTGTCATATGTTAAGGTGTTGATGGTAGAGAGGTTGGAGAGTTTCAAGGGAAGAATCAAAGCTCTTGGATTAGTCTTTGCTTAGATTAATACTCTATTTTCCTCTTTGCCAAAAGCCTGTGGAACAATCAGAGCAGAAGCCAAGATACAGTGTAGATATTTACAAGGCATTAATTTTCACATCCTCCCCAACATTTCTCAGCTTCCTCGTAGTTAAACAGGGCCATGTAACTAGTTCTAGCCAATGATGTTTGAGCAGAAGTGCTATAACTCTTTTGGTAGAAACCTAGCAGCTTGTGTCTTCCAAACCACTTCCCCTACATTCTCATTCCCTGCCACAGGAAGCCCTAGAACTTTGTTGTGGTGATGGTGCCATGAGAGGACAGAAGCTTTGTCATCCTGGGTCACTGAACAAGAAGCAGACCTCTCCCACCCAGCCTAATGAATAATCATCCTGAGAAAGGAATTTTTTGTTTTGTTAAACTATTTGATTTGGGGATTACTTTATTTCATATTGTTACATTTTCAATGTCCCTTTTTATTCACTGTATCCGGAATGCATGCACAAGGTGTTCTGGGTCAAAGACAGATTTCTCAGTAAATTTCTCACAGTAAATAATACATGCATTGGGCCCCATTCATCCTAGTCTTAGTGGAACATTGGAAGCCATGTCAGTTGTCCTATGTGAGTGGACAAATGCCTATAGGAGAGATGAAGAAAAATGATTTTTCTCTGCTTATATAAAGGAAGAAGGCGGCTGTCCCCCTTCCCTTTTGTAAATAAAATCTCTCCAGGAGCCAGATAGCTGAGCCAGATCTCAGCTTTTAAAACCCGTCTACCTAGAGAGGTCTTCAACTTCTGGATCTTTATCCCTTTTTGACATGTAAATCCCTACTGAGATAGCCCTCCAGTCTTCCAAGTACCTTGGGACTTAACCTAGGGACATAGTCCAGGCTCTAACCTGCTGGTCTTTTTGAAAGAAAAGAGCTCTAACCTAGGGACATAGTCCAGGCTCTAACCTGTTGGTCTTTTTGAAAGGTAAGAGCTCTATCCTTTCAAATCAAAGAAATTAATTGTAGGCAAGTGACAACAGAACTAATTTTCATGGTATGAGAATATGCTTTTTACATTATAAGAGGAGTTAAAACAAACATTCTCTAACTTTATAGCATATAAATTTCTGTGCCCTAAGACGGTAGAGCAGGAGCATTGAGAAATCCAGGGAAATTTTACTTCCCCACATTTATGATGGTCTGGCCTCACCTGAATAATAAAAGTGTTAAGGGTCAGACTAATCTGGCTAAAGAAAAGTATCCTTAAAAGATAATAGAAAACATGAGACTGAAAATGTAGCCTGCATATATATTTTTGAGGGCTAAGCATGTCAGGCCAAGGGTTTGGTATTGTATTCATCCAAAAGCATGTTAATGATTTTGGAAGCCTTGTTATCCAAAGGTGTCTATATATCAATTCAAATATTTCTAACAAGTGTCTGATATGTTCAAATGTGAGGGAGGCTCAGAGAGTAGTAAATCTCTAGTAAAGAAAAGGAACTTCCTTGGATAAATTCTGAAAAAGCCACAGTCTCTAGAAGAGGCTGGGGACTCTGACTCCTTGAAGTCTGACGCAATCTTAGTGTGACAACTTGAAGTAACTTAACTACATGGACCTGGCCTAGAATGTGCCTTCAGGGGACAAACATCTCCCCAGGCTTGGCTTCTGCTGTCACCTTCACTATACTTTTCTCTAGTGATGACCTCCAGCAGTTGTCATTCAAACTGACTCTAAATTGGACTTGGTATCTAAAGGACCAAGAGAAAGTTCAATTATTTTTCCTTTAAAGGCTAAAGCTCTCAAACTGAGGTTATGTTATTACATCACTAAGCGAAATTAAACAGAGATCTAAATATCAGCTGTAAAATCTTTCTAAATGTAAATTTTAATCCAGGTTTCAAGGGAGATATGAGGGTGAGGTCCTCTTGAGGAATCAGGGTTTGATGAATGTAAATCTTTGGTGCCAAAGATTCCTCTTTTTGTAAATGGAAAGCCTAGCAGAACACAACATAAAGCTACATGAGCATATCCTTAACTTGAGTCTTTCCTTCCTGAATTTGGCTCATCAACACAGAGCCACAGGGGTCTGTCTTTAAAGCCCTAATATTCTGCGTTGAGAGTAGACTTGCCAATGAAAATAATAAAAATAATGTTTTTCTCCCATAAAATCCATATTCTCAAAAAACTGAGGTAAATAAATAGCGACTGTATTTCTTATATCAGTTGTGCATATCATTACAGCATTTCACATGATGTTTGTTTTTTCCTCAGCTGTAATTTAGTTTGACCTTTGGGAACTGAAGCATGCATAGTTATAATTTTCCAGCTCTTCATAGTGTATAATTAAAGTATTTGTATTTATTGTGAATTTAATTGACATATAAACAATATGCTTATGGATGATAAGCACATACTAATTTCCATATCAAAAATTGAAAGTAAGTAAGAAGCTATTTTCCTGGTAAGTCTTTTGACAGAGCCTCTTTCAATGGCTTAACTTATTTTTTTTTCTCATAATTATGTTATCAGGATAGGTTTAGCTCAAAATAAGAGTATTTATCTTAGCCTTGATAAGATTCAAATGCTAAGTGATACACTGAATACTGAAAAGAAGTCAAACTTTAATTTAGAAGACAAAAACAGAAATAAGTGACAGTCATTGGGTGTAGAAGCATAAAAAGAGAAGTTATTTACAAAAGAAATTGGAGGTGAGGGAATGAGTGATTCTACCACATCCCTCCACCTCCTTCCCTACCCTATGTAGTGACTAAGAGCTGCTGTGGCAGGAGTGAGATATGAATTTAAATGTCCATATGTCATTTAACAGGTACATGTCCTTGGACACACTTGGGTACTCTCTGAGCCACAGTTTCTTAATACATAAAAAGCACCTTCTTTCTTTCTCTCATCCTTTAAGAGGTAATTTGCTAGCTAGGAAATCCTTGTCAAGAAATCCTGTTGGCTCTACCTTCAAAATATATTTCCCCAAGTGCCCATCATTATCCTTCATCTGAACAATGCAATATGCTTCTCCTTTCCCTCCTGCTTCCAATCTTGCCCCCTTCTGTCTGTTCTCAATGCTGCAGACACAGTGAACCTTTGAAAATTAAAGTCAGATGGTGTCACTCCTCTCCTCTAAACCTCCTCATTCAGAGTAAAGGCCATGGTCCTTATAAAGGCTTAGGAGGCTCTACCTGCCCTAGCCCACAGTGACCTCTCTCTAACTAGGCTCTCTCGCTGCTATGCTCTGGTGCCTCTGACATCTTTGCTATTCCTTGAACCCAAAAGACAAACTCCTGCCTTAGGAATATTCTTATTCCAGATATCTCAAGTTTTTGCTTAAATATTAACTTCTCAATAAGGCCTACATTGACCACTCCATTTAAAATTACAACTCACCTCTCCCTACCCTACCCACAATCCCTTTGCCCCAGTTCTATTTTTTTCCATGGCCCTCCAACTTCTAAGATACTATGTAATTTGCTTATTAGCCTTCATATTTATTATCTCTCTTTACCCCTTTAATATGTAAACTTAACAAAGGCAGGGATTTTACTCTCTTTTGTTCACTGATGTATATCAAGCTCCTGGAGCAGCACATTGAATCTAGTAGGTCCTCAATAAATATTTGTTAAATGAATGAATGAATGAATAAGTACCTATGCTATAATGTTATTTTGAAGATTAAGTTCAGCTGTTTAATACTGCTACTATATTCTTGCCTAGATATTCCTAAACTTTTCTATTTATAAAATGTCATCAGTTCTCCCCACATTCTCAATTATAAAAGAAATAAACATAAAATCACTATGTACATAAAAGATGACAATGAATTATATTTTTAGCTTCATAAATATGCTTGCTTTCTTTGAGAACTAAAACCCTGGGCCACTGACATTCATAGCCTTATTAGATGCATTTTAGTAAATCCTTTGCTTAGTCTACTGCTAAGAGAACATCCTGAAGAGATTAAGGCTCTGTGGAAACACTAAGTACACGCACACACACACACATACACACACACACATAATCAGAAACAATGGCTAGTTTTAAGATCAAGTGAGTGAACCAGAATCAGCAATAGCATAAAGAGGTGAAAAAATATACTGAGCTCTAAATAATGTTTGCGTCTCAGTTAACATTAACAGCTTAGTTTACCACATGATATGTAGTAAAAAAAAAAAGAAAGAAATATTAATTCTTCCTTGCCCTGTGGTAAGGCATACAACAGATAATGCGTGAAGATCCCAAAATCCAGTACTTATTTCTCAATAAACATCACCAGGTATACTGTACATTATAATTTTTTTTTTTTTTTGTGGTATTTGGGCCTCCCTCTGCCGCGGCCTCTCCCGCTGCGGAGCACAGGCTCCGGACGCGCAGGCTCACTGGCCATGGCCCACGGGCCCAGCCGCTCCGCGGCATGTGGGATCCTCCCAGACCGGGGCACGAACCCGCGTCCCCTGCATCGGCAGGCAATAAACATCACCAGGTATACTGTACATTATAATTTTTTTTTTTTTTTGTGGTATTTGGGCCTCCCTCTGCCGCGGCCTCTCCCGCTGCGGAGCACAGGCTCCGGACGCGCAGGCTCACTGGCCATGGCCCACGGGCCCAGCCGCTCCGCGGCACGTGGGATCCTCCCAGACCAGGGCGCGAACCCGGTTCCCCTGCATCGGCAGGCGGACGCGCAACCACTGCGCCACCAGGGAAGCCCTGTACATTATAATTTGATAGCAAAATTATTCTGTGTTTTTAAAGTTTATTTTCTCTAACAAACAAAGCATACTTTTATAATAACTTAATCTCTCCAGTAAATTTTCCTCCTGAAAGGGTGTGTGCAGAATATTACATCTGCACCAATAAATTGTCATTCTCATTTTATAACTCAGTCTTCTGTGATTTTGATTACCCTACACAAGTAAAATGACAAAATTGAATGATTAAACATAATGCCTAGTTTCTGGACCCGTGCAGCCATCATGTTGGTATAGATCCCTCATGAAACAGAGCCTGAAATGACCCACTACTCTGTCTCTACCACACCCTCGGTGTAAGTACAATCTTTCATTAAGTTTCAGACCATAGTCTCTCTTCTCTAGGAGATTCTCAATGTACTCCTAATATCAAAGACCCATCAATTTTCTTATTCACCCTTTTAAAATAATTGTGAGATATATATGTGTATTTTCACACATATGCACAGAGATTAAAAGGTTAAAAGACTGAAGTATCTGCCTAAATTATCCTTGAGAGCATCTGAAAGATATATATTTCTATGACCATTATGACATTAAATAAAAACAAATGTGGCGGGGCTTCCCTGGTGGCTCAGTGGTTAAGAATCCTCCTGCCGGGCTTCCCTGGTGGCACAGTGGTTGAGAGTCCGCCTGCCAATGCAGGGGACACGGGTTCGTGCCCCGGTCCGGGAAGATCCCACATGCCGCGGAGTGGCTGGGCCCGTGAGCCATGGCCGCTGAGCCTGTGCTCTGCAAAGGGAGAGGCCACAACAGTGAGAGGCCCGCGTACCGCAGCTAACGCAGGGGACACGGGTTCGAGCCCTGGTCCGGGAAGATCCCACATGCCGCGGAGCAACTACTGAGCCCGCAAATGATTACTGAAGCCCGTGTGCCTACAGCCCGTGCTCCTCAACAAGAGAAGCCACTGCAATGAGAAGCCCGCACACAGCAATGAAGAGTAGCTCCCGCTCAACACAACTAGAGAAAGTCCACGCAGCAATGAAGACCCAATGCAGCCATAAATAAATAAATAAATTAATTAATTAAATGACTTCCTTTCTTAAAAAAAAAAAACACAACAGGTTTTCAATAAATATTTTAAAAAAAATAAAATGTGGCCAAAAATTGTTTCTAAATCTGCCAACTCTTTCTTCCATTCTTTATTAACAACCATTTTCATTTCTCATAGGTTACATTTTATAGCTGAATTTTAGCCTTTTAAAACTCTCTTAACATGTTTTTTAGTTTGTCGCTTGGGAAGTTTTTCACATTTGCAAATTGAGGATTATTTGACTCCAGGGCGCAGAGGTCCAAAGTTTTGTCTTAATAAAGACTCCTTCTAAAAATGTGATATTTTTGGAGTCTATCATCACTGCTTACAAATGATACAAAAGACATAACAGACAGAGCTTAATGGCTTAGTATTCCAGAGTTTCAGATTTAATCTTTATACCTAAGTAATACCTTTCTGCATTGCTTTAAACCTCTTGTAAAATAAATGAAATGTTTACCTTGAGCATTGAAGAGGAATGCTTAAAGAATTTCCTATAAATAAACATATCTGTGTAATTTGTATATGTATATCTCTCTATATACATAAATATATGTGTATGTGTGTTTATCTTTAATATGTGTAAATATTACATGCTCTATATCTGTATGACCCATCCTCTTCTCCACATCTCTATGACCTCAAATTCTGCCCATCCTTCAAGGCCCAACCAAACTCCACAAAACTGTCTCAGATACACTGTGTTCCCATTTCCCCTATGCTTTCACAGCCCTTTTTGAGACCGTTTCCAGTACTTATCATATCCTAATTTTTATTCATATGTGTAAGCATCTATCTTTCTGAAAGATGGGAAATATCATCTTACTTCTCAGTGCTTTTCTTAAAGGCCACTACTTATACCTTAAAACATAGACTTAAGTAGATATTGAGTGAATGAATATATGTCTTTGTCAAGCAACTCCTTGGTCAGGGCACTAGAGTTCTGCTTTGACGGAATACTGACATCCTATGTTCATATGCAAATGGAGCTGCCTTCAACTTTAGAGATCAATATTCATCTTAGTAAATATTAAAATGAGCTCTCTGTAGAGTACTGCCTCTTACTGTCACTTGATTAACTGTACTATAAAGTTATTTTATAATGCCAGAGAAAGTGCTAGTGATGTCTTTTGATTCAAGACATCAAAACACTTTACCACAGGTCTTACAATGTTGAGACCCTAAGATTTTAAGTCCAGGATTAATTAACTATAGAGATAGAGAAGCCAAAATACTTTTCACATTGGCTGGCCTTTTGAAGAACTTTCTATTCTCATTTATTTTCCAATTTACAATGTAAAGACTCAGTTTTTGCATTTTGCACATGTACACAGTATAATAGAATTGCTAAAGAATTTAATAAAGCACACAGATATAAGTTCATTATGGAAACAAGACAATTAGGAACAACAGGAAGCATTATTTTCCTGTATTTGATTATAAAGTATCTCATATTGAATACTCTACCCCTCTACTTTTCATGTTCTAACCCTAATTGAACCTTCATATTCCCATTCTAAGATTACTTCTTCCTGGTTATTCTTCTTTCCCAGTTTCTCTTCTTATTAGGCCGTCAGGCAGGTAGTCGCAAATTAATATTACTCTTGTAACACACACGCTTAGAACTGTAGAGCTGAGACCCACCATCAGTCCTAGATCTTAAGTTGCCAAATCAACCACACCTGTAACCCCCATCCCCACCCCACCAAGACCTTTCCTATTTGCCACACATATTATCTAGTCTCATTTTACAGTACTCAATTAAGCCAAAGCCCTCTTCATACTTCCTGAAATCCTTAATTACGTTCATACTCTTCTGTATACTTGGAATGCTCTTCAGTTTGATTCACTTCCACAAACATTAATTGAGTACTTACGGTTTACCAAAGACTACGTTAGGTACTAGGAACACAAAAATGTAAAGATGCAGCCGATGCCTTTTAAGGATACATCATTCTTTTAATCTTTCTTTGTCAATTCTTTCTTGTCTTTACATGCTACTTAAGCTACTTCTGAGGAAAAATTTTTCTGATTCACCTCACCTGATGCTACTCATTCTTTTATTTCATATACATATTCTGTTGGGCTGCACCTCTCAGGCCTACAAGGCCTGCACTTGCTGAGCTTTAAGATGGAAGAAAGAACCCAGAGTCAGCGACGGAGACATCAGTGGTTTAACTGGTGGGGGAGCTTACACGTCCGAAGCAAGGTCCTGGAGTGACACCCCACTGTGTGTGGCAGATAGCAGGCCGGACATGGTGGCCATCATTGCTCCTGGGGGGAATGGGAGATTGCTAGATATAGGGGGAATGACATCAGGTTGGCTCATTAGTTACCAGGGAAACCAGCAGAGAAGCACACCCCTCACCACCCCTTTGATAAGGACAATCGGTAGCTGGAGCAGGGGGCAAATATGTAGGAAGTTCAGTCTTGTGAGGAGGGTGAAGTTGAAGCAGGCACAGATTGAGTAGGGGATGATGTACTGAGAGTAGGAGAGCAGTATCTTGATGGCTCTGACTCCATATTCCATAGTTCTTCAATTGTATTATGTCATCTGTAAATTCTTATTTATTTATTTATTTATTTTTAAATTTTATTTTTGGCTGTGTTAGGTCTTCGTTGCTGCACACGGGCTTTCTCTAGTTGTGGTGAGCAGGGGCTCCTCTTCTGTTGTGGTGTGCGGGCTTCTCACTGCAGTGGCTTCTCTTGTTGTGGAGCACGGGCTCTAGGTGGGCAGGCTTCAGTAGTTGTGGCACGTGGGCTTAGTAGTTGTGGCTCGCGGGCTCTAGAGCATAAGCTCTGTAGTTGTGGCACATGGGCTTAGTTACTCCGCAGCATGTGGGATCTTCCAGTACCAGGGATTGAACCCGTGTCCCCTGCATTGGCAGGCAGATTCTTAACCAATGCGCCACCAGGGAAGTCCCTCATCTGTAACTTCTTAGGTCAGATTTTCTCTGGAAAATGCTTTGAAACTGCTAGACTGCTAATAATATATTCATGTTCCCTAAAATAACAGCATTTAATAGATACATCTATAGCATCTTTAGGCTCTGAAACTTTCATATATAGAAATTATACACCCTGTGAAGTTCTAGAAGAGGCTAATCTGGTAAATAGTAAAAAGAGTTGTTGCTTCTGGGAGACGGGAACAGGGATTGACTGGGAAGGGTTATGAGAGAGCTTTCTACAGTTAAGATTTGCATTACAGGCTTCAGTAGTTGTGGCACGTGGGCTTAGTAGTTGTGGCTCGCGGGCTCTAGAGCATAAGCTCTGTAGTTGTGGCACATGGGCTTAGTTACTCCGCAGCATGTGGGATCTTCCAGTACCAGGGATTGAACCCGTGTCCCCTGCATTGGCAGGCAGATTCTTAACCAATGCGCCACCAGGGAAGTCCCTCATCTGTAACTTCTTAGGTCAGATTTTCTCTGGAAAATGCTTTGAAACTGCTAGACTGCTAATAATATATTCATGTTCCCTAAAATAACAGCATTTAATAGATACATCTATAGCATCTTTAGGCTCTGAAACTTTCATATATAGAAATTATACACCCTGTGAAGTTCTAGAAGAGGCTAATCTGGTAAATAGTAAAAAGAGTTGTTGCTTCTGGGAGACGGGAACAGGGATTGACTGGGAAGGGTTATGAGAGAGCTTTCTACAGTTAAGATTTGCATTATGTAGGTATATGTATTTATCTAAACTCCCCAAATAGCTATTAAGAGTGTGCCCATTTCACTGTATGTAAATTTTACCTTTTTATGTCTTTGTTTTGTGTTTATTTCTTAGCTGTTTTATGCCTTTCCTTCAGTGCCTTTACTAAATTTCAGGGAAATCTATCCTTCCTTAGACATCTTATAATTTCAAAGATCATTGTGTCTTTTTTCTTATTTTTTTCCTGTTTGGTCAGTTATTGTTTCATACCTCCCAGCCAGAACTTCTAAGTTTTTGAACTTTTAAATTCAAGGTGTCTTTTTTTCCTTCACTATTTGCAAATGTTTAAGAATATTTAATTCAGATTAGACTGTGTTAAGATTGCTTCTGCTTCGAGGATGGTTTATTGGCAGAAGACTTTTCATTGGCTGAAATGAAATGCTATGAATCTAAATTTCTGATTTCTTCTTATAGTAACTTTGTATGAATTCTATCTGGCATAGGCTATTCACTTTGAAATAGGATTTTTCTGTACTAGTAATAGAATTATATGTAGTCAGAGTGAGAGTTTAAGGAGGATAACTAGGTTTTTTGTTCAAAGGCATTCACTTCTTTCATGTGGTGAAATATTACTTTTTTTTTTTTTTTAATTTGCACTTGTTTTGTTGGGAGAGGGCTTGGTGTTCTGAGTTTGTATTCCATTTTTACAGGAAACAATTTCACCTTCATGCTTCCTTTTCTTCATTTACCAGTCAGCCTCCAAGGGTGCATCTCCTTGACACTTTCATTTACTAGAAGTGGTGCCATTCCAAAACTCCTGCCTTGGGTTCTGCTCATTTTCAAGTCCCTTCCTTTCATTGTCACAGTAGCCAGTGCTCCAATCTGCAAGATCTCAAACTGATTCTCAGTATTTTCCCACTCTGAGTGCAATTGGTTTTTGAGAGTGATTTTAACTGTATCCCAACATCCCCTGTCTCCCTACCTCCACCCTCATTCATACCCTGTTGACCCTTCCCATATCTCTGCATAAGTCTCCCCTTGGGTATGGGCTCTATATGTGATTTTGCTAGTCTGAATGCTTATTTTTCTACTTACAGGTAACTTAAAATCTATCTCTTAGTATTTTGGATTCCTGAAACCAATTGCAGAGTGTGTGTGTGTGTGTGTGTGTGTGTGTGTGTGTGTGTGTGTGTGTGTGTGTAGGCTTCCCCACACAAACACTTCTCGAACACCAGCAGGGTGTCTGAGAATTCAACTCAATTCTGACATTATCTACCCAGAGATAGCATCAGATTTCACAGGTAATGGGCTCAGTCCCATTAGACCATCTTCCCCTTCAGGTGACAATCCCAACCTCAGGCTGTTACCTGTGCTTCTGACAAACTGGCTGTAAATCAGAGGTTCCCACAAACCCCTGCTTGGGTTTGATTAATTTGCTAGAGCAGCTCACAGAATTCAGGGAACCCATTTATCGCTAGATTACAGATTTATTACAAAGGATATTAAAGGATACCAGTCAACAGCCAGATGAAGAGGTACCTAGGGCTCAGTCCAGAACAAAGGAGCTTCTGTCCTTCTGGATCTTGGAGCCCAGCATTGGGGCACGTGGAAGCGTTCTGTTTCCTCAGCCTGGAAGCTCTCTGAACTGTGCCCCTTTTGGGGTTTTTATGGAGGATTCATTACACAGGCATGATTCATTAACTCATCAACCATTGGTGACTGACTCACCCTCTAGCCCCCTCTCCCCTCCCCAGAAATCAGGGAGTAGGACTGAAAGTTCCAACCTCCTATTCAAGGTTGGTTGCCCCTGGCAACTAGTCATCATCCTTAGGTGTTCTCCAAAAGTCACATTCATTAACATAAACCCAGTTGTGGTGGAAAGGGGCTGTTATGAATAACAAGACACCCATTTGACCTTCATGGCTCTGAGGTATTTTCAGGAACTGAGGATAAGAGAGCAAATTTTATAACAGAAATGCTCCCGTTGCTCTTATGGCTCAGGAAATTGCAAAGGTTTTGGGAGATGTGAGCCAGGAACTGTGGATTAAGACCAAAGATACATGACAAATATATTTTGGTCCTTTGAATGACCATATATATATTTATAAATAGAAATTATAAATCACAGTATCACAGTTACATTAAAGGCATAGGTTATGGGTGAATTTACATTTCCTACTGATCAGTAAATTTCTCTGGAGGGCATGTGGGGAAATTTAGACTTAGGACATGTCTTAGTTTGAGTTGCTGTAACAGAATATCACAGATTGTGTGGTTTATAAGCAACAAAAAATTTCTCACAGTTTTGGAGGCTGGGAAGTCCAAGATCAAGGTGCTGGCAGATTTGGTGTCTGGTGAGGGCCTGCTTCCTGGCTTATAGATATGTCTTCTTGCTGTGTTCTCAAATGACAGAAGGGGGTTAGGGAACTCTCAGGGATGCTGACCTGAAACAAACAGACTGTCAGATATTTCTCCAGCAAATATGGGTTTATTCAGGATCAGCAAAGAATTGCAATTCAAGGTCTACAACCATGGTGAGCCACGTACAAGTCTCCACAAGGCAAGGAAAGAAGAGTGCTTTTATAGAGAGGAAAAGGAAGTTGGGAGGGCTATAGTAAACAAAGAGCCCTTGCCAGGAGGAAGGAAGGAAGAAAAAGTTGGGAGGGCTATAGTAAACAAAGAGCCCTTGCCAGGAGGAAGGAGGAAGAAAAAGGTCTTTCTTCTTCCAGTTGGGCTCAGCTATTATCATAGGGTGGGAGAGCTCCTCCTTCTGGTCTCTCGACTCTATTTAATTTTGGATTTTATTAATTTTTTACAGGGGTCTCTTTTTTAAGAGCACCAATTCCATTCATGAGGACTCCAATATCATGATCTAATCACATCCCAAATGCCCTACCTGCAAATACTGTCACTTTGGGGATCAAGTTTCAACATACAAATTTTGAGGGGCACACAAACATTGTTTACAGCAGGAAGTTCCCTTTTCTTCTGTGATAACTTGGAGATATCTAGAATTTCCTTTCTAAAATTCCAACAATTTTTTTCCCCAGGTAATTCATATTAATTTCCATACTGGTAAACACTGCAAGCCAGAAACTTGCTGTCAACTCATCCTATTATGTGCATCAAAAAGTATCGTTGGTACTGTAATTGACAGCAGTGTCCCCCAAAGCTTTGACTATTAGGGAAAAGGCAGCATTTCAGAATTTTAAATTATCTTTTTCTTTAATTGGTAATAATGATACCCAGGTTAAACAGTTTCAATTCTGCTACACAGAGTGTATACAAGCTATTTAATCAATTTCTGATGGTGAGAAAATCCACAGCTTCCCAAATAGGTACGTATATGAAGAAAAGGACCTCTATGCATGGTTCAGTAGCTGAGAAGGGAAACTATGACCATTGAACCATCAAAAATTTCCATCTGTAGTATTGGTAGTTTCATATGGTTCAACTTATGTACCCCGTCTGAGGAGAGTGTGATTGATTTTGGTAGTGAGCATGAAGAGATTTCACACTACACAGTTTATATACAACTGCATTGAACAAAGTTCTCAGAACATAAAGATGAAGATATTATTCAATATTTGTTATTATTAATTTGAACAAATTAAAGGTATATGTCTGATAAATTTATCTATATATAGATATTTAACTGATCATCTCCTGTTACTAGGCATCAAAAGAGAATTTCCTAGACTGGCTTCTCATATACTAGGAAATGCTATTAAACCCAATTGATAGTCATCCTACCTCCATCTATCTAAATAAACTGTTGAAACCCTAATATTTACCTGGCATTATAGTAAGTTTTGGAATCCAGCAAAGAAAAAAGACAAAGCTTATTCTAAAGGATATAGAGCCCATTAAAATCTTGAATAATTATTCAATATCAATTATTGTAGTATCTGCCTTTTGTCACATCTCTGAAAATTGGGAGGGAATGGTGAATTTTAGCTGAAAAACCTAAATTTGAGGTGACTTTCTACAGGACTGCTACATTGAGTTGTACTGTTTTCCAATGTACAATACACAATGAAGGTGACTGGACAAGGGAGTGAGTGTGCTCTGGCATGCTGTGCGCACCTGGAAGAAGGCCCTCATTTTTCTAATTTTTACAAAGCTGCCCATAGGGTAAGTGGGATTCATCAAAATGAGAGACAAGGTGTAAATGCACAGTAGGTAGCTACTCAAAACTGCAGTTCTAAAAAACCACTTTGAAAGTAGAAAGCTATTTACCTCCATCAATCTGGCCCTTCGTACACACATGGGAAGTGCTGAAAAGAGATCTTTCCTTACTACGAAGTCATGCTTTTGTGTGGTACCCATCTTTGTAATTGTAGATACAATTCATTTTAAAATTTGAAGAGTCCTTAGAAGATGGAGTTGACAAAGATTTCTACAATTAAAGATTCAGAGATATAGAGAAGTAATCCTTTTCAAGGTCTTATGGGGTACCCAAGTATTTCAGTGAGGGTAGGCCAAGCTTTGCTGCAGTCACAACCCTCAAACCCCAGGGGCTGAAAACAATGAGAGTTTCTTGCTCATTCTATACATTTGACAAAGGGCTGTACTGCTAGTCCCTCAGGAACCCAGGCTAATGAAGGCTCTACCCCAGCAGCAGGAGTAAGGGAACTTGGTGAATTGTACACTGTCTTCTAAAGCTTCCATGAAGTGTCAACACATCATTCTTCTCATATTTTCATTTGTCAAAGAAAAGGAGAGAGTTCAATCCTGTCATGCATACAGAAATAGAACTGGCATATTCTTGAAAAGCCCTAATGACTACTATACCAGGTTAGAGAAAGACCAGGATAGCTTGTACCCATATTCAAATATGAGTTCAAGAAGTCTCTCCAAAATTAACTGTAAATTATAATTATATACCCAAAAAAATCTTCACTGTATTAACGTAATACAAAGAAAATGGCTATGTTCCTTCTGGTCTACAAAATTTTAACAGCTATGAGAACAAAGTATCATTTCGTATTGGATGAAAATTTTTTAATTGTTTGATGTGACAGAGTATAAATCATGTAAAAGCTTTCATTATTTACTATAAATTATTTTCTATTGAAAAGAGACAGAAAAAAAGAATTAACACTATTTCTCCTCTTTTCTAAAATCAGCTTAATCTTAAATTATACTCTAAAGACCTATGCTACGGACTTTATTTATTGGCTACACTAAAATAAAGGCTTATTACATTTTGACATTGGGGTCCACCTTCTCAGTATACTTTACAGAATAGTTGCAGCAGGTATTGTCTTTTACACACCCATAGCCACTTTCTTCTCCCTTTCTATTAGAATGCTGGTTTGTTCCAGTTTCCACTTTTTTCACATTGAGACTTGGAAGAAAATATTAATTGCTCAAATGTAATCACTGCAGTGACTGTCATTTCCCTTGCTAGTGTTGTATTTAGAAATGGATACATTATAACCCTTGTGTCCAATGAACGGTGAAGGAGTTTGCTAGCGGGCTTCTAGGAAATCTTTCTTCATTCTTCAAAATAACTTGAACAGATTTTTTTCTTGTTGGGTATTGTCAAGTCTGTATGGGATGACTGGAACTGTAGCAGCCATCTCATGACAAAGAAATAGTTTACAGACAATAGGCCGAGTTTGGATAGACTACCCTTAAATTCTCTGAGCTCTATCTTTTGTTATGTAAAACATATTCCCTAATCCTTTAAGCCAGTGCTTCTCAAAATGTTGGTCTCAAACAGGACCAAGAGCTACTGTCAGAATGTAAATCAATACACATTTTCTTTCAAGGAAGGTTATCTACAAAGAACATCAGATGGACTAAACAGTGTGGTCAGTGATGTAGTTAAGTTACACTTGGGCAGAAAAATCTTAATCTCATTGAGTCTGCAACAACAGTTATTGTTTGGTTGGAGAACTCAACTAATAAACTTACCTAGGAAAAATTCATTTTTCTTCAGAAAGCACTGACACATACACCATTTTGGTGCACAGACTAGAAAGTCTGGGGTTTGCCTTTAGGTAGTTTTGCTATTCTTGGTTTCAATTCAGTAATGCATTCAATAAATGTTCACTGATCACTTATATTATACATGTAGTATAAATGAACAAGTAAAAGCTGCCCTGGTCCCAGAAAAATTGCAAGTTGGTATGGGAGATAGGAAGGGAAATCAGTGATTACAGTACTTGCCAAGGTTAACTATAAAGCTGTTTACAGGGTGTTGGAGACTTAAGTATATTATTATGTTTGGGAGGAATTGGCAAGGGAACACTACCGAAAAACGTGGCACCTGAGCTAAGTTAATATGTGGAGGCAGTTCACAAAACTGGAGCTGTGGCCAGGGTGAGGCTGAAACCATAGAGAAATGACTCAGTGCCATGTTAGAGTTTAAATTTTACTGATGGTGACAGCTTATTACATGATCAGCTTGCATTTACTACCATGATTCCAGGCATTTTTGGACATGGTTAAGGTTGAAGTTATTTGCTGGACAACTGGTTAGAACTGTAGCTAGACTTAGCAATTGAAAATACCAACCTATAACTGCCAAATGGCCTTGGGATTAACTTGAACTACTTATACAATGTCCATTTTAGTTCCTCTACCTCATTTGTTTTTGAGTTAAGCACTCTATTTTAATCTTCACAATATCCTAAGATAGTTATTCTGATACACAAGGAAACTGAGGCAGAGATAGTCTCTAGTTGAGCTGAAACATGGTCAAGCCTGGCTTTGAATCCAGTCAAATCTTAGTCCTGAGTCCATATTCTTAACCCCTTTTGTACTGCTTCTCTGGCAAAATGTAGGACATTTTGATTTTTCCCGTTAAGGTGGCCAAAGCTTAATTACGATAATTCTGGTTTCCTTAAAATGATTCCTGGGTTTCAGCCCCCAACCAAAATCCCTAATCAGGTATTCTGGAGTCAGGGAAGCCTCTGCAGCTCTGCATAAGGTACACTTACTTGGCCTAGCATAGTTTCATTAAGTGTGTATGGGTCCACCCAGTGTAACCTTTAATAGAATCTGGATTTTTATGGGAATCTTGTGGTTTTAGGTGTTGGCTTGAACTTTTAAAAACCAGTACAGGGGGAAAATATACACATAAAATCGAAAAAAAAAATCAATATTCTGTGATGGTTTTAAAAACTCAAGCCAACACTTAAAAACAAATTAAACTGGAGTCACATGCTTATATGAAATTGTGATGATTAATTTTACATGGTGTCCAGATATTTGGCCAAATATTACACTGGATATTTCTGTTAAAATATTTTTTGGGATGAGATTATTATTATTATTATTTTTTTTGGCCACACTGCACGGCTTGCAGGATCATAGTTCCCCAACCAGGAGTTGAACCTGGGCCATGGCAGTGAAACTACCAAGTCCTAACCACTGGACTGTTACGGAATTCCCGAGATTACTACTTAAGAGTTTCAGTAAAACCTACTCTCCATAATGTGGGTGAGCCACATCCAATTACTTGACGGCATTAACAAAAAAAGACTTCTCTGAAAGAGGGAATTCTGTTAGCAGATGGCTTCGAACTGGAATATCAACTCTTCCCTGGGTCTACAACCTTGTTTACCCCATAGATTGTTGACCTGACAGACCCCCACAATTGCAAGAACCAATTCCTTAAAATAAACCTCTATAGACACAGGCTGTTGGCTGTTTCTCTGAAGAATCCCAATAGGAAAACTAAAAAGTTGTCGAGCCTCTATCACTCAATATACTTACAAACTAAGAGCCAGCCTGCTGAAGGCCTTTTATGGGGATGGGGTAAACCGCATTCCTATCCCGGGAAAGGGAGGTTTTTTTCTCATTCGTGTACACCACTCAAATACTTTTAACTCAATTCAGAAAGAAATTTAATGACATTTTCTACCTAGACCCTGCTGTAAAATACTAAGTTACTTTCAGCTCTTGATATATTTTAAATCAGGGGAAAAAATTA
This sequence comes from Physeter macrocephalus, assembly GCF_002837175.3. Classification (NCBI taxonomy): domain Eukaryota; kingdom Metazoa; phylum Chordata; class Mammalia; order Artiodactyla; family Physeteridae; genus Physeter; species Physeter macrocephalus. The sequence continues at coordinate 86,500,434 of NC_041221.1, read as the reverse complement.
TTTAGGACTTGCCAGGACTTAAAATGTTTTTATGTAGCTCAATGAATTTCAAAATATTTCAAAAATTTCAAAAAAGAAGGCTCTATTCCCATTTCCTCCAAGAAAACCCTGAAGGCTAAATTTGTAATTTAGCAAAGATTTGAACCAAGAATTCAAAATTATATGAACCCTAAACTCTTACTCTTGCTTCTACTGTTCCAAAAGGTAGAAATCATTAATGTTATATAGAAAAACTCTCCAAGCACAGAACATCTGACTCATCAATGGATAATCAAAAAACAACACACAAATACATAGACTAGTTGGACAGTCATTTAGACTAAATTGCACCCATATTTAAGTAATTGCCAGGCAGTTACTGAAGAGCCTAGATAGGTATTCTAGTGACCAAACTGGGATTAAAATATTCAGTAGCTAATTACTTTCCCCCTGCCCTAATATAAAGCCCTTGGAACTAAGTCATTATATTTTAAGTGGTAAGCAACATTTCATTATTCAGTGAATTCAAAATCAGTGAATTTTGATTCACTGATACAGCTACTAATCAGAGCCATCTTGTAACCCATTTCTACTAGTCAAGCTCCAGAATAAAATGGGAATATCTCCTACATTGTCTTACATGCTATTACATTCCATTTCAGTTTTTTGTTTTTAATTAATTAATTAATTAATTAATGGCTGCATTGGGTCTTCGTTGCCGCATGCAGGCTTTCTCTAGTTGCAGCGAGCGGGGGCTACTCTTTGTTGCGGTGCGTGGGCTTCTCGTTGCGGAGTACGGGCTCTAGGCATGTGGGTTTCAGCAGTTGTGGCACAATGGCTCAGTTGCTCCGCGGCATGTGGGATCTTCCTGGACCAGGGCTCTAACCCATGTCCCCTGCATTGGCAGGTGGATTCTTAACCACTGCGCCACTAGGGAAGTCCCTCAAATAGTTCTTTCATTCAGTCTAAACAAGACTAACATTGGTCAGTAGCACATTTATCATGGCAAAAATTTCAGTTTTAGATTACAGGTCTAGAGGGAAAAAAAGGAAGCTCTTGAACTTAAATCTGCTAACACTACTGGTTTTCCTAATGATCAATTATCACTCATAGAGAAAAATGATTTACTCTCTCAAAGTAAAAAAAGACTAAAAGTGTATCTTTTTTTCTGCCTTTAAATTAAAAAAAAAAAATTACAGGACAAAGTTTGCATTTCTTTTATAATGAATTACTGACAAATTCCTGACCCAGGAATCAAAAATTAAAATTCAGAATTTAAAACCAAGAAACAAGCTAAATCATGTACATATTTAATTAAGAAACTAATAATGCAATATTACCCAAATAAAAAGCAAGCACACGGACTTCCCTGGTGGTGCAGTGGTTAAGAAGTTGCTTGCCAATGCACAGGACACGGGTTCGAGCCCTGGTCTGGGAAGATCCCACGTGCCACGGAGCAACTAAGCCCGTGTGCCACAACTACTGAGCCTGTGCTATAGAGCCTGTGAGCCAAAACTGAGCCCACGCGCCTAGAGCCCATGCTCTGCAACGAGAAGCCAGTGCAATGAAAAGCCCGTGTGCCACAACAAAGAGTAGGCCCCACTCACCGTAACTAGAGAAAGCCAGAGTGCAGCAACAAAGACCCAGTGCAGCTAAAAAAAAAAAAAACAATCCTAATCTAACACAGTCTATTCATCCAAGATAACAGTGTGAATCTATATATGTTCTCTTCCATCTCAATATGTCATGCAGTGACAAGTTCAACAGCCAAGCAACCTCATCTTCTGGATGGACCAGTAAATTTGTACTGTCCATGTCTGCAGAATCCTGCCCCCTTTCCAGCATACCTGTGAGTGGCCCTTATGAATAATCTGGTTGGAGAAAGCAAAGTCTCCACTGTTGAAAGAAAGCTATGGAAAAGACTCTTAATTCAAACAGTATTAGGTTGGTGGATGAGGCAAATTGGAGCATGTAAAAAAAAAAAAAAAAAAAAAAGCATATGCTCAATTATCATGTTCCATATTTCAGAGAAGAGGCATTAAGGATTTATGCTATAAGTTTATTTACAAACATATCTAGGATGCTGAGTTCAAGAGTTTGATCCTTTTTTCAAAGAGACTGCACATCTTAAAATGCTCCTCTTCGTATCTGTGAATAAAAGCATAAAAAATTAACGATATTAAAGAGCCTATTCATTTAACAGAAATATGTAGCTTCATTAATATACTGTCTGTCCTTCAATTTATGACTGGTACATCAGAAAGCGTTTACAGTATCATGACTTTATTCATACTGATTTTCTTCATCATATGCACCAGAGTCTTCCCAAGTAATGGCTTGGATAAATCATTTCCCTTCTAAACAAAGACAAGTAAAGTCTTTCTTTTCCAAAGTATATTTTGGAATTTATTCCAGTCATCCCACAGAGCTTCCTTTAGTGTTACTTTTGCTGAAAATTCTGATTATAATTTAACTAAATAAATCCTTTCTTCTCACTTAGGGAATCTGCTAATCTTGCTGCACACAAGATTCCTTCAGGTGTATATTAATACACACTGCCCTCAAGACAGATTAGCATTAATCAGTTTACTAGAACTTTACCTGGTCAAGTACCTGAGCTCTGGAACGAGACTGCCTGGGTAAAAATTCTGGTCCACCATCACTAGCTATGGAATACTGGGCAACTTAACATTTTTTTTTTTTTTTTTGGTCTCAGATCAAGTTAACATCATCCACCTCAGTCTTGCCTGGTAGCCAACCTGAGCTTATTAATGTAAAGTGTGCCTGACAAGCAGCAGCACTCAATAAACACTGGCTTTCAGGTAAGGATACATTTGTTTATAGGTTTAACCTGTCTCCCTCAATGCCACACCCACACTTAACTTCAGGAATTACAACAACACACAATAGTGTATTTGTGATTTTGGGGGGCGTGGTAAGGGAAGAAAGGAAAAAAGGGGAAACCTCTGCAAAGATTAGAAATGCACTAATTATTTACCTGTCTCATGGATTATTTTTTAAGCAGTTGGTGTCTTACTATACAGAAAGGTGCAGCAAATGCACTCCCAAAGTACAAAGTCATCATAGCTAGTAACCGCCACTTGTTTTCCACTGAAAATGGTAAATTCTGTTGGGAAAAAAAGAGAAAAGAAACTGAACTTCAAATCATCTGATTTTATAAATCAAAAATAAGTATACAGGAAGCGCTAATTTTTCCATAATCAGGTTATATATATATGCCATATACCATAACACTTTTTTAAACACTATCTTTCAAATCCTATGACCTCGATCACACAAAACACTAGAAGGTAAAAAAAAATACCCGGTTTTACTCATCAACTCTACCCCCCTACACCCTTTCTCGGCCCATTAATACTAGGCTTCAGGTAACCCTCGGAGGATGTTACTGCTAACTACCCGATTTAAACTATTTATACTTGAGGCTAAAACCAACTTCAATCAAGGACGGTTAATACTCCTAATTTCGTCAACTAGTTGGAGACTAGCCCCACACCACAGGCCCTCATATCCTCAACGTTTGAATGACTTTCACTTCGAGTCGGGTGACCTCTAGCTGAGCTTTAAGACGCAATACCTGAAGCCAGGCGCTTCAGGGCCCTCCATATCTTGAAGGGCGGGGTGGGGCGCGAGAGGGAAATGGGGGAACACTAGTGTGAGATAAGGTCTCTGGCTTTACCTACTCATTCCTTCTCGCGATTACGGCGCGCAGCCAGGGTCCTGAACTTTCTCCCTGGTCCCTGGAGGAACTGGAATGCTAGTCGACGTTCCAGATCAAAACCCCGGCTTCCCATCTCTCTCTCCACGACCCATAGGCGGCTTTGGAGTTCACCCAGTCGCAGCCAAGTGCCCCCTACCCAACGGAGCCAGGCCCCTTCCATACTAACCTTCCCCGGACCCTCCTCATAGTGGCTCCTACGGACCACAGAGGTTGTGAACCTCCGGATGCTTTGTCCCAACATAGCGCTGTTGGAAGCCCTGCGAAAGCCGCAGAAACTGAAGGCGGAAGAAATGGCGGCAGCACACTCGACACTCCTTTCCTCACGACCTTGTTCCTTTTGGGGAAGGAGCGAAAGGGAAGATGGGAAGTGGGCCAGAGCTCTCGGAACATGCGACAAAGCGGCGGCCCCAGAGGATTGTGGGAATTGTAGTTCAGAACATCGTGGCGTCTTATCGGCCCTGAAAGATTGTGGGAAATGTAGTCTCGCCCAGGTTCCGGTAGGATCAGAACATACTTACCAGCAGTGTTTCTTCCGGACGTGAGTCCTTGTCGAGTTCTTGTCCGGGTTCTTGGGGCCTGTTTCTAGAACGATTTTACTGAAGTTAGCGAAGCAGTTTCACCATGTGTGTGCTAGTTTATGGAAAAGGAAAATAAACCTCTCCCTTTTCTTTTTTTGTGACTATATGCTAAGTGTCTGTGATTTGCAGTACTACTCCGCCAGCGCTGCGAGAGATGTATATGCTCTTATCTCACCGGTAGGAAACGAAACGTAAACACGAGTAACCAAATAATATGCAGTACAAAGGATTTCAGAGAGAAAACTGAGTTGAAGTGCGAAGGGAAGGATTCCTGGAGATATAGAGAACTAAGTAGAACAGAAATAGGAAGACAGGGAAGAGAAAACTCAAGGCCAGTTTGAGTATGGCATGTTGGGAGTGTGGAAGAGAAAGCAGCCTCTGATCCGGAGTCAGCCTGGACCAGGAATTGGTGTTCTGCTGAACCTAAACAATTTAAGAGGACATGCACATCAAAGTTTCTCTTGTCAGTGATGGCTCAAGGAAATAAGATCACTCTATTATATATGAACAAAGACAAAACATGAACATTGTTCAAGTCACAAAAATGACCAAACATCACCATACCCAGTCAATACGATGACTTCTGCTTCTTTATCAATTACAACCTTAACCGTAGGCTAGTCTTCCTTCCTCCTACGTAGAATTTAGTAAGATAGCAAAAGTCACCGGAAAGAAGCCCAAAGCCTGTTAAGTCCTAACACCTTACTGAGATCCCCAGGGTTTCTCTGGGTATTCTGTCTCCCTTACTGCAATGAGTAATAAACCCAGCTTCTTCATTTACATATGTATTCCTGGTAGGCTTTGACTAGTGGGTATTGGAAGAAACTGGTCATAAATGAGGCTGGGAAAGTATTAGGTTAGATTGTGAAAAGCACTGCTAACCTAAGTTTTCATCTGTGGCAGAGTGTACATTGCTTCAGATGACTCATTTATACAGCAGTAGTAAATAAGCAAAGTCGAGTAGGATTTAAGTCTTGCTTTGAAAACTGGTTATAAAGTGTATGCTTTAATCTTTCTTTAGCTTTTGAATGAGAAAAGCCATGTTTCACCTCGACAAAAAAGAAAAACCATGAACAAAAGTGAAGAAGTTTTATTTCTACAAGTAACTTGTAATTGAGTAGAGATGCATGTAATGCATATTTGGTGTTCTCCTCCTAATTGATAGAAGATGTATGATATTCAGTTTTTTTAAAAAGTCCCCATCAATGTCTTTATGTATTAAAGGATTATGATTTAACTATAATTGGGAAATGTTTTCACAGTTAATAGTTAATGTTTTCTAAATTCTCTTTATCAGTCTAATGTAAGTAATATCTCCTGTATATTTGGTTTATTGTTACTTCTAATTCACATTAATTGATGCTCGTCTGTGTATCTGGCTTTCAGCTAACTCCAAAGGGAACTCCAGGAGAGATTCTAGCGTCTGGCTTTGAAATTGCCTCCTCATGAGCTCTGTGACCAATTAAAGACAGTGGCAAATTCTTTTCATCAAGAGATAGGGTCTATGCCTTTTCTCCCTGAATCTGGATGGACTCTGTGTGACTATTTTGACCAAGAGAATTTGCCATAAGTGATGCTGTGCCAGTATCCTGCCCAGGCCTTACGATATTGGCAGCTTCCTTTCCTGTCTTTTGGAACATTTGCCCTTGCAACCCTGAGCTTCATGTAAGAAGTTTGACTACTTTGCTGGAGAGGCCTCCTGAAGAGTACTCAAGAATGCACCGAAAAAAAGTGGGGGGTCGGCTCAGGTGTCAGGTATGTGAGTGAAGCTATCTTGGATTCTCCAGTCCAGTCCAGGTGCCAGCTGAATACACTGAGGGACCCCAGTCAATGCTGTGTAGAGAAGAGTTGCCCAGTTTAGCCCTGCCCAACACGCTGATCTACAGATTTGTGAGACATAATTAAATGGTTGTTCTTTCAAGCCATTAAGTTTGGGGTAGTTTGTTAAGCAATAGTAAATAACTGGAATAAGAACTGCTCAGCTGAACCCACCAGCCTCCAAAACTGTAAGAGAAAATAATAAATTGTTTTAAGCTGCTAAACTTTACGGTAGTTTGTTATAAAGGAGTAGAAACCTGGAACACGTATCATGCACAGTTTCTTATACATATAGCCTAACAATCTAAATTCAGTCATAATGGCTGGCAAGGAAAATGCAAATCACCTTTGAGAACCTTTTGATTCAGTATGATACTCTTTTGCTATAAAATGAATTTTAAGAGAAATGAGACATTTCATGGATTGGAACAAAACAGAAAAGATCTTTAGGGACACGAGGTTTACTCCCAAGTTGTACTTTAAAAATAAAATCCAATTATTTTAATAGTAAATAAGATGTATATCATAGAGTAAGCAATCTGCTTTTTAGACCCACATGAATCTTTGGAAACTGAAATTACATTATATAGAACAATATATCTAAAAATTAAAGTACAATATTTGTCATGTCTCTCAACAGCTACTATATTAGATTTTTAGGAACTAGGTTAGAGTTTACTTAAATTGTTTACTGAAGAAATTATATGTTTCTGTCCTACACTGAAAAACTCAAGTTAACAAGTTTCTTTTGATCTCAAGTTTTTAGAATTTCCTGCTACTGTAGCATTAAAGTCGGAATGCTGTGTTAACTGTTTTTTGAAATTTTACATTTGTAGAGGGAAAAAAATACTGGTTTAAGGAAAGGAGAAAATGTGATTCCACGGAGGCAGTTAGGGTTGGAAAATATGCTGCCAGTCTTCCAAATGATTTAGTGATGACCAACTGGAAGAAAAATTTCTGCAAAAAAGAAAAAAAAATGCTTATGTGATCAAGCTGTATATTTTACTCTTCATCTTGCTTTATTACTTTTGAACACCATTTTTTCCTTAAAAGCCTTTCATGTTTTTTATTCCAACTTTATTGCTTAATCTCAATGAAGCTTTAAGAATGATTCACGTTTTAAAGATTAATTTATAGTTTAATTATTTGTTATTGTGAATTGCCAAGTATAGGTAGGTACATTTTTACAAGGTGAACACAGAAAATAACATTTCTCAATTTGAAAATCAATGATTGTATTTATATTTATGTTCCATCTCCTTCTTGACTTAGCTTGCAATGATACTTGGTATTGCTTTGACTAGTTTTCTTTAAATTCACTATGGCATTTCCTGCTTGTGTCTATAACTGGAATACTAAATAATCAAATAGTTTCATTCATTTATTTTAAGGAAACATAATTTAAATGAGGAAGGGGATTCTGAAAATGAATTTAATGCATCATTCTAAAAAGAAATCCTTTTTTGTTAGAAGTAAGAGAAACATAGGAGATATCTGAAAGTAAACCAACTTTCTTGCATTACTTATGTTGTTTTGTAAAGAATTGTGCAAATAAGGACTATCTGGAAGTCTTGGTTTATAACTAGGCCCTTTTTTGCTGATCAATGCATATAAAGTGCTGCTATATTTCTACCAGATTCAGGTGAGATTGCAGGAATCTGATCAAAGGCACTTTGTTCCTCTAGACAATGTTCCTCTTTACAGTCCAGAAAGATGTTTGTTTATGCTATAACATCTTTTGTATTTGACTTTTTGGTTTGGGCTTATAATTAAGAAAAATGGGTTTTCTTGAGAATAACATTTATGCACTTTGAGTAAATTATTAGTGAATTCACCAAACAGTTCTTTTAAACATTTCAACTAATTATAAAATTATACAAAGTGGGTTAGGTTTAATTTCCAGTTCTCTTCACATCCCTCAGTTAAGCTATACCCTCACTAACAGCATTTAAAACTGTATTATTGTCCCTGAATTGTGTTCAGCATCTCCTTACCACTTTGTACTAAGGGATATTATAAGCAACAGACTTATGAAACTCTTGCTGGGTTTACTATGTGGATTTTTTTTTTCTTTGAGGATGTGTTTCAATATATTTCATGGTGTCATTTTTATGAGGACCCATAGGAGAAATTTCTCTCTGGTCTAAAATAAACATGCTTCTCCTGAGTAGCTGATTTGCTTTTGCCTTATGAGTGCTGTGAATAACAAACTTTATTGCGATTTCTTCCTTATACTGATTCCTAGAAAGCTTAGAGCCAAATGTGTGACCTCTTTTCAGTGGAGACTGTGAATGTATTTTGTGTACTTTACTCCTAGCTCCATCTTCTCTTCTTTATTTAGTTTTGCTTCACTTTTCTACCCAATTTTATTTTATCTTGTTATATAGTGTCTTTGTTCTATACCTCAAATGTTTTCTGAAACAATATTAGCATGTAAATAAGCTAATAAATTATAAATTCTCCTCACATAGAAAGTTGTTGTAGTGTTACTTTATTGATTTTTGTCTTTGCTTTATGGAGCCTGGGCTAGGTCAGGTAATTAAAACTAGCTAATGTAACAAATGATCCCCAAATTTTAATGGCTTAATACAATACAGATTTATTTCTCACTTATGTCACAATCTGAATCAAATGTTCAGCATGCAGTCTTCAACTTGGTAATTCTAGTGCTGTCATCTTCTTGGGCCTCCACTCAATCCTCTGAATTGAGCCTGCCTGCCACCATGCTAAGAAGAAGGTAGAGGCTCACACAAGGGTCAGATTAGTAGGTGGCATGCACTATTTGTGCCTATGTTCTATTATCCAAACCAATCACATGCTACACAGATTTCTGTGTGTCTGAGAGGAAACTGGAAATGGTTTGGTCGAACACATAGCATCTCCTCTACAGAGCCCTTCTAGTTTCTTGCTGGAATCTTATGGAATACTTCTGCAAGAAGTCAGTATTCAGTGGTTATTGGTTATCTTGGCGCTTTGCTACAGTGGCTGCAAATCCTCATAATTCTTTTGTAATTTCCTGTTCCTGCACATTTCCCCAGAGTTGCACACTCCAGGCAATATACTGTACCTGGAATCATAATGACATGGGTTCAAATCCAAGATCTACCTTAACTGTTTAGCTTTGGGCAAGTTGTATGACCTTTCCTCATCTTTCAAATGGGGACAGTAATCTTACGTACTTTATAGGGCTGTTAGAAGGTGTTCGGCTGCACCCCTCAGGCCTGCAAGCCTTGTAACTACCCAACCTCCAAACCAAAGTAAGCACCCAGAGATAGAGACAGAAACATCAACAGTTTAATGGTTAGGGGAGCTTACTGAGTTTGCAGCAAAATGTCCTGGAGTGACACCCCACGGCAGACCGCAGAAGGCAGATGGCAGGAAGGACACAACAGCAATCTCACTATCAATACTGGGGGAGAAGGAGGCTACCATTTATAAGGGGGAATTGACTTCAGATAGGCTCATCAGTTACCAGGGAAACCAGCAGCTGGGGCAGGGGACAAGCATGTAGGCAATTTACTGATTAAGCACTACAATTAAGAGGATTGGATAGTCATGTGAGTGAAGCAAGGACTGGTAGAGTAGGGGATGTACAGAGAGCAAGAGAACAGCCATCTTGAGTGGCCTGAGGTCAATTGAGATATTTGTGCTTCAGAGTGTTCTATTAGCAAATGGGCCAGTGACAACCCCCTTTGGGGGATCCCCCTCCACGTGCCACTTTTTTTAAAAAAAATTATTTGTTTATTTATTTTTGGCCGTGTTGGGTTTTCGTTTCTGTGCGAGGGCTTTCTCTAGTTGCCGCGAGGGGGGGCCACTCTTCCTCGCAGTGTGCGGGCCTCTCACCGTCACGGCCTCTCTTGTTGTGGAGCACAGGCTCCAGACGCGCAGGCTCAGTAGTTGTGGCTCACGGGCCCAGTTGCTCCGCGGCATGTGGGATCTTCCCAGACCAGGGCTCGAACCCATGTCCCCTGCGTTGGCAGGCAGATTCTCAACCACTGCGCCACCAGGGAAGCCCCACGTGCCACTTTTTAATTAACTTTCTGTCTTTTCTCAACAGTTTGGCCACTGGAATATGTAGGTCTGAAATATGTTTTAAAAAACTGATGCACTACTATAATGTAAGTTCTCTGAGGGCAGAGAGTGGTTTTTTTTGTTGTTTTTTTCATCACTTATGTATCATCCTAAGTATCCTCTATAAAGAGGATGATTCGTTCAATGAATGAATGCTGAAAACAATTAATGAATAGTGTAGTAGTTTGAATTTAAATGCAAATACTGTTTTGAGTGTAGATTATGATTTAGTTTTTAAAATCCACTTTATTGAGGCATATGTTACATGCAATAAAACGTCTATTTTGAGTGTCCTGTTCAATGAGTTTGACAACTGTATACACTCATTAAGCAACATCACAATTAAGATATAGAACAACAATCACCCATGATTTACCTGTAGCAATATACTTTAAAAGGATTGATTTGTTAATTACCTCTGAGCACCCTCACCCTTGATGCTTAGATATTCTCTATTAAAGCCAAAACTGCACTCAGTCCTATAAAAGTAGGCTTTATTGCAGATTTTCTCAGCAGGAGACTATTTAGATTATGGACCAGATTATTATTTGTTGAGGGTGATGTCTTGTGCATTATGTAGGATGCTTAGCTACATTTCTGGCATCTACCCACTAGATGCCAGTAGCACTACCCTTCCCAAGCTATGGCAACCAAATATGTTTCCAAACATCATCAAAAGTCCCCTCTGCTGGCAAAATCATTCTGGGTTGAAAACCACTGCTCTGCAGCCATCTCTTCAGGGCAAGGTGAGTCAACAGAATGTACACTTGATCTGAGCCAATGCTTTTGCACTTGCTGAGACCCATTGGCAGAATTGTTATGCTTCACCCTTTTCAGCAAGGTAAGGCTCAACTACCGTAGGATTCTGCATTCCACTGGCACTTTGCCCACTCCCTTCTCTGCTATCATTGTGTGCCATCCACTGCCTGTAGTGCTGAAGATTTATAAGCTTCTGTTGATCCTCCCCTCTGTTCCACACTGAATCCAGGGCAGATGGGAAGTGGTATTAAAGCTTGCTTTGGTTTTATTCTTGCCTTGTGAATCTGAGTTCTCTGAGTCCCACTCATTTAGAAGGTAATGAACCTATCCTTAGTTCTACCTTTAGAAATAGACAATTAGTTTTTAATTAAATGAACACATGTGCTTAGCACTGTATCTGGCAAGTAGTAATGCTCAATACATAGCAACTCTTATTATTACTTCCCTACCACTGTTTTTCTGTGCTGCTGCTATATTCCCCTTGTTTCCTTATACTAAGATCACTCCTACTTTCATCATACTTACCACACTTTCTGTTTGTATTCAGCTTTTGTATTAAGACTATGCAGTCTATGTTCACATGTCCCAAAGATATTTAGCTCTCAGAACACCCAGGCCACCAAGGCACGCCTACCCTCCTGGCCTGATCACACGTTCCTCAGCTTTTGATGCTAAATTAAGAGAAAAAAATCAGCTCCTTAGGAAATCCCATCATCATTTGATTGGAAAGGAATGGCTTTCCTGACTAGAGCCACAAGGAAGACCATCCTCTGAAGGAAAAAAAACAGACATTCTGTCTCTTATAGTTTCCTAATTTTCTCACTATCCTTCCCTAGAAGAGCTATGGAGCTCCATACTTAGACCTTGTGCACTTTTTGAATAACAAAGGTGAACAGAGCATTTGATTGTAAACATCTACTGCAGTTCATTAAAGGTAAATAAAATAATTTTTAAAAAAAGAATATAAACTTAAGGTGTGACAGAACACCTCTCTACTCACCAGATGAGGAAACCAGAACGTTGTTCATTTACTAGGAGGAGGGGAGCCCAGACCATGCAGGAAGCCTCGAGTAAGAGGATTATTAAAAAGTGTAGGTTATTATTATTATATACTGTACTATTAACAGAAGTATAGATTATTATGAACTGGGAAAAATTTGTGGAAGTGGTTGTCAAAGAAGGCTTCATTTTGTGTTCTTGTAGTAACTGTCAGCACAAATTTGGCTGTTTTTTTAAAATTAACATTTATTTTTGGCTGCATTGGGTCTTCGTTGCTGTACGTGGGCTTTAGTTGTGGTGAGTGGGGGCTAGTCTTTGTTGCAGTGCACGGGCTTCTCATTGCAGTGGCTTCACTTGTTGCAGAGCATGGGCTCTAGGCACGTGGGCTTCAGTAGTTGTGGCACGTGGGCTCAGTAGTTGTGGCGCATGGCCTTAGTTGCTCCGCAGCCTGTGGGATCCTCCAGGACCAGGGCCTGAACCTGTGTCCCCTGCATTGGCAGGTGGATTCTTAACCACTGTGCCACCAGGGAAGTCCCACAAAGTTGACTTTTGACACTCAATATCTGGGGTTGTGAGATACAAAATCCTTATTGCTCATCCTATTGTGTTACGTGGAATTTTCCAAAGTCTTTTCAGAAACTCAAGAGCTGATTTTTTTTTTCCCATTCTCTTTTCATTCCTGATGTGGCAATCCTATCCTGAAGGGAAGAAATGGTGGTAGAGGGTAGGGATAAAGGCAATTTATGGTTAATAAAGACAGGTGATGAATTAAAAGTGATTTTCCCAGGACACAGGTTTTTAACTACTTGAAGTGAAATGACTGATTTGAGTTATATCTACCTGTGAGAGTAGTCTTGGGTATGTATTGGGGATGCAGACAACCCTGACTTCAGGGGCATAAAAAATTCCAGTACTTTTCCTATCATTATCAACAGGAAAGTAAAATCTTTGTTTCTAATATTTGACACAAAGGCTTAGATACATATTAAGAGAAGTAAGAGTTTTATTTAAATTCACAATCTAAGGCCTTTCTAGAAGGCAAGATTAGCAGGGAAGGGGGGAGGGGTTGACATCTAGAAGCAGCAAGGGATTAGAACAACAGGCAAAATGAAAAAAAAATTTGCAGAAATTGCATAATTTTGTTTAGAACAAGATTTTTTGCTTTCTCTCTCTTTCTCTTTCTTTGTATAAGAGAGAGAGAGAAAGCAAAAATGAAAATTTGGTGGAAAAAACACAGTTACAGAATCGAAATAATTTCACAGCTTTAAATAAGTTGGAATTCCACAAAAATAATTATAGAAAGAGGTGTTAAAGATTAAGGATGCCAAGTTTAAATATATCAGAAAAATAAAATGATAGATTCGAAAGTCTGAGTCATAAAGACCAAAAGTCTGACAGGGTCATTTGATAAAAATAATAGGATTAAAAAAATAAGATAAAAATTCTCATACCTTTCCCTCTTAGGTGCCAAATTGGCCATCTTCTTTGTAAAAGCAACGCCCTCCATCTCTTGTACTTAACCTGACTTCTCTCAATGCTGCCATCATTGAAGAGTTTTAATGATAAGCTCTCCCATGAAGTCCTAATGGCACCATAGACGCAGTCTTTGTAAAAGTGAATGTGTTCCGTTAGTGTACCTCCATCCTATACCACAAAGCTACTCTTCTTCCCAATTTTCCTTTTTATGGGTGTCATTCCCTTTTCCTGGTCATCCAAACCCAGAATCTGAGAATTGTCCTTGACTGCTTTTTCTCTTTTCAAGGGACTTACCACTTAATGGGATAGAGAACGTCCAGATTGATAGAGGAAAAATAAATCATAGAATGTTATAAATAAGTAGAAATAGGAGGATCTAGACCCAAGACTGAGTCTTCTTTTCCTCACCTGTGCACACAGTTACCCAGTGTTACAATGATGACCATTTTAAGTGGGTATCTTAGTGCAGATAATAGCTGGTTATTTCTCTCTTAGTTCAAGTAGAAGGAAGATAAGAAACTATTCCTCCAGCGTTGCTCTAAGTTAGAAGCTTTACACTGATTTTCTAGCTTCTGATTTCAAGGTCACGCCTGGTTGTTTATGAAAACAGTACCTACACTGAACACAATTCGTAGGTAGAAAAACGTTGCTGTTAGTCTTCCAGCTTCTGAACGCTACTCCACTCCTACCACTCTGTGGGCTCTTCTTTTCTGCATGTTCCTCTCCACGATTCCAGAAAACACACCCTCTTTTTGAGAAAAGAAAAAGAGACTTTTATGAGATCTAAAATTAATAAATTTTTAATATATAAACCATTGACATTATATTGGAGCATGAATGTTCTCTGAAGACTTTCCAAATTAACAGGAATTGAAGCATAAGTAAAAGGAATAATGCTTCTACAGATAATTTCAGACAACATGAGGAGGAGGAAAATTCTTTGTGTCTGTTTTTGTTTAATCAGGAAAGAATGTTGTTGACAAAATTTAAAATATTCAGGTGGTTTCTGTACCATGTAAGTATTATAAAGTTATGGTAATTTTTAGATAGTTTCTTTCCTTGGCATGAGTTCAACTATATAAGTTACATGTCATATTTTATTTTATTTTTAAAATTAATTAATTAATTAATTTGTTTATTTATTTATTTTTGGCTGCGATGGGTCTTCGTTGCTGCCCGTGGGCTTTCTCTTTTGCAGCAAGCGGGGGCTACTCTTTGTTGCGGCGTGAGGGCTTCTCATTGCAGTGGCTTCTCTTGTTGCAAAGCACGGGCTATAGGCATGCGGGCTTCAGTAGATGTGGCACGTGGGCTGTAGAGCACAGGCTCAGTAGTTGTGGCGCATGGGCTTAGTTGCTCCGCGGCATGTGGGATCTTCCCGGACCAGGGCTCGAACACGTGTCCCCTGCATTGGCAGGCGGATTCTTAACCACTGCACCACCAGGGAAGTCCTACATGTCATATTTTAGATTATAATGTTTTTTATTTAGGTATTTGAGGTTAGCATCTTCAATAATAATCTTTAAACAACAGTTTCAATTTTTCTATGTTGGTTAGAAAGGTATGTTCAACTTGAAAATATAAGAAAACATGATATATTTTAATTAAGTTTTAATAAAATATTATTGTTTCTGGCAATATTAAATCATTTTTATCTCTTTCAAACATATTACTGTGCAAATATAAATTTAAAGAGAAATTTAAGTCATCCATGTTGAAACTTTATAATTTTAGCTTTTTTTTTGTACTAATGATTCTATTTGTGAATGCAGTACATAATGTTAGATATGATAGTCTAAGGGTATGTGATTTTATTAATAAGCCAGTTAAGACTGTAAATAATGTAAGGAAAATTTGGATATGCTGGAGAAAACAAATACAGAAAATTTATAATCATTTTCCCCAGAAAATGCTACCTCATATTTTTAAGAATATATATAGTATATTACATTTTGGTTATAGTGTACAAAATGATTTTAAGGGAATAATGGAATAATATTAAAAGTAAACAAGTAACCAAAGTGGAATATAGGATTTAGGTCAAATCTTTTCCTTGTGAAATATGCAGATAACTGAAAAAACAAATAGATTTAGCACGAGCCTTAATGCTCCATTTCACTTCACTTTGGTGCCTGTAGGAATAAGCATATTATGAATTTTTAATAAAAAAATTTAAAAAAACAACAAAAATTAAATCTAAAAGTTTATTTTGAAAGGAGAAGTGATCAACCAATAAGCAACAGTTTTCTTCAATAGGATACAATATTTTAGATGTCTATTAATAACTAGCTAACTTTAAGATGGAAGTACATAGTTTCCAGTGTTATCTAAAATTTAACATAGATTTTCTTTGAATAACAATTGGCCTATAAGAGACCAAAGCTACAGTTTCTAAGTTCATCAATTTTCAGTTGATAAGAAAAAAAGGATAATGTTGCTTAAACTTGTTTGCTCCTTTTCAAATTTCATTGGTAAAAAAACTGTAGTGTTGGGCTTCCCTGGTGGCGCAGTGGTCGAGAGTCCGCCTGCCGATGCAGGGGACACGGGTTCGTGCCCCGGTCCGGGAGGATCCTGCGCGCCGCGGAGCGGCTAGGCCCATGAGCCATGGCCACTGAGCCCGCGCGTCCGGAGCCTGCGCTCCGCAACGGGAGAGGCCGCGGCTGTGAGAGGCGGCTAGGCCCATGAGCCATGGCCACTGAGCCTGCGCGTCCGGAGCCTGCGCTCCGCAACGGGAGAGGCCGCGGCTGTGAGAGGCCCGCGTACCGCAAAAAAACAAACAAAGAAACTGTAATGTGGTTTTAAAAGTAAGATGGGCTAACAAGTGCTTCAGTACTGACGCAAAAAAGAATAGAGTATGAAATTTTATTAATCTTATTCAGCCTAATATTTTGTTTATTTAAAACAAGCGTTTATTTCCTTAAGTATGCGGTAGCTTTTTTTAAAGGAAGAAATGAATTAAGTAATTAAAATATGAAGGGACTGAAGAAAAATCTCCCAAATTATATAACCTTAAAAAGTTAATCCCATTATATTATTAAATGAGCACTCGTTTTAGGCAGCACAGTGAGAACAGAGAGGTAATTGCTGAACTTCTTTTGAGCTTACTCTTATGCAACCAGAGGGTAGAAGAGAATGTTTTGGAAGATGTTTAACATTTAATTACCTCGATTCCGAGTTTTCCTAATGATTGTCAATACTTTCAACCAATTGAATTCACATACTTATTTTATATTGTGTAGTACGAAGAATATGTCAGAACTAATAAAAAATGTAAATGAAAAAAGGAAAGGGGCTAATATTCCTTAGCTTTCTTTCTCTTTACCAGCACATTAAAAAAATGCCCAGTTTGCTATGTCTGTGAATATTCTTGCCTATATATGCATAAATGGGACCAGAAATCATAAAGAATGATGGATTTTTTATTGGATTTTAATTACAACTGTGTGTAACTTTGAACTATAAAATAATTTAAAGAGATTAAGCAGAAAATTAACCATAGTAAAAAAGCAGAATTATTGTAGTAGGAACATGTGCTACCTGCTAGCAATGCAGATTTCAGCTTTTCTTGTTGATCATTAAATTCTATTTTCTAAGGATAAAAGAGATATAGATGCAGACATACAAGCTACAGCCAAAAATAACTTTCAAGCTTGTGAAACCACTGGTCTTCCCAGCCCAGCAGTCTGTCTCTGATCGTGGCACCCTATCACCTTGGGGGTGCACATGGATGAGGTTCTTAAACATCAGAATCTGCATGGATTTCATCAGTGAAACTTTATTCCAGAGTATATCTAACGTCTATCAGCATAATGAAATTGTCATTTACACCACTAAGTTTGAAGTGGTTTTTTAATGTGTCAATATATAACTGGAACAGAATGAGGTGCTGCCATTGATTTCCCAGGAGTCTGTCTCTGATCGTGGCACCCTATCACCTTGGGGGTGCACATGGATGTGGTTCTTAAACATCAGAATCTGCATGGATTTCATCAGTGAAACTTTATTCCAGAGTATATCTAACTTCTATCAGCATAATGAAATTGTCATTTACACCACTAAGTTTGAGGTGGTTTTTAATGTGTCAATATATAACTGGAACAGAATGAGGTGCTGCCATTGATTTTGGGATCAGGCAGTGGGCTTGTGTCTCAGTTGTTACAAGGCATTCTGTGTGTCTTGTGCCCAAATTTCCTTCTTTTTTTTTTTTTTTTTTGCGGTACGCGGGCCTCTCACTGTTGTGGCCTCTCCCGTTGCGGAGCACAGGATCTTCCTGGACCGGGGCACGAACCCGTGTCCCCTGCATCGGCAGGCGGATTCTCAACCACTGCGCCACCAGGGAAGCCCCCAAATTTCCTTCTTTTTGAAAGAAAACCAGTCATATTAGGCCCATCCTAATATCCTCATCTTAACTTGATTATATCTGCAAAGACCTTATTTCCAAATAAGGTCATATTCACAGGTACCAGGTGTTCTGACTTCAACATATCTTTTTGGGAGGCACAATTTAACCCATAACAGTGGAGCACCAGAAAAGCTGGGGGAATCTGGCCAGGGCACCAACACCAGAGACTGCAAGATCTTTCTAAGTTCCTAGTGCATTTAGTCTTTAGATACACTGAATTATTGGCTTACCAAAAATTTTCAGCTTGCAATTTTCATATGTTTTAATATTCTTCTTGCCTAAGCTATGTCCCTTTGCCCCTCTGCTTGGTGAAAGACTCATCTTTAGGATGTACTACTATATCCTGAGGGCAGCCTTCCCTGGCCCTCCCAGTCTCTCTATACCAAGTCACTCACTCCATTCCAGATGAGCTTGTTTATTAATTCATTCAAATTATTTTAATGCATATTATGTGGCACAATAGTAGATAGTAGATATATTACTTGGTTATTAGGAATACAGACATTAGCTCTAAGGTAGGTTACAGACTAGTAGAGGACACTAAAGATAATTATAACAAAGTTCAATAAATGATAAAGTGGTCATAGCATGCTGTGGGCACTTAGGGGAAGAACACCAAGCCCAGGCAATGGCAGAGATGCAAGGGATGACACGAGTCAGGAAATTGTGATACAACGAAGATTAACATCTTAAATGCAACAAGTAATTCTAAATCAGTCCTTTAATGAAGCACCTATTTTTGACTCTAAAAATGTTCTCTACTACATACTTACCTGTTTAATTAATCCATTCATTAAATCATTCATTCATTAAATTTGACAGTTATTTCTAGATTGAGGCACTGAGTTAAGTGCTGTCAGACATATGTCTGAGCTGTTTTAAAACAAACACTAAGTATAGGTAATGGAATAAAATATACTTACCTTCTTTAAAGTTAATGGAGCAACTTATTTTGAACTGTTGATCCAGCTGTATTTATCTATAATTTATTAGCTTCCTAGAAAAAATTTTGTCAATCTGTAATCTGTATATCTCAAAGCAGTCCTTAAATATTCTAAAGGTAATTTTCCTAAACAGACATTTCAGAATGCTTGCAATTAGAGTTACAAGTTATGATTGTCTGCAATAGTAATTTTCTTGTCTTAATGGAAATAAGCTGCTCATTATTTTTTAAAAAAGTATGTCAACCAATATTCCTGTTTAGAATGGTACCTTTTCTCCAGAATCTGATAAAATACTCAACTTTCTACTGCCAATGCAGTAAAATGTGATGGAAGACACCAACCTTCAAAGATTGACAATAAAAATCTACACTTAGTTTTGAGAGATTCGTTTTAATATCATTATCCTTAAAATAGCAAGTTTGGGAGACAAAAATGTTTTACTTTTAAATTTGTCAGTCAAAGATTTACAAGCATTCATATTATGAACACAAATGGATACATAGTATTTCACCAGTTCATCCAATTTCTTGTATTCATAATATTACATAATAAAAGAGTAACTTTAGTTGACTTCTCCTTACTATAGCCATACTCTATATTTAGAAAATACAATAATAAATGAAACAGAAGCATTAGGTTCATTGATTCACAGACAGAGTGTTAGCTTTTTCTTTCTAAATAAATCTAGAACAAGGTTTGGCAAATGTTTTTTGTTAAATGCCTTTTACAGCCACATTAAATAAGAAACTGATATACATTCTTTTTTTTTTTTAAGATGACTTTTAAGAAACCTGAAATGCATATAGGTTAGACAATAGAAATGAAAAGGTTTTCAGCCAGGCCTTTCTGAAGGAGTTATTCTGCTAAAGATAATATTAGTTGTCTGATAGGCCAACTATTGAACCTCTTTGTGACAATATCAGCACTGGCTTCTCCTGGCTCATTTTGGGCATGTGAGAAGTCAGTCAGTGATAACTGCTACAGGGCCTATATATTAGTAGTAACTGGTTAAAATAAACCACTAAGACTATAAGTCACTTTGCTTCAACAGTATATCCTTCTAGCAAACCTCATCTATCTAATCCAGTGAGTTTTAACTCTAAATCTTATTTCTTTCTTCTTTCCCTACCTTTTTTCCTTTCTTTCCTTTTCCTTTTCCTTTTTTTTTCCTCTTGAAGAAAATTTTTTCATGTGTTATTCATAGGAATTCATATGTGGTGTGGTGGACCAGTATCTCAGAAAGTCATCAGAATGTGAGACTGCTTCCTTGGAACAGTTTTGTGCTGTTGTTTTAAAAAATAATAATAATGAAAATCAGCTGATGTTAATAAATATGTCAAAGTGAACTTGAAAAAAAAATTGGTTCTATTGTTCAGGCAAGGAAATCTGACCTTTCGAGAACACTGACTGCTCAAAGTTACCCTACAGGTAAGTGGTGGGGTCTATATGGGTTTTGAACTCAGCTTAATATGAGTGCCTGGACTTTTAAATAAAAACATATGGAAGTTGCAAGTTTACAAGGAAAGAAACTTTGGTACTGTTTTCATTATTTCATTATTATAATTTCATAATTTCATGCCTTCATCTACTCTTTGGGGCTGGCTCTAGGGCTCCACTGCTTTTATTTTCACATTTTGGTATAATTTCATGTCAGAAAGTGTGTGGGTATTAGGAGTATAACTCCTACAGCCAGAAATCTGAGAAAATTTGGTCACTAGGCACTCCATTAGGCTGACACGAATTGTCCCTCATTTTGTTATTTATATAGTTAGTAAGGATCAATACAGTTGAGTATTATTAGCATTCAGAGGAAGGAGCAAGTGGCAGTAGTTCATAATCTGGTGGAGTTCTATGATAATCATTCTCTAATGCCTTTCAGTTAGAGTTCTTAGTGAAGAGCCATTTCAAATAGTTTGGCACCTTACATTCATCAGCCCTGGAGTGAGACGAGAGGGAAGGGAGTGGAAATCCATTATTCTAGCTGCTAAATTGCCCCTTTTTGACCACGGTCTCATCTATAGGGCCAAAGTTTTGGATGAAGAAGTGTTCTGTGAACCACAAATTTTATGTAAAATAATTTCCCTCTCTAAACCCAGAAACCTGACTTTTTTTTATCTCTCCTTGTTCTGTCCTATTGGGGCATGATGGATCCACCAGCATACAAATGTTTTATATTACTCTGCCCCCTAAAAAAAGTCTCCCTTGATTCAATATTTCAGTGTTACTACTGCCCTGTTTCTCTGCTTCAGTCCATAAACTCTTTAAATTCATTGTCTTCATATAGTATCTCTACTTCCTTATCTATTATTTGCTGCATCTCATTCCATTCTGGCTTCCACCTCTACCACTCTACTTAATCTTGTCAACATCACCGGTGTTCTACATTTTGTCAGCTCCTCTGTTCATTTTTGTCTTGTCACTTATCTTATTTGAAAATAGTGCAAGATCTATTTGACCATTCCCTTTGTCCAAGCTCCTTTTTTTTCTTTGTCTTAAAAATACTGTTTCTGGCTGTTGAGTTAAGAATGATGAGGAGAGGGCCAAGAATGGATTCTAGGAGACCTGTGGGAAGGCTGTTGGTGATAGTAGAGTTTGATGACAGATAATAGTAGTTTGGATTGGGGTGTTCACAATGAAGATGAAGATAAATGAATATGAAAATGATATGTAGGAGGTAAAACTGGAAGTTCTTGGGGACTGATGAACTTTGGTTCAGTTTTGAATATGTTGAAGTTGAGCAGCTCCAGACATCCAAATAGAGATATTGCATAGACATTGCCCATAGTGGATATGGACCTCAGAGAAGAATTCTGAGATAGAACTAATTTAGAGCCTCTTCAATTTAGAATTGATTTGAGGCAATGGACTTGGATATGATTATTTAAGAACAGAGGGTAAATTGAAAGAGAGGAAAAAACATACTATAGCCTATAATGTATTACAGTTCTTCATTCACTTAAAAGAATGTCTATAGAGTAAGTCTGGATATATAGGATGTGACAAGATAATAACCCTTGGAGTTGTTCTTTTTATTCTTTATCTCATGTGTAACATTTTTCTTTCAAATTGTGATGAGACAATGTAGTTGAAAGCACATGAGCAGTAGATTTTGTCACACCTGTCACTCTACTTTTAACAATACATTTCAGCAATAGCAAGGTCTTTTGTGATGTATAAAGTCAATATTCAGTATAATAATTCTATATTTGATTATGATGATGAAGTTTGATATAAATATCTTTCTCCTATTTTAAAAGAAAAGTTTTGCTACAGCTATGAAATTCATTTAGTGCTTTGTTGTTGTCTGGGAATATTACATTCATATTTTTTCCCCTTAGCTGCTTTTGAAATGCTTTAGCTTTAATGGTTGAAGTTGCAGTATATAATAGTGTTTCTTTGCACCCTAAACAAATAGAATTTTTAAAAATGTTTGGGTAAACATATAATTCACAGTGGAAAACTAAATAACAAAATGTATATCATACTTGCATTGGGAAAAAAGAATATATACATATAGAAAGTATGCTAGCTTTAATATACTTAGAATCAAAAAATGAAAAACATTCATCATAAATGTTATATGAATGGTGTCTTCTTAATAATCTAATAGTACTAATTTATGTGGATTAGTAAGCTGTATAACTGCATTGAAATATTCTTTTTACATGTGGACAAAAGATGTGTGTAAATAAACCATTTTAGAAGAAGCATTTTAGTAAACTTAAATGTAGGAAACTACTTAATTACTCTGAAATTATTCTTTTGCTTGAGTATCATCTTTTACTAGCATACATTAGTCACTTTGTGAGCAAAACAGAAAGAAAGTGATTGAATTTATTCAGGTTTTTGATATTTAAGTAGAAAGAATGAAAAGCGTTTCCATTAATCTTTTGAAGTTAATTTATATTTTCAGAGCATATTTGATAACCAGATTTTCCAATTTAGATTTCTGAGAAAATGATAAATAAATTACAAAGTAATTGATGGTAAAGACCCTTTTGTTTTTAATTCATCGCACAAAAATTCAAAATGCAATACTACATATGTCTTTCATTTGTGGTAGATATAGTCTGAAGTGAAGAATTTCTCTGGAAATATAAAAATATATTGGGAAATCTATTTTTCAAAAATGTTTCCTGAAATTCATTTATTACACACTGTAAATACATCTATATTAAGCTGATATCAGTATATTCAATATGTGTAAACTTCAAAACATCTGAAACATCCCCATTTCCTATTATTATTAATAAAATATTTGTACAAACCAACTTTACATTGTATGAAATCATAAAATACACATACTATTCTCTTCCCAAATGATGCCAAATGATGTTACTTTTTCTTACATTTTCTCCTTCTAATGACTTAATCTTCTAAGATTATCTCCTGAATGCATAATACTCAAACTAAAACTACCACACTTAAAAATTTATTACTTCAAGCAAAGAAATTTTAACTCTGTGACCCTAGAACCATCCTGAATTTTACCCCACCTCTTCCCCCTGCAATCCCAGGAAAGTGTTTAGGGCCTGGACTGTTAAGGAATCATTTTGCTGACATCCTGAGGATGACTTTCCCACTGAAAACCCCAAATCTTTATTTTCTGGGCATGCTCTCTTCCTGGAAATGTATACTGTTACAGAAAATACACATTCATCTCAGGTGTGTTATGAAGCTAAGCTAAAAATCAAATTGATTAAGTTTGTTGAATGGTATGTTTCTTTCCTTTTGGTTTGATCTGAGATTTATTTTCTCATTATTCTTGAGCTCTATGAGATATCTGGTTATAACAGAAAGTAAGTTTGACACCTTAGTAGAAGGTTTACTTCCGTTCTGCTCAGAACTAGGCACACATGGTAATTTAGTTGAATTGCAGAAGAAATCATGGCATTGTTGCTAAAAAATGACTACCTGAAAAAAACAGCAAACAAACCAACAAAACACTCCCTGTCAGCCTGAGTTACTAAACTCTGTATATCCCGGCTAGATTGCAGTCTTGTTTAGCTCTGTAAACTACACTTTTCCCTACCACTTCAACCATTCCCATGCCCTCATTTCTCTTAACATCTACTTGACTGACTACACGCACTTATGCAACAAATTAAATAAGGTTGTCTTGTTTCATTTGATGGTATTTTAAGCTAGTTAGAAAGCAGGAGATTCTGACTGCCATACTAGGAGTTTAGAAATGGTGTTATATACTGACATGTAATATTTCAAAGAATTTCTGATTGAACTAGTTTTTATTCTTAAAGGTGATTATTTCATAAAATTGAATGAAATGATGGACTCACATAGTAACTATATGGACAAATCTATGTGTCCAGTTTTTCATTTATAACTTGGAGGAAATTCATGGCTTTACTCAATGGAATATTCCCAATACACAGGAAACAGAGACTGTAACATAATGAGTAGTGGTGGTTTAACATCAACAATGTCTTCTAGCATTTGTTTCCTCCTCTAGGAATTTCCTTTCAGCCTCTGTACATTTTTCTAATTGGTTCTTTGCTTTTTCTTATTAATTTTTAGATTCTTCATAAATTTCATTTAACAATTCATTGTCACTCATGTTAATAACAAATATCTTCTCCTAGCCTGGTCTTTTTTTTTTCAGTTTATTTTGAAATCATTGTAGTTGCACAGGAAGTTGCAAAAATATATAGAGAAGTCCCATGTAACCTTCACCTAATTTCCCAGAACATAACTATAGTACAATATCAAAACCAGAAAATTGCCATTGGTACAATGTGTGTGTATGGTTTTATATCATTTATCAGATGTGTCAATCTGTATAACCACTGAAACAATCAAGAGACAGAACTTTTCTATTAACAGAAACATCTCCCCATCATGCTATCCCTTTATTGTCACACCTACGTCCCTTTTCTCCATAATCCCTAACTCCTGGCAACTATTGCTGGTTATCCATCCCTATAACTTTGTTATTTTGAGAAAGTATGTAAATGGAATCATACAGACTGTGGCTTTTTGGGATTAGCTTTTGCAACTGAGCATAATTTTCTTCATAGACCATTATGTCTTCTGTAAATAGGGGCAGTTTTAGTTCTTCCTTTCCCATCTGTATGCCTTGTATTCTTTTCTTGCTTTATGGAATTGGCTTAAACTTCCAGTACTATGTTTAATAGCAATGGTGAGAGTGGATATCATGTCTTTTCTTGATCTTTGGGAATAGTATTTAGTGTTTCATCATTATGTATGATTTTGGCTGTAGGGTTTTTGTAGATGTTCTTTGTCAAGTTGAAGTGCCCTGTTTTCTGAGAGTTTTTATCATGAAAGGGTGTTTTAATTCTGTCAAATGAGTTTTCTGCAGCAATTGAGATCATCCCATGATTTTCTTCTTCAGCTTGTTAATACAATGAATTACACTGTTTGATTTTCAAATATCAAACCAGTCTTGCATCTTTGGAATAAACTCCATTTGGTTATGGTATATGATTCTTTTCATATATTGCTGAACTCTATTTGCTAATATTTTGTTAAGAATTTTTATATCTATACTTATGAGAGATAATGGGCTGTGGTTTTCTTTTAATTTTTTTAGTATTGTCTTTGCCTGGGTTTTGTATCAGAATAATATTAACTTCATAAAAGATAAGGTGTAGATTGTTGATTTGAAAATTTCTCTTTTTTCTAATGTAAACATTTAGTGCTATAAAATCCTCTCTGCTCTGCTTTAGCTGTGTGCCACACATTTTGATTTTTAATATATAAAATTAGTTATTAAAGATAATGGCTAATTAAATTTATCAACATATTTATATCAATTTCTGTGCTCTCCTTAGGTTATTATATTACATGCCCCTGTCTAAAGACAGTATATAATTAAATGTTAGAGTCATATTTATCTGAATATTTACTATCTTGTAGATATAGGCAAGGAGTAATTTGGGAATGCAAGCAAATTGAAAACATAGAGGAAATAACTCATGAACATGTATTTAAGTTTAAAAAAGTGGAAGTTTGATAGTGAATAAATTTCATCTGAAGAATTAGACAACAGTCTTTTCCTTTTTACCTACATATGATTACTTTTAGAATATCTTTAATGTCTTTATAGTGCATAATTTGGGAAATATATCATTTTATATAATCACAGTTTTGTCATGCTATCACTTCAGGTGAAGAAATTGGGGAGTAGTCTTGATTATAATCATTGTCTCTAGAAAATTGTGCATCACTGACATTCAATTTGTGAGTAAAAATTCATTAGATTTATTTAGACTTGTTCCTGCTTAACTATATTGTCAAACCTGCACATAGATGATCTCAGCTTAAAAGTTGGAAAAAAAATCAGGACTGAGTAGAAAAAACAAGACCATAGGTATAAAAGGAATGACGTTTTTCAGAGTTAGTCCAACTCCTTCCTCACTCAGATAAGCAATTTTCTTTTATGTTCACAAACAGCAGTGCTTATATTGCTTTTGTTTTTCTCGAAAATAATAGGTACTAGATTTTCATCTTTGCTAGTTTTATTGTGCTTTGTTTATGCCAAAACAAGATAGGAGGCAAATAGTTCATTTAGCCTAAATATATTTATGCGTCTTAAAAAAACCCCTCAATTTGTATGTTTAGATGCCACATCGGTTTCTTCAATTAAATTCAGCAAATATTTGGCTACTTATTATGTATAAAAAACTCTGATAGACACTGTCTGGGGTAGAAAGACTCAATATTGTCCTCAAGCCATACTTGGTCATCTCTAATAATTCTAGGTGCTCAGGAAAAAAGCAATTTAAGCATTGATAAGAAATTACTTTAATTCTGAAAGGGGGAAATCAAGGTTCCATAGTTTTTTTCTAAATGGAAATCAGCCTACTTTCTAACAAAATGATATTTTTCTGCTACTGAGCTAATCAATGAGAATGATACACCATTGCTTTTGGAATGATTGTTCATAAGATAATGATTCTTATATTCTTTTGATAAACAGATGGTGCTATGTGTAAACATTTTTTCTTATAAATGTCATTTGAGCCTTAAGGCTGCATGCTTTCCCATGTATGAAGCCAACTCTCATATAACATAAAGGAGATGCCTTTCACGCTTCAGAATGCTGACTGATCTGTAAATACACACAGAATATCTTGGAATGATTAGATATTTAACTTTGGCTCAAGCACTGTAAGAGCACTTATGTAAATTTGCCATATGAGTCTATAACAGCAACAATGAACCATTACTGTTAAGGGTGGTTGTCTTTCATTTTGTTTATTGGATCCTATCTCTGTTGGGATAATACAAAGCTGCAAGACAATGCTATTTCCAAAATACACTACATGTATCAGTAAGGAAAATCAGAAGGTTTAAAAAATTAGGACTGACATTCAACTTTTTGCTTAATATTCTGTCTAATACACCACGGTGCTGAATATGGAATATAATGTGAAGCTTGGTGTTTCATTTGAAACCAGAATATCTTTTCTTTATAGGAAACTAATCTATAGATCAGTTAAATACCCGAATGCTGAATACTCCAGCTTACAGATGAGAGTTCCTATCTTTGTGTGACAAAATACTTTTATCTTTACCTGGCAGACCTTATTTTATTGTCATGACAACTCTTAAAATGCACATACCCATGTGTGCTCATGTGCACTCACACATTCACAAAAATACAGAGCCCCTGACAATTTAGTCACCTTAATGGATATATATATGTGGGATTTCAAGTGGGAAATATGTAAGAAAAATTCTAAATGGACAAAAAGAGATGGATATATTCTCAGAGTATTCAGATTACATGAATAGTTTAATTCAGTTAATCCTGACTCCAATCTTATGCATGACATCTGTGAAAGGGAGAAGATTACACTAGAACATTTTGTTGAAATGATGTCTTAGAAGATCATTCTAAAATATTTAGGTTCTATTCTGTGAACAGTGGGGGTATGTTGGAGATTAGACAGAATAGGCTAACCTGTTTAATCAGATTAGGCTACATACTCTTAACCAATTACCTCCAAAACTTCAGTGGTTTCACAAACATTTTTCCACTGCTCATATCATAATTCAATGTGGGTCAGTGGGAAGCTCTGCTTCATATAGTCACTCAGGGATC
Source organism: Physeter macrocephalus (assembly GCF_002837175.3). Classification (NCBI taxonomy): domain Eukaryota; kingdom Metazoa; phylum Chordata; class Mammalia; order Artiodactyla; family Physeteridae; genus Physeter; species Physeter macrocephalus. The sequence continues at coordinate 86,472,584 of NC_041221.1, read as the reverse complement.
CAAGCTTCTTCCACCAGCACCTAGGGCCTCAGTATCTTCCAGTGAGTCCTCTGCATCTAACATAAGGTATGAGAATGTTTGGGAGGCCAGGACTGAAAAGGCATTTATCTTCTGCCTTCTTTGTCTCAGAACTGATCTATATGGTCCCACCTAATCTCAGAGAACATATAGGATAGGTAGTCTGTAAGAAATTGGGGATGGAGGAAAGGGATCTGTTGGAGGTGGAGAGGCCAATTAAAAGAGTAATTCAGTGATCCAGAGTAGCCTGCTATTTTGCATGTGGTTATAGAAAGGGCTAGTGCAAAAACTCTCAACTCATATTTTTACTCACAGCATTTTGCAGTAACCACACTTCTAATTCAGAGGTACTGTTTTAATATTATTTAAAATGTGGTTTGTGGGCTTCCCTGGTGGCGCAGTGGTTGAGAGTCCGCCTGCCGATGCAGGGGACATGGGTTCGTGCCCTGGTCCAAGAGGATCCCACACGCCGCGGAGCGGTTGGGCCCGTGAGCCATGGCCGCTGAGCCTGCGCTCCGCAACGGGAGAGGCCACAACAGTGAGAGGCCCACATACCGAAAAAAAAAAAAAAAATGTGGTTTATGAAGATGATAAAGTAAGGCATTCTCTGTATTTCTCAGAATATGTATATTTATAGCCAGTTTACCTCCAACCTCAGAAGATAATGGCAGAGAAGAGAAAAAGCTAAAAATATTAAGCAGTCACTTGGTTTTCAGTAATACTAAGAATCCTCTGTCGAGGCAGGGGGCTTTGCGTATAGAAAATAAATAATAGACATATGCCAAGTACAGATATGGAAAAGAGGATCTCTATCTGAGCACAGCAGTCCAATAGCTGAGATTAATAATCTACTTTACTTTACCACAATTAAATGTATTTGAAAGAATGAAAACAATGAGCAAAGAGCAAGTTCACACACTGCTTCTTATTTCCCAGTTGGGTAAGGAGCACCACAACGTGAACCCATTTGCCTACAATCTCAGGAAGTTGTTTGGATCAGTCTTACCGCTCATACCAGGTTCCATTCTTAGAAAAGGCTAAGAAATCCATGAAGCAAAGTAGTTTTTGTTTTTTTTTAACTACTCACACAACTAATTTTGTCATCGGCTAATGTTGTAGACATAATGATAATTATATGAGGTCTTCCACTCTCGTTTTTTTTTTTTAACATCTTTATTGGAGTATAATTGCTTTACAATGTTGTGTTAGTTTCTGCTGTATAAAAAAGTGAAACAGCTATACATATACATTTATCCCCATATCCCCTCCCTCTTGCATCTCCCTCCCACCCTCCCTATCCCACCCCTCTAGGTGGTCAAAAAGCAGCGAGCTGATCTCCCTGTGCTATGCGGCTGCTTCCCGCTAGCTATATACTTTACATTTGGTAGTGTATATATGTCAATGCTACTCTCTCACTTTGTCCCAGCTTTCCCTTCCCCCTCCCCGTGTCCTCAAGTCCATTTTCCACATCTGCGTCTTTATTTCTGTGCTGCCCCTAGGTTCATCAGAAATAGTGCTGCAATGAACATTGTGGTACATGACTCTTTTTGAATTATGGTTTCCTCAGGGTATTTGTCCAGTTGTGAGATTGCTGGGTCATATGTTAGTTCTATTTTTAGTTTTTTAAGGAACCTCCTGTTCTACACAGGGGCTGTATCAATTTACATTCACACCAACAGTGCAAGAGGGTACCCTTTTCTCCACACCCTCTACAGGATTTATTGTTTGTAGACGTTTTGATGATGGCCATTCTGACCAGAGTGAGGTGATACCACATTTTGGTTTTGATTTGCATTTCTCTCATGATTAGTGATGTTGAGCATACTTTCATGTGTTTGTGGCAATCTGTATATTTTTTGGAGAAATGTCTATTTAAATCTTCTGACTATTTTTGATATTGATCTGCATGAGCTGCTTGTATATTTTGGAGATAAATCCTTTGTCTGTTGCTTCATTTGCAAATATTTTCTCCCATTTTGAGGGTTGTTTTTTCGTCTTGTTTCTGGTTTCCTATGCTGTGCAAAAGCTTTTAAGTTTCATTAGGTCCCATTTGTTTATTTTTGTTTTTATTTCCATTTCTCTAGGAGGTGGGTCAAAAAGGATTTTGCTGTGATTTATGTCATGGAGTGTTATGCCTATGTTTTCC
>NC_041221.1:86468958-86469542 GCF_002837175.3 Physeter macrocephalus | reverse complement strand
TATAGTATCATGTCATCTGCAAACAGTGACAGCTTTACTTCTTCTTTTCCTATTTGGATTCCTTTTATTTCTTTTTCTTCTGTGATTGCTGTTGCTAAAACTTCCAAAACTATGTTGAATAATAGTGGTGAGAGTGGGCAACCTTGTCTTTTTCCTGATCTTAGTGGAAATGGTTTCAGTTTTTCACCATTGAGGACGATGTTGGCTGCGGGTTTGTCATATATTTCCTTTATTATGTTGAGGAAAGTTCCCTGTATGCTTAATTTCTGGAGGGTTTTTATCATAAATGGGTGTTGAATTTTGTCAAAAGCTTTCTCTGCATCTATTGAGATGGTCACATGATTTTCTCCTTCAATTTGTTAATATGGTGTATCACATTGATTGATTTGCGTATATTGAAGAATCCTTGCATTCCTGGGATAAACCCCACTTGATCGTGGTATATGATCCTTTCAATGTGCTGTTGGGTTCTGTTTGCTAGTATTTTGTTGAGGAATTTTGCATCTATGTTCATCAGTGATATTGGCCTGTAGTTTTCTTGTTTTGTGACATCATTGTCTGGTTTTGTTATCAGGGTGATGGTG
>NC_041221.1:86434369-86468645 GCF_002837175.3 Physeter macrocephalus | reverse complement strand
GAGATGTTTCTTGTTTCCTGAGGTAAGACTGTATTGCTATAAACTTCCCTCTTAGAACTGCGTTTGCTGCATCCCATAGGTTTTGGGTTGTCGTGTTTTCACTGTCATTTGTTTCTAGGTATTTTTTAAAAAATAAATTTATTTATTTATTTGTTTTATTTTTGGCTGTGTGGGGTCTTTGTTGCTGTGCGTGGGCTTTATTTAGTCGCTGCTAGCTGGAGCTTCTCACTGCGGTGGCTCCTCTTTCTGTGGAGCATGGACTCTAGGCATGCAGGCTTCAGTAGTTGTGGCTCGCAGGCTCTAGAGCACAAGCTCAGTACTTGTGGCCCATGAGCTTCGCTGTTCCATGGCATGTGGGATCTTCTTGGAAAAGAGCTGGAACCCATGTCTCCTGCCTTGGCAGATGGATTCTTAACCAGTACGCCACCAGGGAAGCCCTCTAGGTATTTTTTGATTTCCTCTTTGATTTCTTCAGTGATCTCTTGGTTATTAAGTAGTGTATTGTTTAGCCTCTATGTGTTTGTATTTTTTACAATTTTTTTCCTATAGTTGATATCTAGTCTCATAGTGTTGTAGTCAGAAAGGATACTTGATATGATTTCAATTTTCTTAAATTTACCAAGGCTTGATTTATGACCCAAGATATGATCTATCCTGGAGAATGTTCCATGCACACTTGAGAAGAAAGTGTATTCTATTGTTTGTGAATGGAATGTCTTATAAATATCAATTAAGTCCATCTGGTTTAGTGTATCATTAAAAGCTTGTGTTTCCTTATTTATTTTCATTTTGGATTATCTGTCCATTGGTGATAGTGGGGTGTTAAAGTCACCTTCTATTATTGTGTTACTGTCATTTCCCCTTTTATGGCTGTTAGCATATGGAGAATGTTCCATGCACACTTGAGAAGAAAGTGTATTCTGTTGTTTGTGAATGGAATGTCTTATAAATATCAATTAAGTCCATCTAGTTTAGTGTATCATTAAAAGCTTGTGTTTCCTTATTTATTTTCATTTTGGATTATCTGTCCATTGGTGATAGTGGGGTGTTAAAGTCACCTTCTATTATTGTGTTACTGTCATTTCCCCTTTTATGGCTGTTAGCATTTGCCTTATGTATTTAGGTGCTCCTATGTTGGGTGCATAAATATTTACAATTGATATATCTTCTTCTTGGATTTATCCCTTGATCATTATGTAGCTTCCTTCTTTGTCTCTTGTCATAGTCTTTATTTTAAAGTCTATTTTGTCTGAAATGGGAATTGCTACTCCAGCTTTCTTTTGATTTCCGTTTGCATGGAATATCTTTTTCCATCCCCACCCTTTCAGTCTGTATGTGCCCCTAGATCTGAAGTGGGTCTCTTGTAGACAGCATGTATATGGGTCTTGTTTTTGTATCCATTCAGCCAGTCTATGTCTTTTAGTTGGAGCATTTAATCCATTAACATTTAAGGTAGTTATCGATATGTATGTTCCTATTACCATTTTCTTAATTGTTTTGGGTTTGTTTTTGTAGGTCTTTCCTTTCTCTTGTGTTTTCTGCCTAGAGAAATTCCTTTAGCATTTGTTGTAAAGCTGGTTTGGTGGTGCTGAACTCTCTTAGCTTTTGCTTGTCTGTAAAGGTTTTAATTTCTCCATCAAATGTGAATGAGATCCTTGCTGGGTAGAGTAATCTTGGTTGTAAGTTTTTTCCTTTCATCACTTTAAATATGTCCTGCCACTCCCTTCTGGCTTGCAGAGTTTCTGCTGAAAGATCAGCTGTTAACCTTATATGGATTCCCTTGTATATTATTTGTTGCTTTTTGTTGGTGCTTTCTTCATTTGTTTGGTCTGGTGGATTTTTACCTTGCTCCTTCACCTGCTGCATATTTCTCTGTCTTCTCATTTTATTTACCTTGCTGTGTTTGGGGTCTCCTTTTCTTAGGCTAATGGTTCATAGTTCCCATTGTTTTTGGTGTCTGCCCCTTGTGGATGAGGTTCGTTCAGTGGCTTGTGTAGGCTTCCTGGTGGAGGGGACTGGTGCCTGTGTTATTGTGGGTGTGGCTGGATCTTGTCTTTCTGGTGGTCAGGGCCACATCCGGTGGTGTGCTTCGGGATGTCTGTGAACTTAGTATGATTTTAGGCAGCCTCTCTGTTAATGGGTGATGTTGTGTTCCTGTCTTGCTAGTTGTTTGGCATGGAGCATCCAGCAATGGAGCTTGCTGGCCGTTGGGTGGAGCTGGGTCCTAGTGTTGAGGTGGAGATCTATGCGAGAGTTCTTTCCGATTGATATTACATCGGGCTGGGAGGTCTCTGGTGGTCTAATGTCCTGGTCTCGGCTCTCCCACCTCGGAGGCTGAGGCCTGACACCTGGCTGGATCACCAAGATGCTGTCAGCCACACGGCTCCGAAGAAAAGCAAGAAAGGAAAAGGCAGACAGTAAAATATTTTTAAAAATTAAAAAAAAACCCGACAGTCTCCAAACCAATAAACAAATCCACCAATGATAACACACACTAAAAATGAACTAAGATAAACCTGAAAATCAGAAACAAATCAGTCGCAGACAGCAAACCCCAAGCCTGTAGTTGCTCCCAAAGTCCACCACTTCATTTTTGGGAACATTCGTTGTCTATTCAGGTATTCCATAGATGCAGGGTTCATCAGGCTCATTGTGGGGATAATCCTCTGCTCCTGAGGCTGCATGGAGAAATTGCCCTTTCTCTTCTTTGTTCACACAGCTCCTGGGCTTCAGCTTTGGTTTTGGCCCTCCCTCTGCATGTAAGTCATCTTCAGGCATCTGTTACCTGCCCAGACAGGAAGGGGTTAAAGCAGCGGCTGATTAGGGCTCTCTTGCTCTCTCAGGATGGGGAGAGGGAGGGGTATTGTAGTCATAATTGGAATGCGGGGTAAGCCTGTGACGGCAGTGGCCGGCATGACACTGCAACAGCCTGAGGCACAATGTGTGTACTCCTGGGGAAGTTGTCCCTGGATCATGGCACCCAAGCAGTGGTGAACTGCACAGGCTCCCGGGAGGGGAGGTGTGGATAGTGACCTTTGCTTGCACACAGGATTCTTGGTGGCAGTGGCAGCAGCGCTAGTGTTTCATGCCTGTCTCCAGGGTCTGAGCTGATAGCTGTGGCTTGCACCCATTTCTGGAGCTCGCTTAGGTGGTGCTCTGCCTTCTGTGGGCACATAGGGAAGGAAACTCCTCTCCTAGCACACCCCAAAACAATGGTCTGTTGCCTCTTTGGCAGGTCCAGACTTTTTCCTGGACTCCCTCCTGTCTAGCTGTGGTGCACTAGCCTCCCTCAGGCTGTCTTCACAGCCTGAGCCAACCCCAGTCCTCTCCCTAGGTTCTGACCTCCGAAGCCTGAGCCTCACCTCCCAGCCCCCACCTGCCCTGGTAAGTGAGCAGACAAGCATCTCAAGCTAGTGAGTGCTGGTTGGCACCAATCCTCTGTGTGGGAATCTCTCCACTTTGCCCTCTGCACCCCTGTTGCTGCACTCTCCTCTGTGGCTCCGCTGGCCTACCCTCTGTCCTGCCAGTGAAGGGGCTTCCTAGTGTGTGGAAACATTTCCTCCTTCACAGCTGCCTCCCAGAAGTGCAGGTCCCGTCCCTATTCTTTTGTCTCTGTTTTTTCTTTTTTCTGTTGCTGTACCCAGGTATGTGGGGAGTTTCTTGCCTTTTTGGAAGTCTGAGGTCTTCTGCCAGCGTTCAGTAGGTGTTCTGTAGGAGTTGTTTCACATGTAGATGTATTTTTGATGTATTTGTGGGGAGGAAGGTGATCTCCACATATTACTCCTCTGCCATCTTGAATGTCCCCCCAACTCTTGCTTTTTATCTGCACTTGAGAACTGGAAGTTGACAAAGACAATAGTATTGCCTGAGATTATTCACTTAATTATTTATTCCTTATGTGATTTGAACAAAAAGTATTGCAAAAGGAAATAAAAGGCTCAAACAACTGTTAGAGGAGCTGAGGGAACAAATGTCAGGAAAGCTTCCATCAATGACCTCAGCCTAACCTATCAAAGTGGATGTTTCTTAATGTGCCTGGAGCTGCTTTACTACTCTAGAATCTCTGGGAAACTTCAATCAATTCTCTGTCTGCATTAGTGAAGTGGATGGTTTGCCAAAACTTGACAGGAAGCTGCTGTGTAACTCAGATCTGTCCATGCAACTGAGTACACCTGTCTAAAGAAATCTGTATTCTCCTCTTCAGCTCTAGAAATCTCATGCTAGTGCCTCTCATTGGAAAACTCTAACCTAGAACCAAATAGGGAAGGGGATTCTGTGAAATGTGGAACTTGATTTCTCTTCTGAGTCACAAAAGAGATCTTGGAAGGCGGTGGTGATGATACCAGATTGAGTACAGGTGATCCAGCATTCTGGCTTTTCAATTGACTGTTTTCCAACTGGGCTTCAGATATATGTTCTGAAGTTTCCCCTTTGCTTTGATAAACTAATCAGATGCTTACTCTGGTTTACTGAGGAAACTATATAACATTTCCCCAACTCATAAATAAGGGAAGTTCTCTACAGATGAGGAGAAATGTGAAGTTGAGCTTTGGGAAATTCTTAAGCTTGGATTGAGAGCCTTAAATGAATGGGGAAAAATCTATATAGTAGTAACTAAAAGGAGGTTGCAGAGTCAATTGGCTAAACCTTGGTTTTATGCTCGAAGCAGAAGAGGAATCCAGGCTGGTGCTCTTCCCATAGTATTTATTAATCAATTCAACTCATGCTTGCTGAGTGCCTACCATGCAAGCATCTCTATGCAAAAGTTAGAAATACAGTAGAGAATGCAAACATAGCTCTTGTATTCAAAGTACTCATAGTTTTGTGAGGAAAACAGACAATATGGTAATTATGAAGAGAAAGAACAATTATTCTTTACACAGATTTTTTTTTTTTGTTTCTTATCTAGTAGGCTATGAGCTACTTTAAAGTGAGAATAATGGATGCCCATATGTGAGAAAGAGCAATTATTCTTTACACAGATTTTTTTTTTTTTTGTTTCTTATCTAGTAGGCTATGAGCTACTTTAAAGTGAGAATAATGGATACCCATATGTGATGGCTCTGGAAAGAACATTTTTTTACTCATCTTGATATCCTGGGCACCTACTGCATAATAGGTTCCTAATGATATGCTTCTCTTTCCCCTAACACATCCCAGTCCCTATTATTATTATTATCACTATTTTAGTTTCAGAGCAAATTTTCAACCCACAGTTATCTTAAGAATTTTTTATTTTTAACAGCTTCTTAAAATATTTCCCATCTGGTTTTATTAACTTCATTTGAAGTGCATAGTGCTTTGCATTTTTATAAATCTAATGGGACCTGTTTGTTAATTTATTGGAATGATGTTTTATTTCCTTTTCACACAGTTTTAAAGCTGTTATTTGTTATTTCCCCCTCTTCACCACCTGATATTGAGGACATTTGTATTTTATGTAGTTATACCCATGGTTCATGTTGCTGTGTGTGGAGTCTGTTAATATAACATCAATAATGTGTATTTCAATTGACTTTCTTTCCCTGGCAGCAATGCCAGAGTGACTGTAAGGAAACAACAAGCAGAAGAATAAAAATAAGGATGAGAAAGCAGAAAATAATTAAAATTTCCTCTGAAAAACATGACAACAGCCTATTCTTTTGGCAATTTTATACAAGCTAAAGTAATTTATATAAAATTATACACATTAAAATATACATTTTTAATCGACAAAGATGCTTAAGTAGAGATTTTTCCTATATAGTGTTTTCATTCACTAGAATTGTTTTCACTAAGGGGAAATAGATATTCAACCCTTCCTTGTTCATACTGATTTATGGTAATTATAGTTCAGCAATTTCATTGTTGAATATCACAAATATCAGTATGAAATAGTATCTATATATATTTACATGTATATGTAGTAATTATGTGCATATAGGTATATACTGTTTGTAATATACCATAAGTGTTATATAAAAGAGCCAAAGATGGCCATTGTGTAGTGGCCCCTGGGTTGTTTATTTCTTCACTGCAGGTTGAGACATGGTGGCTCAAAATCCCGCTGGTGCCAAACTCAAATTTTTATGCATCCAATTATTTTTAAAGTAGCCCCCAAAATAGATTTTTAGCCATTTAGAGTCTGCATTCTCTGCATACACTGAGGAATCTTACCCCACTTCTGCTGGCCATTGATAAAGTAGAGCCTTGTGATTACGAGACCCCAAGCTGCTATGGCCCATTGGAGTCCCCTGACTCAGAGACTCTCAGCCCTGCTACTGAGCAGCACACCTCAACATGTTTGCTCCTTCTGTTACCCCCCTCACCCCCAAGATTTAGCTTGTCCTCCTCATCATGTACCTCTGGATAATCTCATGCTGTGAGGGTCTTCCCTCATATGCAGCTCTGTCCAAGTTCAGCCCAATAAAACTTGTATATGCTATATTGTATCTTTTTCCTCAATAAGCCCCCAAATCCTTTCAGCCCCTAGAATAATTATAACTACAATACTTATATATAAATATAAAGATTGTTCAGCCTACTCAGTTATCCTGATAACTTTATTTTAATGGAAATTGGGGTTACAAACTGTTATTAAAACAAATACAGGGCTTCCCTGGTGGCGCAGTGGTTGCGCATCCGCCTGCCGATGCAGGGGAACCGGGTTCGCGCCCTGGTCTGGGAGGATCCCACGTGCCATGGAGCGGCTGGGCCCGTGAGCCATGGCCGCTGAGCCTGCGCGTCCGGAGCCTGTGCTCCGCAACGGGAGAGGCCACAACAGAGGGAGGCCCACATACCACAAAAAAAACAAAAAAAAACAAACAAAAAAAACAAATACAGTATATAAGTATTTTTTCAAATAAAAATTTTTCTAGTCAACTTCATACTGTTACCAACATCGTTATTCATCAGGGAAATGCGTATAAATCAAAACCACAATGAGATATCACCTCACACCTGTCAGAATGGCTATCGTCAAAGAGAACACAAATAACAAATGTTGGCAAGGATGCGCAACGGGAGAGGCCACAACAGAGGGAGGCCCACATACCACAAAAAAAACAAAAAAAAAACAAAAAAAAAACCAAATACAGTATATAAATATTTTTTCAAATAAAAATTTTTCTAGTCAACTTCATACTGTTACCAACATCGTTATTCATCAGGGAAATGCGTATAAATCAAAACCACAATGAGATATCACCTCACACCTGTCAGAATGGCTATCGTCAAAGAGAACACAAATAACAAATGTTGGCAAGGATGTGGAGAAAAAAGAACACTTGTGCACTGTTGGTGGGAATGTAAATTGGTGCAGCCACTGTGGAAAACAGTATGGAGATTTTTCAAAAAACTAAAAATAGAACTACCATATGATCCAACAATTCTACTCCTTGGTGTGTATCTGAAAAAAACAAAAACACTAATTTGAAAAGAGACATGTACCCCAATATTTGTAGCAGTGTTATTTACAATTGCCAAGATATGGAAGCAACCTGTGTCCATTAACAAATGAATGGATAAAGAAGATGTGATACACACACACACACACACACACACACACACACACACACAATGGAATACTACTCAGCCATAAAAAAGAACAGATTTTGCCATTCAAAGCAACGTGGATGGACTTGGAGGGTATCATGCTAAATGAAATAAGTCAGACAAAGACAAATACTGTATGATATAACTTATATGTGGATTCTAAAAAAAATAACAAACTAGTGAATATAACAAAAGAGAAGCAGACTCACAGATATAGAGAACAAATTATTGGTTACTGGGGGAAGAGGGAAGGGGAGAGAGGCAACATAGAAGTAGGGGATCAAGAGGTACAAACTATTAGGTATAAAATAAGCTATAAGGATATATTGTACAACATGGTGAATATAGCATTTTATAGTAACTATAAATGGAGTACAACCTTTAGAATTGTGAATCACTATATTGTACACCTGTAACATATAATACGGTACAGCTCTACTTCAATAAAAATATTTTAAAAAATACAGGAGAATCCTTATTATATGATATGGTTATGATCCCTAATTGCTTGAGAAACCAAAAAAGTTGACTCTTCAGTTAAAATGATACACATTTTATTTTAACTTAAAACATATAAATATAATTATTTTACTCATATTTAGTTTTAGTGTTGAGACATTTTTTGAGTACATTTCTACTAACTGTAATTCCACTTTGTTTTTCTTACATATGCTGCATTCTAAAAACATCATCAATAATTTTCAGTTTCTCTTTCATTCAAATGGAGTGAGATCTTGGACACTTATGAGGTAATTTGTGGATAGAATCTTTCTGGATGTTTTAAGTTTTACCCTCATTCTTTTGTAGTTACCTCAGCAACAAATAATTAATTCAGAAACAATTTCATAATATGATTTCCTTTTACTGAGTCTTTCCAAATATCATAATTGATTTTAGACACAAAAACTTTTTAGACTTTTCAAACTCCTACTTCATTGGTCTGCATAATATTTAGATAAATTATTTAATTAGCAATTAAAACTGCCATAAAAAGATTTGAAAATTATCGTATCTGACTTAGTTGGTCATTTTATCACTTAAATGGTGGAAACAAAATTAAAAGTAGTCTTTTGTCCTGGGGGTAACCCTTTCCAATAAGAATTAAGAGTTAGTTTTCAGAGGGAATTGAGAGTAGTCTGTCAGCTTATGAACACTATTATGGATTGAATATTATCCAATATTCTCCTACAAATTCATATATTGAAGACCTCAATGTGATTCTATTGGAAAGATAAAAACTCTTAAGGAGGCAATGCCAGTTAAATGAGATTATAAGGTTGGGGGCAAAAACCGATAGAACTGATGTTCTCATAAAAAGAAGAAGAGGGCTTCCCTGGTGGCGCAGTGGTTGAGAGTCTGCCTGCCAATGCAGGGGACACGGGTCCGTGCCCCGGTCCGGGAAGATCCCACATGCCGCGGAGCAGCTAGGCCCGTGAGCCATGGCCGCTGAGCCTGCGCGTCCAGATCCTGTGCTCCGCAACGTGAGAGGCCACAACAGTGAAAAACAAAAAGAAGAAGAGACACCAGAAGTGCAGGTGCAAAGAGAAAATACTAGTCAAGAGCACAGTGAGAAGGTGGCTATCTGCAAAAGCCAGGAAGAGAGGCCTTGTCAGAAACCAACTCTGCTGGCACCTTGATCTTAGACTTGCAGCGTCTAGAACCATGAGAAAATAAACTTCTGTGATTTAAGCCACATGGTCTGTGGTGTTTTGTTATGGCAGCCCTAGAAGACTAATACAAACACTGAGAATCAGTATGGTTTACAGGGGATTGGAGGTCCTTTTAAATTAGTTGAGTTCAATTAAGAGAGTTCCTATTGTATTAGAAAGTATCTCAGTATGGTTAACTGATTGTCAGTGCTTGCTGCCACTCCTTTCTAGGCATGAAATTTGCATTCCTGGGTTTTTATTCTTGTCCTTCAGAGTGTCTTTGATTCATATGGTCTGGAAATATATCTGGGAAATGTTTTCTGCACTCTTGCATATCCACTATCTTTCTGCTGCCTTCACACATTAGTTGACAGTTTTCCTTGAAACAGAATTCTTGAATAACTTCCTCAAAGTTTGATAAATATTGCCTCACAGTCTCCTGGCCTTTAGTGTTGCAGGGAAATCTGGACCAATTGTATCTTATTTCTTTGTATGTTATTACTTTTTTTCCGTAGATGGCTGTAGGATTCTTTTTTACCTTTTAACTGTGACAATTCCACTAGATATGTTTTGATGTTGTTTTCTTTTTATTGATTTCCTGAAATATAGCACTTACTCTCAGATTTCAAAATAAGGTTTTATTAGGTGAAGAAAGTTTCCCATTATTTATTTGACTATTGTTTCTGTTCCATCTATTCTTATGTACTTTGATTAAACTTTGGCAATCTGTTTTCCATATGGCTTATTCTTTCTTCTCATTTTAATTCTTTTATTCCCTCTCTTTATGTTTTAGAATAATTTCTCATATTTTCTTCCAATCATTAATTTGATTTTCTGTAACATCTAATATGCTTTCCACTTAATTATATATAAAATTCAGAAACCATAATTTAGAAATAAATAAAATGTGTTCAATCATTCCTTACCTTAATTTTCCATTTTACTGGTAATTTATTCTAGATTCATAAGATCAGTGCCTCTATTTGAACATAAAGGAGATATTTTAAAATGTTTTTTTTTCTTTAATCTATTTTAAAGAAAGGCAATTAATAATCTTTACAGAAGTGAAGACTGCATTCTTTGAAATTCAGAATTTCTCCATGGCCTATGTTGCTTCTATTTTTACTCATTCTTATAGGGAACAGTCTATCCCAGCTCTGCCACTCACTAGCTGAATGACCTTTTTTTTTTTTAAAGAAGATTTTGGGGGTAAGAGTTAATTAATTAATTTATTTTTGCTGTGTTGGTTCTTCGTTTCTGTGCAAGGGCTTTCTCTAGTTGCGGCAAGCGGGGGCCACTCTTCATCGTGGTGCTAGGGCCTCTCACTATCACGGCTTCTCTTGTTGTGGAGCACAGGCTCCAGATGCGCAGGCTCAGTAGTTGTGGCTCACGGGCCTAGTTGCTCCATGGCATGTGGGATCCTCTCAGACCAGGGCTCAAACCCGTATCCCCTGCATTAGCAGGCAGATTCTTAACCACTGCGCCACCAGGGAAGCCCTAGCTGAGTGACCTTTGACAAATTATCTTGACTCTTTGTACCTAAATACCCTTATCTATAAAATAGGGTTGATGATAATAGTGTTCATCTCATAGCGTTGTTTTGATGATTAGGTTTACCAATATATTTCTTTTCATCTTCTTAGATAAGAAGAATACTTGACAGATAGTGAAATTCAATAATCATTACATTGAAAGGAAAAAGTTCAGTGCCTCTATTTGAACATAAAGGAGATACTTTAAAATGTTTTTTGCTCTTTAGTCTATTTTAAAGAAAGGCAATTAAGAATCTTTACAGAAGTGAAGACTGCATTCTTTGAAATTCAGAATTTCTCCATGGCCTATGTTGCTTCTATTTTTACTCATTCTTATCGGGAACAGTCTATCCCAGCTCTGCCACTCACTAGCTGAATGACCTTTTTTTTTTTTAAAGAAGATTTTGGGGGTAAGAGTTAATTAATTAATTTATTTTTGCTGTGTTGGTTCTTCGTTTCTGTGCAAGGGCTTTCTCTAGTTGCGGCAAGCGGGGGCCACTCTTCATCGCGGTGCTAGGGCCTCTCACTATCATGGCCTCTCTTGTTGTGGAGCACAGGCTCCAGACGCGCAGGCTCAGTAGTTGTGGCTCACGGGCCTAGTTGCTCCATGGCATGTGGGATCCTCTCAGACCAGGGCTCAAACCCGTATCCCCTGCATTAGCAGGCAGATTCTTAACCACTGCGCCACCAGGGAAGCCCTAGCTGAGTGACCTTTGACAAATTATCTTGACTCTTTGTACCTAAATACCCTTATCTATAAAATAGGGTTGATGATAATAGTGTTCATCTCATAGCGTTGTTTTGATGATTAGGTTTACCAATATATTTCTTTTCATCTTCTTAGATAAGAATACTTGACAGATAGTGAAATTCAATAATCATTACATTGAAAGGAAAGAAAAAGAAAGGTTGGTTTCCAGGAAAAAAAAAATAAAGAAAAAACTTTACTTTTTCTATCCATTGCTCATTTTAACTTGCTCTGTAGGAGTAGTTCTTTTCCACTGGTGCAGGTCTCATGAGTTTTCTGGTCACTCTATGATAGTTAAAACAATTCTCTGGCAATTTTAATCACAGAATCTTGTTTTAAGAACTAAAATGTTTATAAATGCTTTAAACTTAAAGCTTCTCCTTTCCCCCAGTTTGATACATCTTCAGGCTCAATGTCCACAGCGGGTAAAGTAATATTATCAGCATCTTTCATATTTCCTGGGCCTTGTAGTCTTCTTCGTTGCTTACTGGCCCAGCTTCTGATCCTTTCCAGAACTGGAGCTTGAGACTATGGAGGCTGAGCAAGGAGAGCTAACATGAAGAAAAAGTCTTAACGAGTTGCATCTAACGTGACCTAGTATTGGAACTTTATGGGAATACCGATGTTCAAAGCTGACTTGTTTTCTTGGAAAGAATTTTGGGATTCTTTAGAGGCTGCAGCACTGCAAGTTTCACCAGGATGTGGAATTCTACTTTAAACCTCTCTTAACCTCCCACCCCTCCTCAGACCCAGGAATTTGCTAAGGTCCCCTCACTTTGTCACGTCAGAACTATTTAAGTGGTCCTTTAAGATAACTAAAGCTGGGTGACCTTCCTGTGCATGAAGATGGTAAGGACTCTGGCACTAGATCCTGAAGGCAGTGGCATTTAGCAGGCGGGAGATAAAAAGCAGCTTTTCCTGGCAAAATGGAGTGTACAGGGCTGAAGCTGTAGGACTCAGTTGTGATTATCACAGCAGCAATGACATGTGAAAAATGCAGGGGTGTCAGATGGTAGTAATGGCACCATGCAGGCTGCAATGCCCAGCAAAGGCAGAGCCTTAAATGGACATACATTAGTTCCAAATATAGTTAAGGTACCCTAGGGGACGTCTATGTTTATTTTAGGAGACTGTGAAGTAGTTATACATTCAGATTTGTACAGTTGAGAGAAAGACCCAAGTGAGTCATTAATATTACTATTATTTAGGTTGCTCCATGTAGCTGCTAAGACATCTCAAAAACATAGGTTATATGTGAATTTCAGTAACACTCAAATGATAAAAACAGTAGATAGGGGCTTCCCTGGTGGCGCAGTGGTTGAGAATCTGCCTGCCAATGAAGGGGACATGGGTTCGAGCCCTGGTCTGGAAGATTCCACATGCCGTGGAGCAACTGGTCCCGTGAGCCACAACTACTGAGCCTGCGCGTCTGGAGCCTGTGCTCCACAACAAGAGAGGCCGCGACAGTGAGAGGGCCGCGACAGTGAGAGGCCCGCGCACCGCCATGAAGAGTGGCCCCTGCTCGCCCCAACGAGAGAAAGCCCTCGCACAGAAACGAAGACCCAACACGGCCAAAAATAAATTAATTAATTAAAAAACAAACAAAAAGAAAAACAGTAGATAATGGTATGTTAAAAAGTCAGATACAATCACAATTCAGATTGAATCAGAGATTCTAGCTACTTTAAAGTTAAAAGTTTTAGAAAGTGGTATTAATATTCAGAACATCAAACTATAGTTTAATAATTTTAGTGTTACCGAATGAGTTAAAGTGTTGGTATAACTTCCAGATTTTCCCGATTTTTCAAATATTATACTTAAGAAATTGCTTAGTAATTGCTAAAATTTTAAATTCTAAACACAGAAAAAAAATTTCTCTTCATTTCTTAACGAGAAGCCTAACATATTTTTTAAACAAACTACAACCGGAAGGCATCTGTAGGCTCCTAAACTCTATTTTTAGAATTTGAAAATTATACATTATATTTTTACAATAAGAAATTTTACCCAAAAGTAAGAAGGTCATGGTTCTTAGGTCAACTCTTCTGGCATTTTAATTACCTATTTGTTTTAAAATACATATATATTATTCTTCCTATATAAATTGCTCTCTCCTGTTATAACTAACTCATCAAAATCATTCCAATCTGTTAAAATCAGACTCATATTCTTTTCCTGAGAAATTTCTCTTGACCATATTAACCAGGAATAGATTCTCCTTCTTAACTCCAATTATAATTGTGTGATATATTTTATTTTATAGTATTTATTACAGACTGCTTGGTAGTATACATATTTCAATACCTGTCTTGGCTCTATTACCATATCTGAGCATGTTATATCCCCCAAGATGGGTCTCTAGCACT
The DNA here is from genome assembly GCF_002837175.3 of Physeter macrocephalus. Lineage (NCBI taxonomy): Eukaryota > Metazoa > Chordata > Mammalia > Artiodactyla > Physeteridae > Physeter > Physeter macrocephalus. Next base: position 86,454,817 of record NC_041221.1, on the reverse strand, counting down.
GGACAATGTGAACAGCTGATGCTCAGCAACACTTTTGAATAGATAATTTTTGATCTGCTTACAGATAACTTGATTAAATGGTAAAAATCTACAAGTAGGGCTTCCCTGGTGGCGCAGTGGTTGCGCGTCCGCCTGCCGATGCAGGGGAACCGGGTTCGCGCCCCGGTCCGGGAAGATCCCACATGCCGCGGAGCGGCTGGGCCCGTGAGCCATGGCCGCTGAGCCTGCGCATCCGGAGCCTGTGCTCCGCAACGGGAGAGGCCACAACAGAAGGAGGCCCGCATACCACAAAAAAAAAAAAAAAAAAAAAAAAAATATCTACAAGTAAAATTTTAGATTATTTATTTATTTATTAGAAGAAAGCACAATAGGAAAATAGGCAAAGGATAAAAATAAGAATTTCATGAAAGAGCAAATCCAAATGGCCATTAAATGTATTTGAAAGGGTACCAAACCCACTGAGAGTTCTGGCAAATGAGAACAAAAGTCAAAATGCGAGATTACTTCCCACTCATCAGACTGGCAAAACTAAAAGAGTGATAGCAAGACCTCTGGCAGTGATGTGGGCAAAATGGTACTTACTGACCTTGCAGTGGAAGAGGAGAGCTTGAATGCCTGCTTAGAAAGCTATATGACAACATAATAAGAATAAAAATATACATATACTTTTTAACCCAGCAATTCCACTTTTGGGAATGTATCCTATAGAAGTAAGAACAAAAATCTCACGGGATTGATTATTACAGTATCTTTGTAGTGGGAAAAGCTGCAAATAAAATAAAGGCTTGCTAATAGGAGAGTGGCTAAATACATTTTAATATATCACTTGAAATTATCCTGGCATTAAAAGACTTAGTTCTGTAAATTGTGGCTCACAAAATAATGTTCAAAAATTACATGAAGAAAGATTCAGTAGGGTCATTGATGAAGCTATAAGGTAGAGATTATCCCTGGCTTCCAGGATCACTGAGTTCTCACCTCCCCTAACCTCTTCTAGTATTTTTCTGTATCGTCTAGGATTTGATGACATACTGCTTTATATTTCTAGCTAGCTATTTTTATGTATATTTCTTGTCTCCTTAGTCCCTTGACATTTTACATTTTCTCTTCACAATGTTAAGGTTTACTCTTTGTACATACTAGGCAGACAGGAGATCTTTTTTGATTGATTGGTTGTTGCCCTGAGTGAAAGTTGTTAATAGATGACAGGCCTGAGGCCTTGGTATTTGTCAGTAAAACCGTTTCCTTTTCCCATCCCATTGTGCACTGAGGGGTATAGCTACTCTATGCAATTATTCAATCATTTTGATGAAAACTTGGAGAGTCTATTTGTAACAGAACATAATGAAAATGTAAAGCCATATCCATTAATAAATAACAGAACATAAGTGTCTGTTTTCCAGTAGCAAGCAGAGTTTAAGTCAGTATTCATGTTGTTCAAGATTAGGTAAATCACCACAGACAAGGAAAATTACGCCATAGCTTATGTGATCAGATCAAAACAACAGTCATTTTCTCCACCAATGATTCCTATTAAATGAATTGTATGCTAACAGTTTCCAATAATGAGTTGGGTTTAATAAATTATGTACTCTTCATAACTTTTTAATGTACATCCTTCCAAGACTGGTCTGTCTCCAGAAGGGAATTTATCTAACGGCTTCTGCACATCAGAAATAAAAACAAAATGAATGAAATTGAGGTGGCTGAAGCATAACTAGTGGTAATGGGATTGGTCTTGCTTCACTTTCTCTGTCACCCACCAGACATGAAAAATCTCCCACGAGTGGCTCAGTGTTATCTTTTCTCCTGAGTTTTTGTTTTTCCTATAAACATTAAATATTGGCTACTGACAACGATAAGATAGTTTTGTGATTGATCTGTCCATTTCTCTATTGCATGAAAAACTTTATTTCTGAAATAGAGTATGTAAAATAAGGCCACTGAGAATACACAAACACATACACACATACACACCTAAAGATGTATATGAGAGACCATAGACAATTTATCCAACAATTTCTTTTAATCTTTGATGTTGGTAGTATAACAAAAGAACATTAAAGGAGAAACAAATCAAAAGTTATATTAGAGATATTTTTTTAGGTTTTCACAAACCATCCAGAGAAAGTAGATTCTATTGGCTAGGATTCACTTAATAAACATAGCATTCACTTTTGCATTCTAAACTAAATATCTGAAGTCACCGTTTTTTATTATTCACTTTGTTAAATACTCAATCTGATTGAATAGACTTCTTTCCATTCAAAAATAAACTTGATCTTTGGGAAGATGCCATATAATTAATCCCATCCATTTTGCATCATCCAGTGTGTAGAGAGAATATACCTGATTTTATTGGAGGAGGAAGAAGGATTCTTTATGAACTTTATATGTAAACAGCAAATTTATTTTCAAAACATTACACTGTTATGGTAAAGCATTTTTTCAGTGGGATAGGTGGTAAAGCAGGTGATTTTTGCACTTGCTGCCCCATGTGATTAAGCCAACACTGATATGTTGTTTAAAAACTTGTTACCATATTAGAACTGCTAAAGGAAAATTAGAGACAACACTATGTGTTTGCCAAACCAATTTCTTCTTATTCCTGGGCACATAACTTGACTGCATTTCCCAACTGATTACACTGGGTTACATGACAAAGTTCAGGTATTGGAACTTTTCCCCATTACCTCTCTCTTTCCCCATCACTTGGCTGCATATAAGAGAGGTGGAACCATACTGGAAGAAGCCTGGGTTGTGGATGATTACATGGAGCACAGACTTCTGCTAACTCAAATCTGACTGCAGTGATCATGGAATGAATTCCTACTGGGTTAAGACACTGAGATCTTGGATGTTTGTTATAGTAGCTAGCTTTTTTGACTGATATATTATGTACTAGGCAGGATGCTTTCAGATGTAAATAAAGTCATTTATAATCTCACACAACAACTAGTCTAGAGTTGGTTAAATTCCAGTGTTGACAAATTTAGTGACTCAGTAAAGTCCTGAAGTATCCAGATTTTTGCATCTTTCCACTGCAGATTTTTCTTTTTTTCCATTTTGCATCTTTTTCTCTGCAGCTTCGTAGTCTGGCTCACCTCTTGGACACAAAACAGCTCCTGCAGTTCCAGACACCATACAGAGAAAATAATGGCCAGAGGGAGTAAAACTACATTTCTCCCCTTTTCTCTTTTATTAAGAGCAGAGAAAGATTCCCTAGAAGCCACATTGCAGACTTTGTCTTATGTTTCATTTCCCAAAATTGGGTCATATGACTTTTTCTGAACCAATCACTCCAAAGGGGTATGGTGTAACTAATCAAGATGTAGCCCTTGGGAACTTAAGTCTTTTCTAAAATATGTGGTCAGTAATACCTAAACAAAACCAGGATTCTTTTAGCAAAGAAGAAAAGAAGGATGGCTTTCAGACAACCAACAGTATATATTCAGATCATTTAAGGTTTATTGAAGTCAAAAATTGCAGATATTCTCAAACTGTCTGGCCAGATAGGTAATAAAACAACATACTAGTTTAAGGGAGGTGCTTGAATAATAAAAAAGTAGAACTGGCTAACTATGCAATTCATATATCCAAAGTGAGGTGGTATTCAATTTCTATAGTATTAAAGGTATACATTTAATCTTCTAAGAGAGGATAGTGGTGTGGGTGCGCTTGCTAGCAACTTTGACATTCGTGTAAAGATATGATAGCTAAGCATTTAAAACATTGTAGATAGATGTGGAAACCATGAAAATTATATTTGTTCAAATCTCATCTAGAAAGCCAGAAGGATGACTATATTTACTCAGTTTAGGTTATTATTGCATAAACAATATAGTATATTTTGATCATAAGAATTAAATAATTCCAGAGGTCAAGAAGGCAACTTAGAACTGTTGAGCCCAATTCTGCATATCACAGACAAGGAAACAATTCTGTGGATTTGAAGGCACTTGTACTGGATCATATAAAAAGTCAGTCCCTGGCAAGGCAGGAACCACAACAGAATTTTACTTACCTTCGGTCTAGGGCTATTTTTAACACAGTATAGTACTCTTATCAATGCGTAAGCATCAGTTAAGAAAGTGGCACTTAAAGGAGGAATACAGTACATGTGTGCAAAACAGCATACCTCACAATTCTTAAAATAATGATGATAGTTCAAATGCATTGAGATTTCCCTGGGCACTGTACCAAACTTTCTACATTGCATTAGTTCACATATTTGTCACAACAACTATATGATGGGAGGGTTTATTAATGCCCCTCTTTTTTAGGTGATTAGACTAGCTTTCACAGAAGGTAAATCTATTTATCATCCAGGATCCATCTAATTTTTTTGTGGGCCTTTGAGGTAACAACTACAGGGATAACTTGAAATAAGACAAAGACTAATCAGGCAGAAGTCACTTGACTATTTTTACCTTTGTGCAGAATAAGAGATAAAGAGAGACAGTCCATCACCTCAAGCCGATTTTAATGGATATTTTTGAGAGTCTCACAAGAAACACCTTTTCCCAGTACAAAATTGCACAGTCTTTCAATATGACTCTTTTACAACCCTGTACCCACCCATACAAGTCAGTTGGAGAAAACATTTTTAGGGAATTTAGGATTAATCAGCTTGTTCTTGCGATCTTTGTTATTTGTCTGGGGAGGTTCTCTTTCATCATTTCCTTATGAACTCTTAGATTTTTTAATCATCAACATCTGCTCAACACTCACTCTCTAGGATTAAGTTTTATCTTCCATGTTTAGTATCAATACTGATTAGCAGGAAAATATCTAGTACATGTCCAGCAAGGCCAGGATTACATGCAATCCAAGGCAACCCGATAGGGAGGGAGTGCACCTACGAGGTGGCTCTTTCTGTGAAACAAGACCAAGGTCTAGCAGCCAGTGGAGCTATGCTTAATATATCAACCACTTGTTTTAATCACATCTACTTTCATTGTGCACTGATCAAAGAGTTTGCTTAATATTCTTGAATGAGCTTTGCTTTCCTCTCCTTTCCTGTCTTTGTGACTGAGAGTAAAAAACACATCAAACTTTTTGTCCTGCTGATTGTATCTCTCTCCTACCTATGAGAAGGCTTAGATTAATGACTTAGAAGAATCTTAGAGTTGTTTAATTTTCCCTGGTGTTCCAGAATATGTGCCTCAGTGGCAGTGTAAACAACCTCAAATTTCTCCCATGCTAGCGCAATATAGTCTAAGGAATGTCACAATTTCCATTTATATGGGAAAATCTTTTTTATGGAATGACCTTGAACCTGACCCATTCCAAAGATGTTTTATTTTGCTCTAGAGGTAACAATCATTATTTTTCTACAAGAGTAACTCATATCCTAGCATCTTTAGAGACATCTCTTGGAAAGATGCCTCATGGCATTCCAGTATACCCTAGCAAGGGGCTGCCTGATGGTAGCATTATAGCTTTGGACATCAAATCTCAAAAAATAAAATCCAATGTTTATTTGTCTATCAAATGTAGGTATATATTTGCAAAAGTGTATATGTATGAAAAACAGCTACTCAGTTGGCCTGTTTGGTTTAATCATTTGTATATGCATGGCTACAGAAAATGATCATTACTGAATATTAAGGAAGAAAAAAACTTTAGGAAAAGTTAGAATCACTATTGCATATGCTAATATATTTTGGTACATACAGATTCTCTAAAAATCTTAGTGAGAGGGTAATGGTATTTCTAGAAGGATATAGAATAGAAAATGTCTTTTCCATATAAATAAACAGTGGTGTAGGTGTTTATATTGCTGGCTTCCCGAGTCACTGGTCTCTGGATATCAAAATACTAACAACAACAACAACAAAGTCCTTGGTACTATGTTTCAAATGACGATAATAGGGCTTTATTCCCATTTGTCAAAAATTCTTAACTGAAAATGAGAGAAATCAGAATTAATATATTGACATTTTCATGTATTAGTTTATATCTTTATCATGTTTATTTTTAGTCAGTTTAGATAGCCAAAATTTAATTGGATTTTTATTGATTTATATATATATATCAAACCTCTTGACTAGTGGCTATTTAATTTGTATGTGTGTGTGTGTGCATGTGTGTGTGCAAAATAATTAATTTCTACAATCATATAAACATATAGACCTGGTACTCTGAAAACTATTCTGTTATAAGAATTAATAAGAATCAGAGTTTGGAAAATTAACATTGAATTATTGTCTTGGTTAATAAGAAGCTTAAGAAAGATTTCCAGAAAAGAGTGGATTCCATAAGCTACTTAGGTAAACTTTTCCTGTACTAAATAACCCTGGATATGAGAAGCGTTATTCCATTTTTACTTAATTTCTATGAGTTAAAATGTTTGCTTCCTTTTCTGATTTCACTGGAGATGAAGAAAGCTGGTTACAAAACACTGTTCAAGTATAGGACCACATTTGTCTTGTTCATCACTGTCTCACCTGTCATAGTAACTGGCATGTAGTAGGTGCTTGATAGATATTTGTTGAAAATGTAAATTAAAATATGAAGTCCATATTTTAATTAATTTTCAGTACCTTTCCTTCTAATAAAATAATCCCAATTCTTGTACAAGTCTACAATACCATATCTGCAATTCAGAAATTCCAAAATCTTTTACAACAGAAATTTAAAAAATAACATATTTGGTAGCAAATCTTAACCTCACATAAACTCACTTTTTTGGTGGCATACTTTGATCTAAACTAACATGAGGATATTTATAGCCTTTATTGCACTTGTTATGCATAGTCATATAATTTTGTTGTAAAAATATTAATGTAATGTTGCCCCTTACCATCCTGTGGTGTTACATAACATAAGGTATATGTACTTTTTCTCCCCCACATACCTCTCTGAAGTTCTATACATAATCACATCCAGCCTCAAAGGCTTTGAGTAAGACATTGTGGAACTAAATTACTATTACCTCATCTTTTCAGTTATTTTAGACATCTGTTTGTAAGTTTCCTATATAACTCTCTACCAAGATATCCATCATTTGTCACATATCAACATCAACATCTTTTGTTTTCCTTATAATAAAAGTTCATTCTAAACTTTTTCTAAGGTTTCCACATCTCTGCTCTTCAACCCAGAGGAACCACTTAGAAGAAAGGGCAATTCAGCTTCTATGAACCTCCAGTTTTGACCTCTCTTTAGAGAGTGCTAACAAGGATGCCAATTAGTGTCAGTTGTGATAGCAAAGTTTTATGATTTTGACAGGGTCTTATTTTTAAAGAAATAGAGTGTCCTACCTACTCACTTCACATATAATTGTGATGAGGAAGCTGTAAGGTAATGATTTTGTATGTACCTCCTATCTAGACAAACCAAACTAATGATCTTAAACTCAAAAATCTCTAAGTTCTGTATCTGATGTTTTGATTTATTGTTATTGGTTACTAAATACTTTTTAAATGCAGATATACCTCTCTAATAAGTACTTATTATTATAATACTTGGGAAAACAAATAGCATATTTATAAAATGAAAATTGCTTTAATTCCAAATAGGATGGTAAGACCAGAGGCTATGTAGAAAATATATACAAAATTAGAGTAGAAAAGCAATTTATGCAACTGTAAATTCAGTGAAAGTTTCTATATATATTTGAATTGAGCAGCCTTACATGTAGACGAAATAGTTTATTTTTAAAAAATGGCTACTTCTGTAAAAAGTACACATATTTTACACACAAACATACACATACACACAGAAATAATTTTAAAATATAGAGTTCTCCACTTACTAACTGTATGAACTTGCATGAGTCAGCTGAAATCTTTGGCTTCCTTATTTGTAAAATGAAGATGATAACAGTACCTGCAGTTGCAGCAACACTTAATGTTTAGTAGGCACATAATAAGCATTAAATGATGGGAAATAAAATAATAATGATAATAATAGTTACCTGGACTTCCACTATACTGAAATTATTACAAAGTAAAATTTTCTATGAGGGCAATTTTAGACTATTAAGTTATTTACTCCTCAGTCTGTATCTCTGATTCCTCAGATATGTTTTTTTTTTAATTTTTATTTTATACTGGAGTTTAGTTGATTAGCAATGTTGTGTTAGTTTCAGGTATACAGCAAAGTGAGTCAGTTATACATGTACATATATCAATCCTCTTTTCAAATTGTTTTCCCATTTAGGTTAGTACAAAATATTGAGTAGAGTTCCCTGTGCTATACAGCATGTCCTTGTTGGTTATCTATTTTAAATGTAGCAGTGTGATATGGGTTATGAATAGACCAGTTGAATTGAAGAACACTGGGTGTCTGAGGAGAAAATTAGAGGGCTAGAATACTGCAAGTGGGAGAAAGGAGAAACCATGGAGCAGGTGGGTGCACTAAAGAAAAACTTACCCACTAAATGTTATCAACTTTAGTTATGCTATTATTGCCACATAATAAGGATATTATTAAAGTTACTATTATTTTCTTATTTTTATTACTAATTAATTTTCAAAAATGATATTTGCTAACATTTGAATGTCCACAGTCTTAAGGCATAATTGAAATCCTTTTCAAAAATTTCTTTGACCCATAAAACTTGTTTGGTTCAAATGTTAATAATGGTCTGCTCAATAGTGTATTAGAATAAAATAATGCAAACATTTGTCTAAATATAATTTTTTCCTCATAAACAGAAATTCTCATTATATTCATTTTACCCAAATCAGAGACTGCTACATATCAGCTTCTTTTTAGCCCACATTGTCCTATAATTTTTGTACACAGCCCTTTTAAAAAACCAACATCTACACAACACATATCATAAATGACATGAAATATATTTTAAGATATAAAAAGTAATTCACTTTAGAAAAGCTCTGAAAATTGAAATTAGGTGTTGAAATTAATATTGAAAATATTGCAAAGGGGATGAACTTTTCATTACATTCTATCACTCTTTGGAAACACTGATTTTGGTTGAGATGGTTCTCCAATTTTAAACACACACCCACACACACACACACACACACACGTACACACATACACACCCACATACACATACATCTCTAGCTGCTTTGTTTCTCTGACCATGTAAGAATGGTACACTCTTCCTTTTGGGCAAAGCTATCAAACAGCTGAGAGACATCCTCTCTTGAACAAATAAAGCAGATGGAATTGTATGCACAACAGTCAAACAGGCTTTAGTGTAATATAGACTTGATTATGAGCCGTGGTTCATTTCTTACTAATCTAGGCACATCACTTAACTGTGTTAAGACTGAGTGGCATTACCTCTAAAATGGGGAAGATAATTTTGCATCAGAGAGTTGTTATGAAAATTATACCCATCAATACTATCATATCTAAAGTTCTTAGTACAAATTAAGAAATACATATATTTTAGCTTGTCTTGAATAGTCAGATGGCCACTAGACATAGAATAAAAATCATAAGAGGGTACACTAAGAAACACTCAGAACCCAGGCTGAGATATGAGATAAGGAAGTTAATGGACAGAGCACCGTGAAAGGGGATTTTAAGGAATATCAAACTCCTGAGCACTTCAGAGTGGTTCGCTTACAGTCCCTAGTGGGCAATGATGGTATATCTGGCCATGTTGAGAAGCACACAAATCAAGGACAATTGATCACAGTCCTCAGCATCTTAGCCCCAGGTCCACAGTCTTTCTATCTTTGCTGAACCACGTTAGCAGCCCAAGTGATTTCAGTCTCCACACCGAGGATATTAGGATGAAGATTTCTACATCACCACTCCCATCTCCATTCCCTCAACCCCATGCTCAACTAACTATTACTAACACCCCATTATTATCCTAATTTGTTCCACCTCCACATAGATTCTGAAACGTGTTTCTCTCAATGCAGAAAAAACCTTTACAAAAGAAAGAGATTCGAGTTGATTTCTGAAGAAGTAGGACTTAAATATGCAGAAATTTCCAGGCGAAAGGAGAGAGGCCTTCTTCTTTTGGGAGTCCTGGAGTGTTATACTGAAAATGTTCTGTAAATATGTACACATGGTTACTCTTCCTCAGGAGAGGAAACAATGAAGCTAGGCTACAACCTTAATTCTAAATGGCTAAGCAGCCACTTACAGTAATGCTGACCATTCTGACCCAGGGCTTCAGTTCCAGCTACCAGTGAGAAGCAATGGGTAACAGTTTTGATCTTTGTTCTTGAACATGGTTTATGGCTCCAGGAGGAGTGCTTCCCTGGATGTCACATTAACAAAAATGATATTGAGCAGAGTAATTAACGTGTTATTCTGCTTTGGGAAAGGAATACACTGGACATTTTCATTTGTATAAAGTACAGCATTATGGTTAACCTTCTTTCCCTCTATACTTAGGATAATCCTTTGGCACATTTTGTATTTTCCATTACAATTATTGATTTCTCCTTTGTTTTTCGTTGGTCTCTGGTGCATAAATCATCATGCATTCACACTATTAAGCTGATGAGTACTCTTGTCACCATGGATCCAAAGTTATGTTCTTTGGAATTGTTTTTATAAGCTGAAACTTTGCCCCAGTGACTAGGAAAGGATGTTAGTGATTTAAGGAGGTATGTGTAATTTTAAAATGCACAGACTTTCTTTCTGAGCAGAACTGTGTGACAGTCAATGGTAAACAAAGTTTCTCTTCACTAAGCTTCTCATTACAGAAGACTGATAACAGTCCCATGTGACAAGAATGCGTAGACACTGAAAGTAACAATGACAATTTGGTGCTTTAAAGTCATATAATATGCAGTTAACAGCAGACTATTTCTGCTTAAGTGTGAGTCAGAATAACAAACAACTCAAACAACTTCCAAAATGAGATTGCCACAACTCCAGGATTATTCTTTATGCCAGGGTAAATTGAATTAATAATATATAGAAAAGGCATAAGAATTATTAGTGGATTGGGGGACTTCCCTGGTGACGGAGTGGTTAGGAATCCGCCTGCCAATGCAGAGGACATGGGTTCCAGCACTGGTCCGGGAGGATCCCACATGCCGCGGCGCAACTAAGCCCGTGTGCCACAACTACTGAGCCTGCGCTCTAGAGCCCGCGAGCCACAACTACTGAGCCCATGTGCCACAACCACTGAAGCCTGCTCGCCTAGAGCCCGTGCTCCGCAAGAAGAGAAGCCACCACAATGAGAAGTCTGCACACCGCAACCAAGAGTAACCCCTGCTCGCCGCAACTGGAGAAAGCCCACGCGCAGCAACAAAGACTCAATGAAGCCAAAAATAAGTAAATAAATAAATTTAAAGGCACTTCCACAATGTTAAAAAAATAAATAAATATTTTTAAAAAAGAAAAAGAATTATTAGTCAATTGGGATTCCTCTGAAGTACATTGAATCCTGTTTTGGAAGGCTTTAAAAGGACTTAATTATTTTTACAAATTACACAATACTCTCAATCTCTTGATATAAATATAAATTATTTTTATTTCTTATTTCATATTAATTATTCACATAAATTATCTTATTGGCATGTAGACTGTTAGTGAATTTATTTTTACTCTAGAGATCTTTAAAATTCATTTTTTAAATAGTAGTATTTTCTCCATACTAATCTATACAAATCTTTAAAAATTCCCAAATTAAACAAATACTTTGTAGATCAGCTTGAGTATGAATTGTGGGAATCCTGATTAAAATACCTTTTGGCTAACAAACCCTTATTCAAAATGACACAAATTCTTAGTGGGATACCTAAAAATAGACAAAGAGAACAAGATGAGAATATACTCTAATACTAAATTCTATGAAACACAGTCAATTTACTTTTAGGCTCTGGGAAGAATACTCACTAATACAAAATCCATGGAACAACATTTAGAAAAGTAAAAGTAAAAAGGGTACATATCAATAATTTTTTTTCACATAGACCAGAAAAACATGGCCCAGCTGACAAGAGGTTTTCAGATGCTTCATTGGTTTAGATGAGGAAATAGTTCATCTCAGACCAGCAAAGTTTTGATACATAAAAATCTAATAAACACGAGAAATCAGATTAAAATTCATATACATCGATCCACTGGCTGTAGATTTAAGATGGGGTTTTAACTAGTCCCCAAATAGACAAATATGTAGGGAAAGAGCTAGCCTTGCCTACTGTATTTTGTCAACTTTCAGATTTTACTAGATATCTCATGAGGCCTCTGGGGAAATTACCATAGTTGAAAGAAGAGGAAATTATTCTGAAGACTCAGAGGAAATACATATAAATCTCTAAAATGATTTATTATAACTGGAAAAATATTTTAGAAAAAGGATATGCCCATTATGATACAGGACAGAAACCAGGCCATATGACAGTATAACTAGGTAAGTTTCAAGGACTATTTGTTGATATTAAAAGTGATCTTATTAAGATTTAGAAAGTAATATTAGGATATTTAATTTTCATTTATAGAGTTAAAGTGTGTCCTGGTTTAAACAAAGAGTAAAAACAATGTCAAAATTTAATTAGTAATGGGGAAGATAAGATGAACTTTCCTTGAATGTAAAATATAAGAACTAAAGGGACAAGATGCTGATAAATATGGAGGAAAGAGAATGAAGAGATAACCTAGCATGGATAAGTGATACTAAGAGAGGAAACACCTTGGAGCCAGTTTCTATCCATTCTTTTCTAAAGTTTTCAGTTCATTCTGATCAACCCACCATTCTCTGCTTCACCATCTGTGCATAGGCCTCCCTCATTATTATTCTACTGAATCTACTGGAACTAAGACAATAGCTATTTCTTTAGGCTAAAGTTAGTGGTCACTTTGTAGACTTTATTTAAGTCTACTTATCAGTACCTTCCTTCTTGAAAGTCTTCCTTCTCCTTACTTCCATAACACAGCACTTCTGAATATTCTACTTTTCTAGCTGCTTTTTCTCAGTCTTCTTTGATGTCTCCTCCTTTGTTCAATTATCAAATACTGAAATGTGCAGTGCAGTCAGGTTGACCTCCTTTCTCTACTATCACATGACTATCTCCCTAGTGATCTCACTAATTTCAATTGACAAATTTAGATCTCTGATTCATAATTGTTATTTTTGATATGACTCTTTTACTAGGAAATCAAATAAACTCTCAAATTTAACATGATACACACACCCCAAAATTCTGTATTCCTCTGTACCCATTTCCCCCCGAATTGTTCTCATTTTGATAAATTTTCCCACATGCCTAGCAATTACTCAATTTAGGGAATCTAGAACCTTGGCTTTCTTTCACTGGTCTCCTGCCCCTGCCCAGCCAAAACATTACTCCCATCCTGGTCCAAGTCACTATCTTCTGTTTTTGCCTTTTCAAACATTTCTCTGCTTCCTATTGTTCGTCACTGATAACCCATTTGCTAACTAAGAGCCAGGGTAATTTTTTAACAAAGATAAATCAGATCTTGTCACTCCTTTGTTAAAAACTTTCAATTCTTTTTCATTGCACTAAGAATAATATCCAATTATAATGACACAGAAAGATTAGTAATAAAATAAAGGGCAAATGAAACAAAAGGGCCCAGAGTAAAAATATTAATTTCAAGCAAAGTGAAAATCAAGACAATCAAATCAGTGACTAAAGGTTAATTTTAAATTGATAAAATGAAACATAAAATGAAAGTTATAAAATTCATAAACCTCTACATGCAAAGTATAATGAAAATATATAATGGCAATAGCTATAATTCAAATGTTTAACATATGTCAGGCATTATGGAAAATTCATTATTTCATTTCATTTTCAGAAAACATTGATTATCAAGGTCTTCTCACTGAGTAAAAAACTGAGGACTCTAGTTCTACAGATCACAAGGGATGGAGCAATAGTACGAAGAGAGTTCTGAGTGTTTCCACAGACTATGCCGATTATAGCAAACAGGACAATGACACTGAAAAATATAGAACAAATTGAACACAATTGTGGTGGAAAACTTCAACTCTGCTTTGACAACTTTGACAGATCAAGTAGATAAAAACAAGTAAAGGTATAGAAAAATCTGCATTTTGTAATTGTTATGGGAGGACCTCAGGACAATCTCCCAAGTTGGACCTGATTTTGTTTCCTTTTTATAGGGAGAAAATACATGTAATTGGTTGAAGGTATTACTTTTAAACAAAATATCTTAAGGCCTATGTATCCATTCCAAGAAATAAGTTGTATATTTTAGTGAAAGGAGTCTCCTTTAGAGAAAGGAGACAAGCATTTTTTGGAAGTCTTTTCTTGAGAAATTTTGTTTGTTTGATAATCATGTTTCTAAAAGTTCGTTGTTAAGTGTACTTCAATGGAGAATTATGCCAATTCATTGTGTATATATATATATATATATATATGTATATACATGTAAGATTGTATGTATGTATACACATATATATGATTATGTATATATACACAATGTGTATAGAAAATATATACCTATATATATAAATAAAACACATATATATCACATTTTATATATATATCTATAGGATGTTAGGATGTTTATTTCATGGTATTGGCTGCTGCATGCTGTTAACACCCTCAAATTTCTACGCTCTTTTTTGAATCTTCTAATTTGCACTAGTTTAGTGCATACTTTGATATGGTTGAGGATGAAAATTTTGATACATTTGAGGATGAACTTCAGTGTAGATGTTATCTACTATTGTAATTTACAAGATAAAATGTAAAGACTGGCTCTCTTTAACAACTTAAATTTCTCAATGTCTTAGAGTTTAGGGCTTCTTTATTTTTAATGGCTATACCTACTTCACAGGAAAACTGGAAACATGAAGACAATAAATAGTGAGGTGGACCCAGATGTGTAAAGACATTACAGGTACAGTCAGTAGGAAGACTTATGTTGAAAGGTAGGCAGCAGATGTAAGCAAGCCCAGGAGCCATAGCCCTTTTGGTAGACATGATAATGATATCACAGTTTGAGAGTTCATGGTGGATAAAGATGGGCTCAGCCCTAACTTACAGCAGGCAGGTTTATAAAGGTTTTCTTTGCCTTTGACTTGGCTAAGCCTTTGTTCTTGATCTAAAGTCTAGCTTTTTAAGGGTTGTTTCCTTTCAAGACAAAAAGCTATTAATCCTTTGGGAAAGGGAGAGTGCCTTCCCAGATTTGTGACTAAAATCTTACTAGTTTATGGGGAAAGTGACACACACATTTAGATATGTGACAATTTGTGGTGGGGTGTTGGCAGACCTTGGTCAGAGACTTTGAGCACCAGTCATGGTTCCAGTTGGGACCTCCTGTTACTGTTCTCATTTTAATAACATGTGCTGTTGAAGCAGGTGCACTGTCCTTTCTTCAGCCTGTAGCATCCTATCCTGGATTTTTACATAAAGAGGTTGGAGTGGTAAATGTATGAATAAAAAAGTGAGAGCTATGCAAAATTTATGGATTAGAAATAAACAAATTTTGTTTTTCTTTATGCTGGGCTCGTCCAACTTGAAATAAGTTAAACTGCTAAAATTGAAACAAATATTAATCATCAATTTAGCATATGTTTTCTTCACTCTGTAGCCCATCACATTTGGACCAGAATAAGGACTTTAACTTTGTCTGTTGTAAATTAGACACTTTAATGATATAAATGATTAACCCCATTTCTCTCACTACCTTATGTAAGTAATAAAGGAAAATATCTAGATATATGTTTATCTGAACTTGGGACAGGTTTGTAATGCTTATTGATTAATGGATTAATTAATTAATTGCTACTTTTAATCTCTACCCTGTCCTTATTCTAAGTAGCAGTTTGAGTAAAAAAAAAATTATTAGCTAATCTTGATATCCAATATTCCATGGCTTTTTCCTGCTTACCGATTCCTGGGGCTGGATTTGTCTAATAGTAGTTTCTTACCAGGTGGGTGAACTTGTTCTACGGACTCTCTTCAGTTCAGACAAATTGATCTCTATGTAAAACAAGTGAACATTGCCACGATTGACCTCAAAAAAGTTAAACCAACCACAGATGGGTGTTTTACTTTGTATATTGCTTGGAAAGAAAGAACAACCACATGAAGATCACAGATTCTAAGTAGCAATTTTACTACAAAGAATACTAATACTTTGTTTTTCTTATTACTGCAGATTAACAATATGAAGTGAGAGAATACATGTGGATTTCAGAAATAAACTGATTCTTTTTCCTACATTTTTTCCCATATAATTGTGTGAGCTATAAACAACTGTAGAAACTGTATATTTTCCTGCTCTTTAAAAAAATATTGAAAAAACTGAATTCCAATCTTGTTTTCTAATTTAGAAATTCCTGACAATTTTTTAAGATGTGACATTTTTCTTTTCTACCTATTCCTTACATTAGATTCTTGTCTATATTAATGTATACATTTATATAGTCATCCATCAATTAATTAATTATCTGTAGTAGAAGATCTCTTAATAAAACTCTTTTTAATCATTTTAACAGATGAATTAAATTTTCCATATAGCATATTCTATCTAATGCCCTGGCATGCTGAAAATTTATTGCTCATAGGATATACTCTATTTTGCCATGGAATATTTATTTCTACCTTGGATTGAAGACTTGCTGCAATCACAAAAGTTTAAATAATTATAATATAAAGTGATGAAATATCTAAGGAAAAAGCTATTGCAATGAAATTTAAAATGAATGCTTTGGAAAGACTTGATATATGTAAATGACTAAAAATTATGTGATGATTTTAAAAGACTGAAGAAACATAGTAAAAATTGGAAAGGTCTGACACTCATATTGCTTTAAAAATGTGTGTAAGTTCTATTTTTACTTTAAAGACATTGATAATGGATATTGGAGATGATGCATTAGAGATGGTTTATGCAATCAACCAAGATGGTCAATATTCCAATTTATCTCTGGCCAATATCAAACTGGTTAATGGGTGTTTATGTTTTAAGTCAAAATATAATATACAGTGTTTTTCATCTATTTATTACCTTTATGTATCCACATCCTATATTTTTAAGATTTGCTACTGAAATGAACTCTTTTTTTTGCCTTCTCATCCTTTTATTTCCTTTTGATCTTCTTTTTAAAATTATAGTTGATTTACAATGTTTCAGGTGTACAGCAAAGTGATTCAGTTATACATATGTATATATGTGTGTGTGTGTGTATATATATATATATATATATATATATTCTTTTTCATACTGTTTTAATTCAACCTGTAATGAAACAAACTCTTTTGATTTACCTACACACTATGACGGCAACTCTTGTACAATAAAAAGACTTATAATATATCTGTGTATCTATTTGTAGCCTTTTTCCATAAAGAATTAAAGATGCGTGATCAAAGTCATTATCACAATTTTATCTATAATTAAACCAGACATTATAATAACACATCTTTATTATTTAATTCTTTTAATTACACAAGTAACCAACTCCAAATAATATTCACGTGTGTATTAAAACAGTATGAAAAAGAATATATATATATGTATATATATATATATATATATTCTTTTTCATACTGTTTTAATTCAACCTGTAATGAAACAAACTCTTTTGATTTACCTACACACTATGGCGGCAACTCTTGTACAATAAAAAGACTTATAATATATCTGTGTATCTATTTGTAGCCTTTTTTCATAAAGAATTAAATATGCGTGATCAAAGTCATTATCACAATTTTATCTATAATTAAACCAGACATTATAATAACACATCTTTATTATTTAATTCTTTTAATTACACAAGTAACCAACTCCAAATAATATTCACTGAGTTTTAATTCTAGAATTTCTATTCTTTATCATCAAAGAAGTGGAAATACTCATAATCAGATGTGGGCAAATAAAAAGTTTGTCCTTTCTCTTTGTAGTCAAGTTCTAGGTGTCCATTTCTGTGTCTCTTGCTACGTTAGACCACTGAGCTGACTGGAGACCATTTTTGTACCAACATTATTATAACAGTAAAAGAAGCTTCCTTGTTTGTAACTACTTACAATTTAGATTTTAAATTTAAGTCTAAATCAACAGCATTTTAATAACATTTTGCTTCCTCCTGAAATTGTGAAGAATACCTGTTCATTATCACATGGCTTCTCTACCTTTGTCTTGGGGCTATCACTTTTCTCCATCTCTTGATTATCGTCTGATCTGCCTTTCTGCATCTGGGCAAAAGTCTATTATAGCTCTGTCTTACGTTGACTTCTTTTAATCTGTCTGTGCATTATTTGATCAATTGGTTCTGTTGTCCTAGTCAGGTGTTTTCATTTTATTCATTTGTGGGTAGAGAATGACTTCCAATTTGAATCAGAGGTATAAAATAATCCTATTAGACAGAGTCATAGAAAGGTATGTCCTGCATTATAGAATTAAACATGCCCTCTGGCTGTAGCATCTTGAAGTTTTACTATTGAATCTTTTCATGCTCACTGCTGTATAGACCATAAGAACATCTCCACACTTTCACTTTCAGTGTCTGGTAAGCTTAGATAGTTAAAAATTGAAATTAAATATTTATCCACCTTACCTATCTTTTTTATTTGTATCTATATATTTATAAGTATTATTTTTTATAAATATATGTATGTACATGTGTATATGTATGTATGTGTGTATATGTATGTCTGTATATATATTTCCTATATGTAGCATGGAAGGGATATGACTGGCCACTTCTCACAGAAAACAAAACAGGTGGCTTGATAAATAAAGGATAACAATATGTATCTTTCCTCTAAACATGATCTGAATTTGCTATTTATTTTATAGAGACTTCAAAATGAGCAACAACTCCTGAATGTACAATGAAATGCTCATTATGATCCTAGAAAAAAAGTTCTGTGTATGTTCAAATGATAGTTTATCATAATAGAGTGATATTTATGTAGTTCATCAGTCTGTGGTAGCAGTTTTTGGTCTATCTTCCTTTGCTACTGATATTATTTTTATTTTTTCTGAAGATAGAAGTAAATACATAAGTCCTCAGGATGAAAAATATCTCTTTTCTATCAGGCTCAAACAATATCACACAATTGTGAATCCCACAGCTATCCCATATTAAACCTAGGGATTTATTCCGAAGAGTATTACTTTAGAAAGAATTCTGACAAAATTCTAGGAAAAACCTATGTGAGAAAGATAAAGCTATTTTCTATTGCTTAAAATTTTTTTCTACTTCTCTTTAATTTTTTAAAAGGCCTTATAACTTCTTTATATCTGATAAAATTCTGCATTATCTTCTTTATATGTGGTACAATTCTTGGTGTACAGCTGGCCCTCCTGAAACTTTAAGGTGTGACACAAACTCAGAGGTTTTTGATGTTTACCTTTAGAGGATCTGTTCTTGAAAAAGTAATACAAAGTTTTTGTTAAGAAAAATATACTCTATGTATCATAATTATTATTAGGAGAAATTTATAGTTAGCTATTTCTGAAAGGGAAATGGGAAGGTTTTAAATCATCTTCCAGCTGCTTCTTGTTTCTGGAACCATGGATGCTTCTGCATCATGGTTTTAGAATGAGCTATGCAAAATTAATATTGCACTTTATTTTAGCAACAGCTTCAGGTCCAAATTCCTACCAAAATCCATCCCTTGCCCCATAATCTTAAAGCCTGTCAAGCTAAGGCTTTTTTTCACCCTGGGCCCCATTCTGGTCCTGCTTGCATTACAAGGGCAAGGGTGTTTTCCAAAACTGGTGTGGAAAGAATGACACTTCTTGAAGAGCAAGGTCCTTGGCCCTGTTTGGCTGTATTTCAATGTGTACCTGATAGACTGACTTTCCTTTCTCAGTGTTTTATGCTGGATTCTATTTTATTTTACTATCGCGTGTTAGAATGCTACTCTTTGTCATTGACACCTTTTTATACACTCTCTCTAGATGACTCCATTGAGTTTCATGCGTATAAATGATATGTGTGTTGATAATTCTCAAATATATAGCTATATCCCTGATCTTCCCAGGAACTCCAGATTCACATACTCTGCCTACTACTTGATATATCCACATGGATAACCACTAGGCATATCAAACTTAATATGATCCAAATAGGACTCTTGATTTTTATTCCAAGTCTGCTTTTCCCTTATTCTTGCTCATTTCAGTAAATGGCACTACCATTCACTCATTTGTTCCAGCCAAGCTTCTAGAGCTGTGCTATCCAGTATAGTAGCCACCACTGGCATGTGGTTATTTAAATTCAAATTCATTAAAATTAAACAAAACAAAAAATTACATGTCTCAGTTGCAGTAGTCACATTTTGAGTGCTCAATAGCCACATATGGCTAGTGGCTACCGTATTAGACAGTACAGATATAGAACATTTCCATCATTGCAGAAAATTTTATTGAATAGTGCTGGTCTAAAGTCATGATTTATATGTCTCTCTCTCACCATACATATCAGGTCCTATCTGCTTTATCAAAAGTATGTGGTTGGGCTTCCCTGGTGGCGCAGTGGTTGAGAGTCCGCTTGCCGATTCAGGGGACACGGGTTCATGCCCCGGTCCGGGAAGATCCCACATG
>NC_041221.1:86427504-86434310 GCF_002837175.3 Physeter macrocephalus | reverse complement strand
AAGACCCCACATGCCGCGGAGCGGCTGGGCCCGTGAGCCATGGCGGCTGAGCCTGCGCGTCCGGAGCCTGTGCTCCGCAACGGGAGAGGCCACAACAGAGGCAGAACCGCATACCACAAAAAAAAAAAAAAAAAAAAAAAAGTATGTGGTTTATTTAATTGAAAGTATATGCTAAATTTGTTTATATGGATCCTAAATTAGTCCAAAGCCAATGATGGCTTTGACTATGGTGGTAATTCCAAGATTAAATGAAATGGACTAATTTCATTTAATGGACTAATTTCATTTAATGAAATGCCCGCGTACCACAAAAAAAAAAAAAAAAAAAAAAAAAAATATGTGGTTTATTTAATTGAAAGTATATGCTAAATTTGTTTATATGGATCCTAAGTTAGTCCAAAGCCAATGATGGCTTTGACTATGGTGGTAATTCCAAGATTAAATGAAATGGACTAATTTCATTTAATGGACTAATTTCATTTAATGAAATGGACTAATTTCATACATCAAGTAGTAGGCAGAGTATGTGAATCTGGATAGCCTTTCTTTAGTAGTCCCCTAATTTGTCTTTCAGGTTGTCCTCTCATCAACTCCTTTGAGGAGCAGCTAGCAGAATTTATTTAAAATGTAAATTAGGTCATGCCACTCTTTTGCTTTAAACCCAAACTCTCAATGACTTCCATTGGTCATAGAACAAAGTTCAAACTTCTTATCCTGTTTTACAAGTTCTTTATAACCTGGCTTCTACTTATCTCCTGACCTTGTTTCACATATTTCCCCTCATCCACTATGCTTAATCACTCTAACTCCTTTTATTTTTCTAACAGAACAGAACAATCTTACTCTGAGTAGTTTTTCAGGCTATCCTCTCTAAGGTGCTCTGCTTTTGGTCACACCATAGTTGACTCTACCTGGACATTGATATCTCAGCACAGAACTACCTCCCTTCACCAGCCAAATCAAGAGTAATGTCTGGACTCCCTTTGGATCTCAGCTATATGTTTCTTAATTATCTGCATAGCTTTCACTGTCAATTCCCTTCTTGCTTATCTAGAATTTATTTAGTTCTCTATTTCTCTAGTGAGAATTAAATTTCTTTGAGAACCAAAATATTATTTATCTTCTCTGTCACTTTCTCTCCAGTTCCAAAGACATGCCTAGCACATAGTGGAGCATTGATAAGAATTTTCTCTATGAATTGATGTGAAATGAAAGAACTATAAAAAGAAAGATAATTTTGACTTTCAAGATGTTCCCATCTTTCTTGTTTTTACCCATGATCCATGAAATTGAAGTAAGATATGGGCAAGAGTGGGAGTTTTAATCTCTGCACTTAAGATTAGAGAATGTAACAATAGTTGATACAACTGAAATGAGACTTTTGGAAAAATTCATTTGTTCATTCATTCACTCAAAATTTCCTGAGTCATAGAGCACTATGCTAGTTTTTCCCTTTGAATTTAAAAAAGAATGCCTCTAAGATTCACCATAGCATTGTTGAAAACTATGCTCACTGAGTTCTTCAAATCTATAATTTGACGTCACATAAAAGGAACAACAAAATTAATAAAAAATCCCCAGTGATGAAATTCAATATTATTTCCCTTTTCATTTTGAAAAACATAATTTACATTTACTAGACATATAAATAAGTGAATTTAAAATTTATGCTTATGCCTTTATTGCAATGTATATTCTTAATAACTTTTTATGTTTTACTCTTAATTATAAAATCTGTTTAAAATGTAGGTAAATGCATACTTTTAAATTTCAGTGTTTTCATCCTTAAAATTTCAGCTGCTCTTTTCTATCCTTTCTGCATCAAAATTTTACAGCACATTATATTCATATTTTATGCAATGGGATGAACTAAAAAATAAAGTCACTGAAGAACATAAAAATGTGTTAATCACTGTTCTTGGGCAATAAATTTTAATGTCAAGGGCATCATCTTTAGGTCATCTAAAGCAGCATTTCTCCCTGGATAATCTTCTGACTACCAGTATCAGACTCAACTGGGTCTTTGTGAAAACTGAGATTCCTGAAACTCATACCTATAAAATTAAGTCTCTGGGGATGGGGCATAGAAATCTGTATTAAAAAAACTAAGGGTGATTTATTTTATATATGCTAAAGTTTGAAAATCATTAATTAATGTTTGTAATGAAATTTAATGGGATCATCTAAAGCAGACTTTAATAGTCTTTGTGTAAATAGTCGTACAGTATTTAAAGTATAGTTTGATTTAAAATAAATAGCAGCAGCTTTACCTGAAGGAAAGTAAGCAACATTATGAGATAGGGTGTCATCTTTTAATGCCAAAGGCTCTCCTATTGACCCTATTTTTGGACTTGGAAATCCTTTTCTTTCAATGTTTTAGGCTTAATAAAATCAAGATTGAGTTAAAATGAAAATGTCTATTTAAGAAAGGAAAAATTTATAGATATTCACACTTTATCATGAATTATTTTATTAGACTAATTTCTGTAACATAGTAGAACCCGAATGATTGAATCAGAAATAGTTGAGTGTTACCTGTGGAGAGAGTTCAGTGCACAAGGAGACTCACTTAAGCACAGATTGAGTAATTAATCCATCAGTTCAATTCACAAAGGATTCTTGAAATTGTAATAGATGTTATGGGAAAGCACAGAGATAAACTTTGTCCCCCACATGGGATTTAAAATATATAAAAGAGGTAAGCTATGTACCAATATATTCCATTATATTAGGTGTACACTGCCACAGAAATGTATGAAGAGTACAGAAGGGGCAGCGATTCCTCAGCTGAAACAACTCATAAGGTTCCTTGGAGGACCTAACTTTTAATCCTGACCTTTAAAGTGGAAAGAATTTGGATATATGGAAACTCCAGAGGAGAATCTGGTACCACTGGATATGGGTGTTAGAGGAGCTGAGAGTCCCCTGAGGGAGAACAAAAGCCTAGAATAGGGAACTAAATGAACACTGATAACAAAATATACATTGTTTTCTTCATACCAAGGTTTAAAAAAAATCAAATACATGGTTCTGTGTATGATGTGAGAAATGAAATGAGAAGTTGAAATCCATGGTTTTAATCTAGTCAAAAGCTCCACTATAAAGTAACTTAACTAAGGCAGCCACTACAGTAGTGGGCAGGCATATGTTCTGGGGGCCTATGTTAACGGTTGTTATCTCTTCTTTGTTTTACATCCTAAAATATTATTATTTTTGCTTCTTTACCAAAAAGACCTCTATAGATATGGGAGAAAATTAGAACCTGACCCTTATGCCAGAAAGGATATTCAAATTTTCCATGATTATATTCCAAGCACAGGGACATTTCCAAAGAAGTTCCAACTTGTTCACTAATGCCAATGACAAAATAGAAGATAAAAAACTACAGCTGTTATATATCTATCCTTCATGAAATGGCAGCATGCCGAGGCTTTGAGAATAATAACACCCCCAAACCATCATCAAGCACAGTTTTGAAAAATTTTCTTCAGTATTAGAAAATTCAATAAAATCTGAGGAGAAAATGAGATCGTAATATAATCTAAACTTTAAAATTTTTGGTTTTTATTTTATTACCTAAAGATGATCAAAGTTGATTTTTCAAGGAGTTAGGAATGGAAATATACAAGGTTTATGGATAGAATTCAGAGAATATTTAAAAGTAACAAAACACAGAACAAACAGTGATTGATACAGTATTCTGACCTTCCTTGAAGAATTACGGATTTAACGATTTTAATTTAAAATGTATTACTTATGCAGAATGTTTAAGTTTGAAAATTTTATTCATATAGCTATTATATGAAAAATCAGATAAACAGGCATTGTGAATGAAAACTCATTAAGCAAAATTAGATATATGAACACACTTAGAAGACTGACTTCGTAGGCAATAAAATCTAAAGGAGGAAATAGACAATCTATTTCATGACCTGCAAAAAATGAAAGAGATAGTAGATTATGATATCAGAAATGCAAAAAGAAAGAAAAAAGAAAAAGTAAACAGCATCAACACTGAAGTAAACACACTAATTTTGAGGCATAGGGAGAGGGTAACAAAACGGCCCCACAATGTGGAACATCTGGTCATTGAATTAGAAATAGACTTTAATTGAAAACAGACAGATGGCATAAACACTATTAGCACAGAGAAAGCTGCTGCACAGACATAGAGATCTGGGATATTGACTTTGGCAGTACTGTGTTTATTTTGCATTGCCAATGATATTCAAATTAATTGGAATATCAGGGAAGGTTGGCCTCTTTGCCTAACGTTCCTTCAGGCCCATTCTTGCTCTTTTAAATGGGTAGACAAGTACATGCTCTCAGGTAATTTAACAAATAGGTAGAACATCTCTATTTCTGATATTATGCACACACACATACATACATACATTACAAGAAAGAATATTGTCGTTCGACATTTTGCTTTACTTTGGCAATATTAGTTTTAAATCAGAATTTTTCTACCTATATTTTTATTACTAGGAGGCTAAAAATACTTATCATTCTTAGAGCTGAAAATAAGGATTCAGGAATAATTATCTAAATCTTTTTTTATAGTGCATACCAAAACAAGATAAGAAAGTCAAACATGATGAGATAACCAGGTGACAGAAATATTTTCATCTATCTTGGTTTATCAGATATGATTTTAAAAGTTGTTAGATATTTAATCACTACATTCACTTGGTCATTTTTCAAATCTAATCTACAAATTCATTTTAAATAGGCTTTGTCACAAAGCATTTAGTTAAAAAATGCCTGCAGATAAATGTTTTTTAATAAAATCCTTTAAAGAAGTATCTTATTTCATACACTGGCTTTATCTTCTAGCTTTTTGTGCATCAAAGAAAGTATTATTTAAATCAGTGACTCAGACTCCAGTATTGATTTGTTTGAGAATATGAAGAAAATGAAGGATATTCCTCCCTGGAAAAATGCACATGCACACAATTTTTTAAATATAATTTCAAGGTTTATACTTTGGAGCCTTATACTTGGGGTCCTTAGATCTCAGGTAGAGAACCTCTGATTTCAAGTAAATTTATACATAATATTAGCAATCCTTTCTTTAACATGAATAAATATGGTAGAATCTGGATGTGATGATAGAACTCACTTTTCCAATTCCTACTTTAACCACTGCTCATGTGTTTAAAGATCCCTAATATTTGATTATCTAGCTCTATTTTCTGTTTTTGTTATCTGAAATTTCTACTTTAAAATATAATAAAATTTGCCCCCATCTGACTTCCATGAATTACTTCTGATTTTGTTCTCTGGAATAGTCTAGAACAACTCTTTTCCCTATTTTAGATCATAGACATTTAAGTTTTTCTGAGACTCTTAGAACTTTAGAGAGGAAGAAGAGATCTTATTAATCATTTTAGGTTAAAACTTTCCATTTACAGATGATAAAATTGAGGCTCAAAATAATTAATTAATGACATGTATTACTTCTCTCAACAGTCTTTTACCAGCATGCCCTATGTGCTGTTAACCTTCCTTTAAAGCATGTTCTCTGGTGGTTCCTTATCCATCCTTCCTCCCCATTGCTTTTCTCAAGGCTCTTCGTTAGTGTGGCACCAGGAATCTGTCACAGGATTCATTTGGGGCTTGAGCAGTAGGTAGTAGAATTTGTGCTAGCTTTACAATGGCCAGTTTTATTCAACAAAGTGGTTTTTTAAAAAATATTTTAAGCAGCTGTATTTTTAGGATTTTTATAAGAACACCTGTCAATTGACCAGTTTGTAATTTAATTTTCCCTTTAATGGAATTTGTAAAATGTCAGACAGACTTAAAAAAGATAAGAAAAAATAGAAAAATCAAAGCACTCAGTAATAGTTGGTCACATTTATTGATCACTTACCATATGTCAGCAACAGGACTGAGTGCATTAAATGGATTATTTCATGCAGTCTTCCCAGAGACCTCATGCAATAGACACTATATGGTAGTATTATTAATCTGCATTTTATTGATGAGGAAACTGAAGTTCACACATATGACAGCCACATAGTATGAAGGATAAGAACTAACCTTTAGGCTCAGAAATCTCCCCAGGGCTCAAGAGTTTAACCATTATATTGCAATACCTCATTCAACTGATGATAATATCACAGATACATCAGTTCTACAATATTCTATTATAAAATTAAAACAAGAATTTTTATTTTTATTTATTTATTTATTTATTGAATTTTTGAACTTTATTTTATTTTTTTGTACAGCAGGTTCTTATTAGTTATCCATTTTATACTTATTAATGTATACATGTCAATCCCAATCTCCCAATTCATCCCCCCACCCCCCCATCCCCACATCCACTTTCCCCTTGGTGTCCATACATTTGTTCTCTACATCTGTGTCTCAATTTCTATCCTGCAAACAGGTTCATCTGTACCATTTTTCTGATTCCACATATAGGCATTAATATATGATATTTGTTTTTCCCTTTCTGACTTACTTCGCTCTGAATGACAGTCTCTGGATTCATCCATGTCTCTACAAAAGACCCAATTTCGTTCTTTTTTTATGGCTGAGTAATATTCCATTATATATACGTACCACACCTTCTTTATCCATTTGTCTGTCGATGGGCATTTAGATTGCTTCCATGACCTGGCTATTCCAATTCAAGAACATGGTATATCTCTCCATCTGTTTGTACCATCTTTAAATAGTGCTACAATGAACACTGGGGTGCATGTGTCTTTTAGAATTATGGTTTTCTCTGGGTATATACCCAGTAGTGGGATTGCTGGGTCATATGGTAATTCTATTTTTGGTTTTTTAAGGAACCT
>NC_041221.1:86423251-86427077 GCF_002837175.3 Physeter macrocephalus | reverse complement strand
GGTCCCATTTGTTTATTTTTGTTTTTATTTCCATTACTCTAGGAGTTGGATCAAAAAAGATCTTGCTGTGATTTATGTCAAAGAGTGCTCTTCCTATGTTTTCCTCTAAGAGTTTTATAGTGTCTGGTCTTACATTTCGGTCTCTAATCTATTTTGAGTTTATTTTTGTGTATGGTGTTAGGGATTGTTCTAATTACATTTTTTTACATGTAGCTATCCAGTTTTCCCAGCACCACTTATTGAAGAGGCTGTCTTTTCTCCATTACAGGGTCTTTTCTGTCTCTGTACAAATTTTAAGATTTTTGTTCTAGTTCTGTAAAAAATGCCATTCATAATTTGATAGGGATTGCATTGAATCTGTAGATTGCTTTGGGTAGTATAGTCATTTTCACAATATTGATTCTTCCAATCCAAGAACATGGTATATCTCTCCATCTGTTTGTATCATCTTTAATTACTTGCATCAGTTTCATAGTTTTCTGCATACAGGTCTTCTGTCTCCCTAGGTGGGTTTATTCCTATGTATTTTATTCTTTTTGTTGCAATGGTGAATGGGAGTGTTTCCTTAATTTTTCTTTCAGATTTTTCATCATTAGTGTATAGGAATGCAAGAGATTTCTGTGCATTAATTTTGTATCCTGCAACTTTACCAGATTCATTGATTAGCTCTAGTCATATTCTGGTAGCATGTTTAGGATTCTCTATGTATAGTATAATGTCATCTGCAAACAGTCACAGTTTTACTTCTTCTTTTCCAATTTTTATTCTTTTATTTCTTTTTCTTCTCTGATTGCTGCGGCTAGGACTCCAAAACTATGTTGAAAAATAGTGGTAAGAGTGGACATCCTTGTCTTGTTCCTGATCTTAGAGTAAATGCTTTCAGTTTTTCACCACTGAGAATGATGTTTGCTGTGGGTTTGTTGTATATGGCCTTTATTATGTTGAGATAGGTTCTGTCTATGCCCACTTTCTGGAGATTTTTTATCATAAATAGGTGTTGATTTTGTCAAAAGCTTTTTCTGCATCTATTGAGATGATCATACGGTTTTTCTCCTTCAATTCGTTAATATGGTTTATCACATTGATTGATTTGCATATATTGAAGAACCCTTGCATCCCTAGGATAAATCCCACTTGATCATGGTGTATGATCCTTTTATTGTGTTGTTGGATTCTGTTTGCTAGTATTTGGCTGAGGATTTTTGCACCTATATTCACCAGTGATATTGGTCTATAATTTTCTTTTTTGTAGTATCTTTGTCTAGTTTTGGTATCAAAGTGATGGTGGCCTCATAAAATGAGTTTGGCAGTGTTCCTTCCTCTGCAATTTTCTGGAAGAGTTTGAGTAGGATGAGTGTTAGCTCTTCTCTAAATATTTGACAGAATTCACTTGTGAAGCCATCTGGTCCTGGACTTTTGTTTGTTGGAAGATTTTTAATCACAGTTTCAATTTCATTACTTGTGATTGGTCTGTTCATATTTTCTATTTCTTCCTGGTTCAGTCTTAGAACGTTATACCTTTCTAAGAATTTGTCCATTTCTTCCAGGTTGTCCATTTTATTGGCATAGAGTTGCTTGTAGTAGTCTCTTAGGATGCCTTCTATTTTTGTGGTGCCTGCTGTAAGTTCTCCTTTTTCATTTCTAATTTTATTGATTTGAGTCCTCTCCCTCTTTTTCTTGATGAGTCTGGCTAATGGTTTATCAATTTTGTTTATCTTCTCATGATTTGAGTCTTCTCCCCTTTTTTCTTGATGAGTCTCGCTAATGGTTTATCAATTTTGTTTATCTTCTCAAAGAATCAGCCTTTACTTTTAATGATGTTTGTTATTGTTTCCTTCATTTCTTTCTCATTTATTTCTGATGTGATGTTTATGATTTCTTTCCTTTTGCTAAATTCGGGTTTTTTGTTGTTGTTGTTCTTCTTCTTTCTCTAATTGCTTTAGGTGTAAGGTTAGTTTGTTAATTTGAGATGTTTCTTGTTTCTTGAGGTAGGATTGTATTGCTATAAACTTCCCTCTTAGAACTGCTTTTGCTGCATTCCATAGGTTTTGGATCATCATGTTTTCATTGTCATTTGTCTCTAGGTGTTTTTTGATTTCCTCTTTGATTTCTTCAGTGATCTCTTGGTTATTTAGTAATGTATTGTTTAGCCTCCATGTGTTTGTGCTTTTACGTTTTTTTCCCTGTAATTGATTTCTAATCTCATAGTTTTGTGGCCAGAAAAGATTATTTCAATTTTCTTAAATTTACTGAGCTCGATTTGTGACCCAAGATGTGATCTATCCTGGAGAATGTTCCATGCACACTTGAGAAGAAAGTGTAATCTGCTGTTTTTGGATGGAATGTCCTATAAATATCAATTAAATCTATCTGGTCTATTGTGTCATTTAAAGTCTGTTTCCTTATTTATTTTCATTTTGGATAAAGTGTCCATTGGTGTAAGTGAGGTGTCAAAGTCCCCCACTTTTATTGTTTTACTGTCGATTTCCTCTTTTATAGCAGTTAGCAGTTGCCTTATATAATGAGGTGCTCCTATGTTGGGTGCACATATGTTTATAATTGTTATATCTTCTTGGATTGATCCCTTGATCATTATGTAGTGTCCTTCCTTGTCTCTTGTAACATTCTTTATTTTAAAGTCTATTTTATGTGATATGAGTATTGCTACTCCAGCTTTCTTCTGATTTCCATTTGCATGGAATACCTTTTTTCATCCCTTCACTTTTAGTCTATATGTGTCCCTAGGTCTGAAGTGGGTCTCTTGTAGACATCATATATATGGGTCTTGTTTTTGTATCCATTCAGCAAGCCTGTGTCTTTTGGTTGGAGCATTTAATCCATTCACGTTTAAGGTAATTATCGATATGTATGTTCCTATTAGCATTTTCTTAATTGTTTTGGGTTTGTTTTTGTAGGTCCTTTTCTTCTCTTGTGTTTCCCACTTAGAGAAGTTCCTTTAGCATTTGTTGTAAAGCTGGTTTGGTGGTGCTGAATTCTCTTAGTTTTTGCTTGTCTGTAAAGCTTTTGATTTCTCCATAGAATCTGAATGAGATCCTTGCTGGGTAGAGTAATCTTGGTTATAGATTCTTCCATTTCATCACTTTAAATATGTCATGCCACTCCCTTCTGGCTTGTAGAGTTTCTGCTGAGAAATCAGCATTAACCTTGTGAGAGTTCCCTTGTATGTTATTTGTCATTTTTCCCTTGCTGCCTTCAATAATTTTTCTTTGCCTTTAATTTTTTCCAATTTTATTACTATGTGTCTCAGCATGTGTCTCCTTGGGTTTATCCTGTATGGGAGTCTCTGTGCTTTCTGGACTTGGGTGGCTATTTCCTTTCCCATGTTAGGGAAGTTTTTGACTTTAATCTCTTCAAGTATTTTCTCGGGTCCTTTCTCTCTCTCTTCTTCTGGGACCCCTATAACGTGAATGTTGTTGTGTTTAATGTTGTCCCAGAGGTCTCTTAGGCTGTCTTCATTTCTTTTCATTCTTTTTTCTTTATTCTGTTCTGCAACAATGAATTCTGCCATTCTGTCTTCCAGGTCTCTTATCCGTTCTTCTGCCTCAGTTATTCTGCTATTGATTCCTTCTAGTGTATTTTTCATTTCAGTTATTGTATTGCTCATCTCTGTTTGTTTGTTCTTTAATTATTGTAGGTCGTTGTTGAACACTTCTTGCATCTTCTTGATCTTTGCCTTCATTCTTTTTCCGAAGTCCTGGATCATCTTCACTATCATTGTTCTGAATTCTTTTTCTGGAAGGTTACCTATCTCCACTTCATTTAGTTGTTTTTCTGGGGTTTTATCTTGTTCCTTCATCTGGTACAT
>NC_041221.1:86406489-86422427 GCF_002837175.3 Physeter macrocephalus | reverse complement strand
GAATGTTGTTGTGTTTAATGTTGTCCCAGAGGTCTCTTAGGCTGTCTTCATTTCTTTTCATTCTTTTTTCTTTATTCTGTTCTGCAACAATGAATTCTGCCATTCTGTCTTCCAGGTCTCTTATCCGTTCTTCTGCCTCAGTTATTCTGCTATTGATTCCTTCTAGTGTATTTTTCATTTCAGTTATTGTATTGCTCATCTCTGTTTGTTTGTTCTTTAATTATTGTAGGTCGTTGTTGAACACTTCTTGCATCTTCTTGATCTTTGCCTTCATTCTTTTTCCGAAGTCCTGGATCATCTTCACTATCATTGTTCTGAATTCTTTTTCTGGAAGGTTACCTATCTCCACTTCATTTAGTTGTTTTTCTGGGGTTTTATCTTGTTCCTTCATCTGGTACATAACTCTCTGCCTTTCCATCATGTCTATCTTTCTGTGAATGTGGTTTTTGTTCCACAAGCTGCAGGATTGTAGTTCTTCTTGCTTCTGCCAAAACAAGAATTTTAATACAGAAGTATATTTAGCAAAAATGATACCCACCTTGCAGATAGTATTAGCCAAACTTAGCTTAGTTTTATTTTTCTAGGCTTTTTACCTAGATAAAATAAATTCAATATTTTCGGTGGTATCAGAAAATGTTAGTCTTGTTAAAAGCTGACGTTCAGAGATAATTGCCAGAAACTTCCCTGGTGGTGCAGTGGTTAAGAATCTGTCTTCCATTGCAGGGGACATGGGTTTGATCCCTGGTCTGGGAAGATCCCACATGCCATAGAGCAACTAAACCCTTGTGCCAGAACTACTGAGCCTGTGCTCTAGAGCCCACGAGCCACAACTACTGAGCCCATGTGCCAGAACCACTGAAGCCCTCACGCCTAGAGCCCGTGCTCCACAGTAAGAGAAGCCACTGCAATAAGAAGCCCGCACACCGCAACGAAGAGTAGACCCTGCTCGATGCAACTAAAGAAAACCCGTGCACAGCAACAAAGACCCAATGCAGTCAAAAATAAATCAAAGGAAAAACAAACCAAAGATAATTGCCAGACAACAATTCTGCTATTAAGGGAGATTCTTCCTGTGAAATATTTTGTCAGAGTATGTAACATATAACCAGATTAACAGCTGCATTTCCACTGTTTATATAAGGTTATAAAATTGATCAGCCAACACAATATTATAAAGCTTCATAATCGACACATCTACTAATATTTTTTAACTCTGAGTAAATTGTTATGTTACTCGAGCCACAAACTATAAAGACTGAACATACTGCAAACCGTGTTTTACTGCTTTCATCAAATAAAATGTACATAATTAATCTAGCATCTATTTAATGATATGCATAATTGCTGTTGTGCTACATGGTAATTAAGCCTGAATGGACAACAGATGATTATAATTTTACACAGCTAAGCTAAAATTCTATACCTCTTCTCTTTACTTTTAGCTTCTTCAGTATTTTCATGACTGGTAGTGCTGACAATTTTATCTGATACCATGTAAAACTTAAACCTCATTATAGGAATACCTCATTTTATTGTACCTAGCTTTACTGAGCTTTGCAGATATTGTGGTTTTGTTTTTTTTTTTTAATAAATTGAAGATTTGTGGCAACCGTGCATCAAAGAAGTTTGTTAGCACCAGTTTTCCAACAACATTTGCTCATTTTGTGCCTCTGTGTCACATTTTGGTAATTCTCTCAATATTTCACACTTTTCAGTATTATTATACTTGTTATGGTGATCTGTGATCAGTGATCTTTGATATTACTATTGTAATTGTTTTGGGGCACAATGAATTGCACTAATATAAGACAACAAACTTAATAAATGTCTTGTGTATTCTGACTGCTCCATCAATCAGCTATTCCCATCTTTGTCTCTCTCCTCAGACCTCCCTATTCTCTGAGACACAACAATATTGAAATTACGGCAATTAATAACTGTACAATGGCTTATAAGTGTTCAAGTGAGAGGAAGAATTGCAGTTCTCTCACTTTAAATCAAAAGTTAGAAATGATTAAACTTAGTGAGGAATGCATGTCCAAAGCTGAGACAGCTGAAAGCTAGGCCTCTTGTGCCAAACCAGGTTGTGGATGCAAAGGAAAAGTTCTTGAAGGAAATTAAAAGCGTAACTCCAGTGGACACATAAATTATAAGAAAGCAAGACAGCCTTATTTTTGATATGGAGAAAGTTTTAGTTGTCTGGATAGAAGATCAAACCAGTCACCACATTCCCTTAAACCAAAGCCTAATTCAGAGCAATGCCCAAACTCCCTAATTCTCCTCAATTCTGTCAAGACTGAGAGAGATGAAGAAACTTCAGAAAATTTTGAAGCTAGCAGAAGTTGATTCATGAGGCTGAAGGAAAGAAGCCATCTCCATAACACCAAAATGCAAGGTGACGGGCTTCCCTGGTGGCGCGGTGGTTGAGAGTCCGCCTGCCGATGCAGGGGACGCGGGTTCGTGCCCCGGTCCGGGAAGATCCCACATGCCGCAGAGCGGCTGGGCCCGTGAGCCGTGGCTGCTGAGCCTGCGCGTCCGGATCCTGTGCTCCGCAACGGGAGAGGCCACAACAGTGAGAGGCCTGCGTACCGAAAAAAAAAAAAAAAAAAGCAAGGTGAAGCAGCAAGTGCTGATGTAAAAACTGCAGCAAGTTATCCAGAAGATATAGCTAAGATAATGAAGGTGGCTACACTAAACAACAGATTTTCAATATCGACAAAACAGCCTTCTATTGGAAGAAAATGTCACCTTCTTTGATACCTAGAAAGGAGAAATCAATGCCTGGCTTCAAATCTTCAGAGACAGGCTGACTCTCTTGTTAGGGGTTAATGCAGCTGGTGCCTTTAAGTTGAATATATTCCTGTGTCTCTGGTATGTCTGTGGTCATATGTATACATTCTAACCCCACAGCTACTCTCCCACCACCAAGGTCTGAATCTGACTCTTCCACTGTTAGAGTTTTATTATTACAATTGTCTCTTCTCTTCCTGTCTCTGCAGCCACACACCAGGATTGAGATCTGTTTTCCCTTCTACACAATCTTCCCCCACCTAAGAAGTAAAAAAAAAAGGTAATTTTAAAAAAATGGTTATGGGGTAAGGCAAATACAGCTTTGAGTTTAATCTCTGATTACTTTCTAATTGGGTGAAATTGAGCAGTATATGTAAGCTCCTGAACCTGTTTCTTTAAAATGTGATAAAGCTGAGACCTACTTGGAAGTGGTGGTGTGTGAATTACATAGCTAACAGATGTAAAGAATATGGCCCAGGCTCTGACACATAGTTATTGCTCAATAATTAGTAACTGATGGTATTATCCTTGCCTCAGCCTAGTTCCTTTATCTTTAGCTAACCCAGGTCTGGAGAGCTAGAGTCTCTGTGGATCTGATGCTTGGATAGCCAGCTTTCCCGGCTGGGCAGAGCCAGGATTGTGACAATCCAGAGATTCTGACTGTGGTCTGGGTACTGGACCCAGTTTGCACAAAGTTATGGGAGAACAAAGATAACGTTTTACACCAGGGGAAAGAAGGCTGGTGAAGGAAAGTTGAGGGTTCTAAAGAGTGATGTCACCAATTAAATGGAAATGTTGGTGATTAGAGTAGATTTAGTTATAGGGGTCCAGAAACAGTAGACATGCATGTGGGTGACTGTATATGCATTTTCTACCTCGCAACAATTTCTAGAAGTAATACCATGGTAGCTGCAGCTAGGTCATTTCCAGAATCATTACTTTTACTATCAAAATGCACCTCTAAAATAAATAAATTAGGGTTAAACTTCAAACAAGTCATAGAAGTGGTTATAATATTTCAAGGACAACAAGGAAAAATTACTACCTACTTGGTTCTTTGAAGGAGAGAAAGTGTTCATCTTGTAGTACTTTTATGCCTAGGCATACCATGCAGATAACTAGGATTGATAATACAATGAAGCCCGTTCACACTTAAGTATATTTAATAAATCAGCAGACATAATGAGTGAACTCAAACCATTTCTCACTTTTGCTAGTGGTAAAGGATTAGAAAGCACAACGGCTCTGTAGATGTTCTAACTTGGGTCCTTAGGGACGTGTATGTTATCAAAGAGAGGGGAGCAGGTGCAAAAAACAGAATACTGGCCCTCTGATGGCTGACTTTGAAGGTCTCCAAATTTTTCCCAGGCTGTGCTTCTTATCTTAAGAAAAAAAATTAAGAGTTATGTTTTCCTGTCTATGGTGTAGTTTAGGAAAACATTGCTCATAATTATGCTGTACTGGAGGAATGATATATGGAGAGCTAGAGGTGGTAATGAGAGTGATAATACTTATTTGGATTTTACAGTGCTTTAGGTACAGGGAAACTCTGACTCTTGATTAGCTGAAATAAATAAGCAGACAATTCAAGAAGCTTTTATAACTTTACTTGTTTTACCACAAGTCAGTAAGGAACAATCAACCAAAGTGCATTTTAATTATCAAGGCATGATAGACTGTAACTAAATTCTGTATTAAAAAGTTGCTGGTGATAAATCAATATAATTGAAACCATACGTGTGCTAATTCCTAATTGATGATTGCATGCATTTGTTGTCAGAGCAGCACAAGCAGAATAATTACATGCCGTCACTCTAGCTCTTAGGAAATTGAGGGCCCAGGTCAAAAGAGAGAGCTCTAATTCAGGGATTTGCTAAGTCCTATGATCAAATTTCCAAGAGCACAATTGGGAACACATTCTAGCTTCATAGGAATTTTCTTATTTATTTGAACTGGAAAGTAACAACCTATATTTAATCAACTGGAGCTAGATCATTTCACTGAAACTATAGCCTTCATTATGTTATCAAACTATTCTGGTCTGGATGGTCTTGAAAAGTTAGATCTCTTTTATTTGATAGGATAACATTAACTGAATATAAATAAGTTATTTTAGGGATTTTGTTATCAAATCTAGAGTAATAGAAAAATATGGCTCCAACTTTCAGTGCACTAAATGCCATTTATATGACAGCAATCTTTAGCTACAGTTTTGGTATGAAGAATAGGCTTGTCTAGAAAAACACTGGACCAGGAAATTTAACTAAACTTATTACTAAAATAATATACAGTTCTACACATGCATGAATTCATTACTTCATTTCAAAAGCAATTGTTGGCTGTATTCCAGACTTATTTTAGGTAGAAGTGGTACATAAAATGTGGAATCCATTTTTAAGGAGCTCACAGTCTAGAGGGTAAAATGGATGTGAAAATACTTGCTATGAAATATTATAAACACATCATAATATGTATGTGTAAGGTATAATAATGGATAAGAAGAGCTAGTAATGAACTATTCAAAAGAGAGTTTGGGTAGGTGAGGGAAGCTTCAGTAGATTGACAAGAACATTTCAGGCATACAAAGCACCGAATAGAGAATACAACACATGCATTTAGTTCATGTTAGTGAGATAGAACAGCAACAACAATAAGTAATAGCAACAAAATGAGAGGGTAGAGTGGAAGGGGAAATACTGAGGGTGATGCATGTAGAGAAGTAAGCAGTGTGTATAGTACAGTATGTCAGAAAATACAATACTAATGTGTTTGAAATAATTTAAGCAGGCAAGTAACATAATTATATTTAAGAAATGTATTAATTTTAGAATTATTTTTAAAAGACTGCTATGGAAGTAGATGTTGACATTCTCCTTTCCTGAGGGATTGGACAGGCTGGCAATAATTGGTTAGTGTTCAATTAGGTAAGAGTTAGGTCCAGTTGATGTTATCACAGATAAATTTGGTGAGCTTGTGATTATGTTTCACAAAGAAAGTACTTGAGGAAGCACCATTTTATTAAACTTGTAAACTTTCCAGCCTTTTTAGAATCTGTGCAAATAGAGGTATGAGTACCTCTGTTTAAATTTTGACCCCAATAGCTGCAGGTCTATTGCTTCTTCACAACCCAAATTCTCAAAGTCCCGGCTGAAAACACTCAGATTTCACCCTCTATTTACTACTTAATATTTATCAATCTAACAAACCATTTTCACTATTGATGCCATTCTTCGTGAAGGCATCTTACTCTGTGTAATTGGTGATTTTTCATCCGTTTCTCACTAGGGCACTCTGTGACATTTGAAAACCCAAAATTCTACCTTGGCGCTGGTGCCATTATCTATCTAACCTTGTTCCCCTCCTGTTATTCTAGATCTCGTTCTCCTCACAAAATCATCTTCTTCCACCCATTTCTTAAATACTGGTTTTCTTTAAAATAGCTTCTTTGCCCTCTCTCCTATGATCCACACTCATAGTCAATACTTTACTAGATGTCAAACTTCTGAAATCTTTCTATAGAACTGATAACATATTTTAGTGTGTTAACATGAATTTATCATAGCAGTTGTAACACAAAAGTGATACAAACAGAACACCATATGAAGACAAAAGCAGAGATCAAGGCGATGCCTTAGAATACAAGAAAGGCCAAAGATTGCTAGCAAACCACCAGAGCTAGGAGAGACTTGGAACAGATTCTCCCTCACAGCCTTCAAAAGAGACCGCTTTTGTAGACACATTGATCTTGGACTTCCAGACTCCAGAACTTGAGACAATAAATTTCTGTTGTTTAAGCCATTTGGTTGTAGTATTTTGTTATGGAAGTCCTAATGAACTAATACACTGTGTCTGACTACCTGGTAGACACAAAACTATACAGGAGTAGAATGTATTCCTGACCAACAATTACTGGTTATGTATATTAATGATTGTCATTGGTGTTTAATAGGCATTTCTATACTTTTTTTCTGGTTTCCTAACTAGATTGTTGTTCTTCTAGGAATAGAAATTATGTTTTATACTACATTTGTAATATTCTATAATTTGTAATATATTTTAATGTTTAAATAGTCTTAAAGAGTCAGTTGCTTTATCATATGCAACAATTATGCCACCATTAGGTAAAAAAAAATTTTCCAATCAGGCATCAATAGGTCCTATTTACTGTTTAGTTCTTTCATATACTGTAGAAGAAATACATTACTGAAGATATCTATTGACAAATGGGATAGCTATGAATGATTGATTCCATTCAATGATAATGTGAATAAGTTCAGAGACAAAGATGTCAAATAATCCATATTCCCTCAGGCTTTTTTTCCTACTGTCCAATCAGTAATTTTGGTGTCTATTACTAAAATTATCTCCGGGCTTCCCTGGTGGCGCAGTGGTTAAGAATCCGACTGCCAATGCAGGGGACACCGGTTCGAGCCCTGGTCCGGGAAGATCCCACATGCCACGGGGCAACTCGACCCGTGAGCCACAACTACTGAGCCTGGGCGTCTGGAGCCTGTGCTCGGCAACAAGAGAGGCCGCGACAGGGAGAGGCCCGCGCACCGCGATGAAGAGTGGCCCTGGCTCGCCGCAACTAGAGAAAGCCCTCACACAGAAACGAAGACCCAACACAGCCAAAAATAAATAAATTAATTAAAAAATTATCTCCATAGTCAAAATAATTCTTTTCCAAAGCTCTTACTAATTGCAAGTATGTTTTTTTGAAGACTAACATATTCATGTTCTAGCATAGATGAGGTATGATAACCAGAGAGAGCTGTGAAACTGGAAGCAGCAAAGCACAAGCCAAATCAGCTATGGGAACACTGACGAAGAGATTCAGGTCCCAGGACCCTGTCACAGGTGCTGTATTATGGTGATGCTCAAGCTTATTGAGTCACCACCCTCAGTGACTCTAAGGACCATAATTTAAATAAAAATGAGGGCAATATACAAAAGACAGTATAGTATACTTCACAGTTTTGTTTGGGGTTCACTGTAAATCTACAAGTCCCAATGACGCCCATAAGAACAATTACATGAAGTTAAAAAATGAAAGTTTTTTTTTTGTTTGTAAGGAAAGGAGGATAAAGTATTAAAGCAGACAGATAAATTCTTATTTTATAGTACATTATAAAGAGGTGATGATTTCCACATTGTCTAGGTCAAGATTATTCCACCTTTATCCAGAGATTTATTTTTTGTAGCTTCCTTCAATATAAAACATTTTCTAGTTCACATTATGAGACACTTTCATTACTCCTGAGCATGTTCTAGTTTTCTAATGCATTAAAATGTATTATACATTTAGTGGCTTAAACAAGTAATTATTTATTGTGTCAGAAATCCAGGCATGCTGTGGCTAACATCTCTACTTAGATTGAAATCAAGGTTTTGGCTGTGCTCCTTTCTAGAGACTGGGTGAAAATCAATTTCCAAGCTCATTCAACTTGATGGTCCAATTCAGTTCCTTGTGACTGTAGAACTGTAGTTGTAGGATATTTCCTCTGGCTATAGGTCTTACAGCCATCCACATTCATTGCTACATGGCTCTCTCAATCTTCAGACCCAGCAATGGTGAATCTCTGTGGAATCAGATCTCTCATATTTGAATCTTTCTTCAGGTATAGCACAGTCTCTTTCAAGGGTTCAAGACCTTAAAAGAGAGCACCCGGAGGTCAGCTCCACCAAAGATAATCTCTCATTTTTACAGTCAGCTGTGCCATATTATTATCTAATCACAGGAGTGACTATCCCATCATATGCTCAAGCCCTGGGGACTATACAGAGCTTGTACACCAGAGGGCAGGAATCTTCGGGGCCATATTCTAGTTCTGCCTACTAAAGGGTGCTAATAGACAATTAATTTTTTTTATTGATAGTGACACATAGTGAGAGGTATGTTCTCTTCAGTTTTCACATGTCACTTTTCTAACTCAAGCCCTCATTTTCTCTCCTTCAAACTCTTATAATAGCTTCTCAATAGAAGTCTCTATTTCTTGTATTTCTGCCTCCTACCTGTGGCATTACCTTCAAGCACAATTATGATCACTGAGACTCTATTACTCAAAATCGTTTACTGTCTCCCTAGTGCCTCTTAAATAAGATGAAATTTACTTGTATAAAATGTCCATCATAATCTGCATTAAAGCCATCTTTCTCGAATTACGTTTTGCCGCACTCTCTCATTAACTATAGGCTCCAGCCAAATTAACCTCTTGATCTTTCTCACATTTTTCTGCTTATGCACCCTTGTAAATAATTGTATTTCTATCTGGAGGTCCTTTTCCCTCATTTTTCCACAACTAAATTCTATCCATGTTTCCAGGACTTTTTCAAGAGCAACTTCTTCATGAAGCATTTTGTGACTGCTCTCAGAACTCCTATAGCTCTACCAAATTTTGGCACTATTCACCTAAGTAGAAAGTTATAAACAGCATTCATTTTCAAATTTTATAGGCTTTGCTACAACTTTAAGTCCCTTGAGGATAGGTAGTGTGTTTTATCAATATTTGTATTCTCCACAGTACCATGCATATAGTTAGTAATGAATAAATAATTGTTGAATAATTACTTAAAAGTGGTCACTCTTTACATTCCTGACCTCCTAATAAGTTTTATTTCCCAACCCAATTTATTATGAGAAATTAATACTGTTGATTGGTTGGTTTTATTACCAATAATTATGATTGAAGTAAATTAAGAAGACTATTTCCAGTTAATCACTTTCTTCGTTACCTAATTTACCCTCTGACCCTGCTTGAAAATAATGTCTTAATCCTGAAGTCTTAATGAAGTTATTCACACTGAATACCCAGTTAGATTGTGTTTTATGCAATAAATTTTCTATTCTGTGTTCAGCCTAAAGATGCAGATTCCTGGGATGCTAAAAATTAAATTTTACCTAAGAATGTTCCTTACTGCTGGACATACTTCATAAATCTAGATTTTTATTATGTTAATACCAGAACTCTCTATATTACTGTAACTTATTATAGGTAGATGAATCTTAGAAAGAGTAACACATTAAAGATAATAATGTTAAAAGACTGTAAAGAAATAATACTGATTGAAAAATTCAATTGTTTTCCATGCTAATGGAAAATACTTTAGAATATGTAAATAAAGTTAACAAATAATCAGAAACACTATTTGGCTTTAAAGATTGCAATTACTTTCAGGATTAAATCCCTTTTTATTAACAATGTTTTCCATACTTGAGAAAGTATTACTATTTAGGATGGCAAATATGGTTATAAAAATGAAGAAGAAAAAATCTATATCTAATAGAACTCAGAAACTCAACAATAAACTAGGAAATTAAAAAAAAATTGACTCCTTGGATTAAGATAGGTAGGGTTTAAAAATAATTTTTAATCAGAATGGATAAATATTGCTCAGAGATCAGAATATATAGAGTACTGACATTAATTTCTCACCCATATACATGACAGACATTACTAATCAATCATGCTATTCTTTCACTCTATGTGGGACATAGGCTCAGATTCACTCTTGAAATAGCATTGCTATTACTTATCAATGTAAACTGGAACAAAAGGTGAAGCCTAGTTACTCTCTGTAAAATAGATCTCTGTCTTTTCAAATGATACCAGCAAACCTTAAAAATCAAGGAGGCTGGCAAAATTCTCTTACACTCAAAGTATCTAGACATAACTCATTCTCAACAAAATCTTTCATATACATATCATGTTTCATCTTTTCTTTCTTTTTATCTGACTAATTCTTTACTGTTCACCTTTCCCAGGTGTGGTGATATAAGCTGAGCTGGTAAACACAGTTTATTAAAAAAATTGATGGTGCTGAGTATACCTGCATAAATCATGCTGTCCTGGGTTACTAAGACGGCAAGAGAGTGAGACAGTTTTTGTCTGTTTGTTTGAATTTCATATATAACAGGAAGAATCTTTGAGATGATTTATCCTGAAAACTCATTTTACCAAATGGTGAAACTGGGGCTACAAGTGCCAGCTTTATGAAATTGAGAGTAAATGGCAGAGATGAAAATAAGATACACATATTTAGGGTTAGGGAATTAACTTGGTTTGGATCTGCTTATGGTTTTGTCCCAAAGAATCATTATTGGGTTCATTGGCCCAAAAATTAGGGAAGAGGAAAAAGTTTTTGTTCTCTTTACAAAGACCTATTCCATTAGTCAGGCTTGAAGTTCTGTTCTTTCTCAACAACTCAATAAAATCTTATTTTTCTTAATTTACTTGTTTGCCATCCAAACCACACTAGCACAAAACAAAGCTTTTTCTTGACCCTGCTGGCTTTGGTATCTAATCCTATTTTATTGTTTCCTCAGTTGTCCAGGTTTTTATATAATTTCCCTTGCATTGTGGTGTAAATATTCTGATTAGTCTCTGCACCTGGTCTTTTCTTATTCTTTTCACCCACAAACCTTCATTAGACTAATTTTAAACACAAATGTCATTGAAGCCGTTTCCCATTCTTTATAGAAAAAAGTCAAATTTTCTCTGTACAGCTTTTCTAGACTTCCATAATCTGACTTTATCTTCTTCTCTTCCTACTCCTTAACTTTGAAAATTTCCTACTCTGGACTAATCTCACTCTCTCCAGAAGTGCCATGCTCATTATCAAGTTCTTACTGTTTACTCTACTTAGAATGTTTTTCTGGGTTCCCCAATCCCACTCTTTGCTCAGGTAACAGTTTAAAACTCCATGGATTCTCCATCCAAGGACAATACTCCTCATTCTCTGAAATCCAGGAAAAGGCGTGTATGTGTTTCTTTTTATTATGGAGTAAAGCACAATGTTAGAGTGTAGGCTTTGGAAACATGCAGATGTGGATTTGAACCCTGTCTCCAATACTAAACCACGGGTGTGAATTTGCACTCTGAGGCAG
The DNA here is from genome assembly GCF_002837175.3 of Physeter macrocephalus. Taxonomy (NCBI): domain Eukaryota; kingdom Metazoa; phylum Chordata; class Mammalia; order Artiodactyla; family Physeteridae; genus Physeter; species Physeter macrocephalus. Next base: position 86,410,753 of record NC_041221.1, on the reverse strand, counting down.
TTTCCTCACTTGTAAATTGGGGATTACAGCATTTACCTCTAGTCTTTGTTTTCAGGATTAAATGAGGTTAGTGTCAAGTATCTAACACAGTGTCAGCCTGAGGAAGCCTGCCTAAATGGTAGCTGCCAATTCTCTCCCATTTATATTATTACCCAGTTGAATTCTGTAGTGCATCTTTTTTCTCTCACTGGTATGTTATTACCCCCAGGATAGGGATCCTATCTTTTGTGTCCCTGCTCAGGTCTATGATTTTTTATAGTGGAAAGAATATTAAAACTGTTATCAGATAATATGGTATTGTCTCTTATGTGTTTGTATAAACAGCTGATCTTTTCAGCCTGTTTCTTCATCTGTAAAATGGAAACAAAAAGACCTCTTGGGCTATTAAAAGAATTAAGAAATGCAGCATTTACAAACAGGCTTCAAAATTATATATTTGTATACAATTTAAAGTCTCATTTTGGTAGTTAATTATATTTTACTAGTTAATAATAACAGAAAATAAATGTTTAAAGAATTCCAAAAAGAAGCTGGAACCCAATGTTCAAGATTATATTGCTATTTTTGGGAGTCAAACAAATGACACTCAAGGAAAATATGAGGGCCTAAGTGTTAGCTAGGTGATTCTCACATAACATGGTAGCTCCATGCAAATATTTCATAATTGTAGTAATCCTAAAGAATGCTAAGTTAATTACAATTTGAAGTCATAAGGCAATGCACACAGATATCAAGTATTTACATAGAGTACATAGTGGAGCAATTCTCTACAAAACTTCTTCCTTTAACTCTAGTGTAATGATTGATGCCCTTCTTTTAGGATAATCCTCTACTGCTGTAAGTCTGTGTTAAGAAATTTTTCAGAAATGATAAATGCTTCACTTTTAACATTCTGTATTGAGCTTTTCTGATTCATCTTGAACCCAGTGTTGACTGTTATATAGCATGTACAGAATAACCATAAAGAATATCACATATGGTCTGGGCCAATGGTCTGATTTTTGCTGTGATGTTTTTCAAGCTAAAATTTTCATATTTTTGAATAAGACAATAACACTTAAGACTATCAAAGAGCAGATTATATGGACATTCTGCTTTTTCCCAAATATTTTATGAGTTTTTACTAGGTGCTGGAAATTAAGTAATGAGCGCCACAGAGTTCTTAGCCACATGGCACTATTCTAGTTAGGGGAATTCAAAATAAACAATTGAGCTAATAAATATAAAATTCTAAGTCAAATGTTCTAAAAAAAAAAATAAGGCAAGGGAAAGAGTCCAAAAGTACTGAGAGCAAGAGTTTGGGTGCTCTTTTAGGCTGGGCTCTCAGGCAAGGCCTCCCAGAAAAGGTGACATTTGATAACCATTCACAGTGATGTGAGGGAATCCAGCCATGCACCACCTGGGAAGAGAGCACTGAAAGTAAAAGGGGTCAGAAATTTCAAAGTCCCCAAATGAGATTTTGGCATTTTTTGAAGAACATGTTGTACTCATTAAATTCTTTCTTCTTGAAAACCATAGTATATCTGTCTCCTACACTGAACCTGACTGCTTGCTTCACTGAGAGTATGGTGATAAAAGATTTGATTCAGGATATATTTTGAGAGTTAGGCCAAAAGTCAGATGAGCTGTATCTGGGATGTGAGGGAAAGAGAGAAGCTAAGGATTACTTGTGGGTTTTCAGTCCTAGCAACTGGGTGAATGGCAGCATCATTTACTAGATGTTGAAACTAAGTAAGGAGGTTCCTTTTAAGTTGAAGCTGCTTCTTTAATCCAAATGGAGATGGGGACTATGCAGCAAAGCATATGAGTCTGGGGTTCACTAATGATTTTTGGAGCCTCTTAACTCTCTAATCTTTTAAGAATAAATAAACTTAATACAGAAAATTTCACCTGATTTTTTAGTAAGATTTTATGGATTATGCCCTATGCCAACTTAGCAACAAGAAGAAACAGAATTAGAGGAGTGAATTATTGAAGGCAGCTGTATTTAAAGAATTGTGCCTGAAAGAGCATGGCTGGAAATATATTCAAAGCTTCTAGCAAACATTTTTTTAGAAATAATTTAGTCTGATGTGGATCCAATCCTGCATTTATGTTGTACCTGCCTTTATAAGTAAATTGCAGAATATCCTTTCAGCTTGTAAACTGCCTCACATTCTCTAATTTCTTGAATTTTAGTAATTCAATAACTAGTTCTCAAGAGGAAATAGAATGGCCAGTGTATCAGTCAAGGTTCAGCTGAAGACAATAAAAAGTACTTTATCCAGTTTAAGCAAAAAGAGATTTAATACAGGGAATCAAATGCTTATGCAACTGTTCAGAGGGCTGGAGGTACAGGCTCTAGGCTGAGCTTATAAAATTATTGCCAGAAGAGCACTGCAATAAAAAACAGATGTATACTTTATTTCATGGTGCAGAGATCATTCTACATTTTCTCATATATTAACTAGTTTAATCCTCACTAAGTATTTTTACCTAGTGACTTATTCAACAACTAGTAAATGGCAGATCTTGTATTTGAATCCAGGCATTGTAGCTCCTAAATCTGTGCTCCTAACCATTGTGTTCTATTGCCTCTCTAGGTACTGACCTAGCATAAGTAAGTGGTTATTTCTGCCAGGATCAAGAACTTAATGGAATTAGGAAGTAGCTGCCCAAATTGCTGGGTCCAGGACCATACTGTTTCAACCCCATCCATGCCAGCAAAGTGAAAAGCCCCATGACTCATAAAACCAGGGTACAGACATTGGGACTTCTGATACTAGAGCCAGTAGAAAACCAGTGAGTTTGAACCTCGTGTCAATTGTTGTAGGAGAGAGTCTGCTTCGTGAAAGTTTGATGACTTGTAAATGTAGCCTTCAGGTTTGCAACCTCTGGATTTCAATAAAATTACAAAAGACATGAGTATTTTATCTACAGTGCATGCTACAGCCAGGCATAATACTGTGTGGATAAGGTGAGCCTAAAACTGAGGCCAGTACATAGCACTGTTTAGAAGCAAAACGTAAACTTTGCATTTACAAATGTACCACACTTAACAAATGGTTCTACATTTTCTTTGATGCCAGAACAATTGATGACACTTGGGAAGGTCACACCTTCAAATTATCATGATGCAATATGCAGAAACTTATTATTCTCTGAGTATTTCAATAGCCGGTGCTCTAAGAGTCTACTTCTATGCCTTGGTTCCTGTCTCCATTATCAGGGCAAAGGGAATTAGACAGTGTTACATGATGGAAACCTCCTGATTAAAGGATAGAAATGTAGCGATACCTACAGGTTTTTTGATTCTTCTTTTCCTGGTTGCATTATGTATAAAATAAATCACTATCCTCATAGGCTACCCTTTCCTTCTCCTGGAATAATTCTGGCTTCTTCTGGTTTACAATAAAGGAACACAGGTATGGATGTGGGAAAGCGTCCATGTAAATCAGGATCTGCTTCACCTTCCATATTAAAATTCTAAAAAACATGTCAAGAAACTATAATTATGGAAAATCAAGTAAAATTGAAACAAACAATTTTAACGTTGCGAGTATAGTCCCTTCTGCAGTTTTAATCCTAAACGACATGAGCTCCATGTCCTTCAAGCTAAACTTGAAAGTTTAGATATGGCTCTTGCACTTACCTGGCTTGCAATTTTAAATGTTACCTCTTTTATTTTTCTTAGCCTAAGTATCCTCAATCATGGAAGGAAAATAACACCAGTCACCCCACAAGATTATGAGATCCATAATATGTGCTGGATAGATGATTTTAGAAAATAGGGATTAGTGAGTTAGAATGGGACAGCTTGTATTTCAGACCCCTGCTCCAACACTTGTGAGCTCTATGACCTTGAGCAAGTCATTAAAGCTCTCTAAACCTATGTTTCCTCATTTGTCAAATGGCAAAACTAAAAATAGGAATTTCAGTGGGTTCTTGTAAGATTAAATGAAACAATGTGAGTGATGTGCTGGATCTTATGACTTCCATGTATAAAGTACTAATTAAATATTAATTATTAATAGACACTAGTAAAGATACACAGACTTTTGTTTCTTCACTGGAGTTCCAATGTTTATAACCATGCATTATACGAATAAAATACTTGTTCGAATCCTCTAACCTCATGACCTGCTTCCTGTTTGAGCACTGGGCTCCTCCTGATTCATGGCTCTATGTAATTTGTGTTTTTTCCCCTGGTAGTCTTTTTTTTTTTTTTTTTTTTTTTTTTTTTTTTTTTTTGTTTGCGTCACGCGGGCCTCTCACCTGTGTGGCC